>NC_090931.1:1002038620-1002341650 GCF_040938575.1 Ambystoma mexicanum | reverse complement strand
AACCATTTGTTCCTAGCTCTTACAAGGAAAAAACCACAGGCTTCTTTGTAGATCTTTTTATTGTCATTTTTTGAAAAAACCCAAAATGTTTTCCCTTTTTGGTTATTTTCTCTCACCCCCCTACAGCAAACTAGGATTCCTTACGACCGCCTACATGTGGGAATAAAAGGGGCCAAATTTGGCCGAGATATCTCATGTAACAAAAAAGTTACAAGGAATTGAATGGCGACATACTGAAATAACCAAAAAAGGCCTTGGCACTTCGGGCCGGGGACCCATGACAGTTAAAGGGTTAAAGGGACTTAATGGTTAAGTTGCACTTATAAAAACCTATGAAATTCAATGAAAAAGCTTTCTTAAAGGGACGTTATTGTTAAATTGCACCAATAAATTTAAATTCACATGTGATGTCATCAGTGATGTCAACAATGACATTTATGATGTCCTGTGTGTTAGTCTTAGCAGAGCATGCGGGTGGCATGAGTTATGGTTGCTCAGCATACCATAACTGGCAAATTTCAGAGGTTTTTAGGTTTTTACCTGTAACCATAATGTCGCTGTAAACACGTTTTTTAATTGAATTTCATAGGTTTTTATTAGTGCAACTTAACCATAACGTCCCCTCAACTAAGTTTTTTCATTGAAGTTGCTAAACCCATAGGAAGACCACCTTTTCAGCATTTTATAACTTTGCTCCTCGTGGACGAATCTTCACCAAACTTTGCCAAAATAGTATATGGGGCCTGCTGTTTTGCAAAGTTGGGTGAGGTTTTGTTGAGAGGTGGGGCAAAGTTCTAGGCGGGGTCCCAAAAACATTTTTTTCCCATAGTTTGAATGGGGAAAAACTTTGTGCATGGCTACATGCCGAACGGCTGGACGGATTTTAACTAAATTTGCGGCAAGAGTGGGGGCTTGGTACAGAAAGCGTGCTTTTGTGTGTTTGATGGAAATCCGACCACTACTTTTGTTGCAAAGAACTGAAATGTACGTCTCAAAAAATGAGTGATATCTGGCTCCGTGGACCCATGTCCCTGTTTGCTCCTCGGTGATAAGGCTCATTGGCTTGCAGTACGCCTTGATGGCGACGAACATTGGGCGCGGCCAGTGGTTGGCTGGAGGGAAGCGTGCTGTGCGTCAACGTTTTTGGGTAACGCCGCCATGGTGTATCGGAGGACAGCGCAGCGCCGAAAGGAACTGAAAAATATAATGTAAGGCATGTGGTGGTGGGAAGAAGGGATGGAAAGGGTGGGGGAAAGTGAAGTGGTTCATCTGAGATGTGTGATTATTATTTACTAAGCACTCTACAAAAACTCAAATATCCACTCTTGTAATCAGCAAACTGGACTACTGCTCCAACCTAGTCCTTCCTCCATCTAGACAAAGTCCTCAACTTTGCTACCCAGATTTCTACAACCTACTGTGATGAATCGTGCAGAGTCATCACTGATCCCCAGCCTAACATCTTCTCCCATGTGGCCATGGGACAGAAGTAGCTACCTGATCCTGACCCTGGGGGTGGTATTATAATTCCTAAATTCCTGATGCCATGTTTTCATTATACAATTCCTTGCAGTGGTAAAACCCTAAACCCCCTATTTGCCAGACACACTAGGCAGGATACCATTCACACTTCATATGTACATAATGCTTACTTAACATCTTATGTTTCTGACTGTTTTGATTCAAATTAGTATTCAAAACAATGCACTGGTGTTAAGGATTCTAATCGGGCTTCACACACCAGCCCAGGACTCTTGCCACCGGCCTAGGTTGCAGCGCACAATTAAATAATGTTTACTTTATTTCCTAAGAATTCAGATTGAGAGGGCACACAACCAGTCTCACAAACCCTTTTACAAACACCCCAGGTCACAATGGACCAAGAACCAGGCCGGTGGGTGGTGATATAATATTTATTTATTTTTAATTCAAATAAAATCACACAAAGTTAATATTGGCTAGCAATCACCAATGGGGTGATCATTACAAGGTAAATTGATGAAATAAACTTAGTTTGACCTTCTAATATAACATACACAAAGCACAAATGAATGAGAGCACTATTACTTTTTGGGTAGATAGCACCCCAGTTAAGATTTCCCCCTGCAATACTCCCTCAAACCCCTATTAACCGAAGTTGGTGTGGGTAGCAAGGAGTCAGGTATACCACGCAATGAACAGAAGTGAAATCTGAACTTCCCCCACGAAATGAGAGGATTTAAAACCCTTTGCAATTGAACAAAATAGCACTCGGAATTAGTAAAGCTTTGTTTTACGTGTGCGGTTGAATGAATGAGGCAAAGATGAGTTATATCAATATCAGGGATGTAAGAACACTAGCAAACTACAAGGCAAGGTACCAACAACGGGCATACAGTTCAGAAAATCAACTTTGAAATGAAAAACACAGTGCAGCCAAATCACACGCGTGGAAATTGCATTTGCTAATTTACACGGCTTTAAATGTCAAAACAGTTTGAAAAACGGGTTGAATAGACAAAATAGGAATGCAGTTTTTATGCTAAAGGACAGATACACATCACAGGGACAATATAAAAGTGAAAGGATAACTCTGAATGATGACTGGATGAGATTCTTAATAGGAAAAGAAATTCGGTTTTAAAAATGAAAGCAGTGGACAAGGAAAATCAGTTTGGAAAGAAAAGGACAAGTTTCACTTAAACTGGATTTTAGTTGCTAGACAAGTGAAACACCACCCGTGAATAGAAAGGTTAAATTGCAGTTTTAACCCCTTCACGCTGTGTGCCTCTTTTAGGGAGAATTAATTTATTTAATCAAACTAGTACTAAGGACTTACACCAGGCCAGAAATTAGTGGAAGAATGGCACTAAAACTTGGAAATCCAGGACAGGATGCACAAAGGATTCTGACAATTTTAAGGATTTCTGCTAAGGCAGTTAGGGGATTTCTATGGGATAGGTAACAGAGCAAAGGATGCAGTTTGTGATTGTTGGGGAAGGGAAATACTCACAACAAGCACTTCAATGGGGTATTTTGGACAGCAGACCGAATTTCTGGAAAGCAAGGCAATATCTGGTCACTGGTCACAGCAGCGTGCTTTCCTAAAAGAAAACAGCTGAGCAAAGGTCTGGTCACGGCACAACGGCACCTCAGCTGGATAAAGCGGGTAGCAGGGCAAGCAGGTAGTACTGGATAATCCCAATGAGGATTCAGCCATCTTTCCCCTTTCTCCCTGAGTTATTGAGATTTTTAGTGGAGTTTTCTGGATCAATGGTCCTGCCTGGATAGGGTCAGCAATGCTCTGTCCTGGCAGTGGAATCTGGAATCTTGCAGGATGAATATGGAATATCTGGATATGCAGGAGGTGGAACATTTAGAAGAGAGTGTCTCTTCTCTCTGTGACCTTCCACCTTTTATAAGGTGGATGACATCCCAGGATTTACTATGTGGGCAGACTTTTGGCTTGACATGCCTCTACAACTGGATTGGTCAGGGGTTACTGTTACCGCCTTCCTGTCAGCTGGTTGGACTTCAGGGACATGACATCCATTTTATGAGGTGTGCTTACAATGCCCATGGCCCTCCCACAGTTCTTTTAGTCAAAATCAGTTATGACATTGCAAAGTTTTACAGTTATAGCACTTTTGAAAATCACATAGATAGATTCCAGATTTTACACTGAACATGTCATTCCAATTCCCACATTTGTACGATATTGTTTTGCCATTGTAATAATCTTTCGCAATTTTTAGTGGGAACCGCTTCATCTAAAATTCTACAATTTTAGATATGTGTACCTATTATCACAAAGCATGTTTGCATTTAATTTCAAAGTAATACCATGCATACTTTTCCCATGATTTACATTTTTCTGCCTTTGTGTCCCCCACATGCTAGGGAAAGCTCCAATGTCTTGTTTTATTAATTCAGAACACTCTTTTGCCCCAAATGGGCCAGCACTGTCTACCGAATAAGGGCATACTTCCCAACACCAGCTAAATTTCAGGCTTTAGCCAGCCTGAATCCAATGTTGCTCTGGAGTTGCCTTTGAAGCTCCCCAGTTTGAGTTGAGTGGAGGTGCTGCTAAGAAGTCACACCTATGTGCCCCAGGAATCCATTGTACCAGGCTGGAGCACTGCCACAGAGTCTGACGAGGGTGCGAGATCCACCACCCCTGCCTATTAATTTGCCCCGGGGGGGCTGGTCCACTTGAAGGGAGGCAGATCATATTCCCAGGAAGCAAAGTCCTTTGAAGCCAGGCCAGGAAAAACTCGTTCTGTGGCTTCAGCAAATGTATTTATTTATTTATTTCCTGAACCAGAAAGCAAAACTGTTGGAATTAAATATCCTACAAATGTTTTAAAACAACCCCCTCACCTTTCTATGCAAGGACAGGGGCTTAATTCAACAATTTACTTTTAAGCAGACATTTCTTTGTTTGTAAAAAGCCCCATTTTACACATGGTTAATTTTCCTTTGCTGTCACTTCTCAATGCAGTTTTCTCTTACATCTAGATTCTAAACATTATTTGTAGCCCTAGTCAATTTCTCATACACAGAAATCTGTTCAAGGCAAGGGTCCACTGAAACTGACATAAGCACAGAGAGATAGGGTTTCTTGTGAAGAGTTTAGCTGTGATATGTTGTTGCAAAAAGTCAAAAGCGTTTTTCCATACAGCTTGGAGTGAAGTTCTTTGTTATTTCACAGATCTTGCCTGACACAGCCTGTCATTCAGTGAGAAATGCCCCCTTTTGTTGGTGCACAACCTGAATATGGATGGACATAGCTGGGTCTCACTGGAATAGAGCTCTGTACTGTTGAAACGGTGGAAAAGAGCATCAGGGCACAGTCATTTAAATGCAAAATATTTCCTTTTTCAATGGGAAATTTTGAGCTAGCAGCATAGCAGCTCTGCTTTTCAATTCTATTCTTTGGTGCACATAAGGAAAACACTGCCAGCTTTGCTCGGGGTTTCCATGTTCCATCTCGCCCCATATGTGCTTGGCAAAGACAGCGCAGCCATTATTTTGGTGACTGCAAAATGCAGTTTTGGTGCAGTGCAATGGTGCTCAACAGTTTGGCGATGTAGGGGAGTTCTGCTGGGCGGATAAATGTACCCCACAGTGGTATAAAGTCTAAAACCCTATGGACTCCAACTCCCATAATACCTATAGGACTGGGATGAGGAAGAGGAGAAAGGAGTTAATGTGGAGCAGAGGAAACACCAAGCTAAATGTGTAGACTAGTTGTTGTAATGGAACTCAGCTGTCTGGGCCATTTAAAAATGGTGTGCCTTTTGAAGAAGAGGTTGAAAAAGAAGAGAGATACAGAGGGGGCAAAGCGGGAAGCAGAACTCGAGGCAGACACACGAGAGGGGACTGTGTGGAAGGAGGCAGGTGCTTCCTACCGGCAAGGCAAGATACCAGGAAAAGTACAGCAGGTGCTGTAGGTGAACCGCTGAGGAGCCAGCAGCAGTGCAAAAGCTGTTGCAACCGAGAGCAGCAGTTCCACTGGCGGGTGAAGGAGAAACCAGCGGGAGAACCGCTGGAGGGTCTGCAGAGCAGGAAACGCTTTCTGCAAGTACGGACTTCATCGCAGCCATACGCCACGGGTTGAAAATGCCCGCAAACACCGGTGAGTCTGCCCCATAGCAATGGGATCCCCGGGGAGCACTGTAAGGAACCCATGGTGACAACAGTAAGGACAGACACAAGTGATCACAGTTCAAGGGTGTTTATTAAACTGTAAATGCAGGGTGAGAAAACGCCTAACCTAACCCTAAATCTTAGATGGGAGCAAGCGTCGACCACCAGATGAAAAATATTACCAATTCCTTACAACTAATCACAGAAAGAGTGTGGGATAGGGTGTTCAAATAAAGGAAATGTGTTCACAAATAATAACTCAGAATATGATTGCCTTGATGTCTCCCTTCCCCACGTTTTTACCATGGGACAAGGTGGGACCTTGGAGCACAGCACATCTCAAGCCTGCCCAGCATGAGCTAACAGTTCCATAGCATCTACCAGGTTCTTCGTTAGTTCAAATAAAAGTCTCTTGCCTTCGAGGCCGGATGCTCTTAACAAACAAACACAAAGTTCTTGTTCTACGAACACGTTGGGTGATGGCTTCATCCCTGGGTCTCCCACTTCTGGGCACAAACCCCTCACAAGCCATGTTCAACGACTTAACAAAACAGTTCCTTTCTCGGTGAACCTTTGGGTGGTGACTTTCCACCCCTGGATCTCCCTATGCCGGGCTGGGACCCCAAATGACAAGGGGGAATGCTTCTCACTTTCACAAATCTTAAACAATTCTTTGGGATTTGCCTCTGGTTGTCAGCTTCCCTCTGCCGGGTTCACTCTCACTGACTTTTGGCTGTTGGCTTTCTTCTGCCGGGTTCACTCTCGTCGACTTTTGTAACACATTGTTCATGTACTAATCTTCACCATGCAGGATTCACTTTCCAAAGACTTTCGACAGTACAGAGCATTTTACGAGACCCCTGTATGACTACTTTGACCTTTCTTCCCAAGGCCTTCTGGTTACGGCAGTCTTTTACCAGTGGGTAATCACCCAGTGATTGTAGAGTGTGCACCTGTCAGGAATCCGTCTCGTGGATCCTCCACGATACACAAACCATCAGCAGCTCGTATTTCCTCCCAGTTATTTACCCCCTTCATCCACGACTCGTTCTGTTTCAGCCTTTTCAGCTCCTAAGTTAAGCAAGACACAGAGGCTCACATTACCAGTGCTTTCCCGTTCATTTAGACAACGCTGGGGGTTGTCATGGAGATGCTGGTTGCAGGAACACAAACGCTCCAGGTTACGACGTGTACAGTGTCCCGCCCTGTGAGACGTTCCAGTCAATGTGATATAAGCACCACCCATAACAACAAAAGCTGCTTCTGAATTTCGTTCTTTGAGCACCATTGACTACAGACCTTGTTATTGCTTAAACTTCAACCTATTTTGGCTTATGGATTACCCCACTCGCGCAACTCTTGGCTTTGTTCTTGACTTCGTTTTGACTCCTGTTTTCCCCCACGTCGAACGCTACTAATGCTACTCTCTTGCCTCTGTCCTG
This sequence comes from Ambystoma mexicanum, assembly GCF_040938575.1. Lineage (NCBI taxonomy): Eukaryota > Metazoa > Chordata > Amphibia > Caudata > Ambystomatidae > Ambystoma > Ambystoma mexicanum. The sequence continues at coordinate 1,002,334,580 of NC_090931.1, read as the reverse complement.
ATTGCTACCTTGCTCGGAACGCTGCTGACCTCGGAACTCTACCTGGACTCCTCATTGCTTGACGTTTTGTCTTCTTTCTTTACTCGGAACATTTGCTGTTTGGAACTCTTCTGCATCTACGCTACATTTTTGTTTTAAGGATTTTGAACACCACAAACGATTTGGAACCCTTGTGTGCAGACTAGAGACTGCCTGTAGCAAACCCAAGGTGTCCGCGTGTTGGCGGGGTAAGGTTTGGTTTTCTGATCCTTGGATTATTCACTATTGACTTCCACAATTCTTGTTGGGAACTGACATCATCCTGCACTTCACGTATATTTCTCTTACTGAAAGACCTTTTGTGGTTTGTCTACAGGATCACGCCCCGTTTTGTTGCATCTATACATAGGCAATTGAAAGACACATACACACGTGAGTTTCCAGTAGAATACTGTTTCTCTTGTTGTATTGTTAAGTCACTGTGAATCTTGATATTGTGTCTTTCTTTGCAGCCAGCTTTGTCCCGGGGCGGAATCCAACTTTCAGACAATCCTCCTTCCAAGGTATCAGGTAATATTATCCCCATATATATGGTCGCCGTGAATAATATCGCCGGGAAAAGGTTGCGGCGATATTATATGGGTGACCATATATATGGGGACAGGGGCAAAAAAAATTCAAAAAATCAAAAGTTTGGGGATTGCGGGGGTGTCCCCCGCATGTTCCATGCAATAATGTCGCCAAAAAAAACTGAAATTTTTCGAAGATATTTTTGCATGGCGAGATTTTTGTGGCAACATTACTACATGGAACCCCTTCCAAAGAGTCCCTTTGTACCTTTGGGAGTTGCATTGTGGAGAAGAACTCTATATCTACACGATCCGCTCAATTGCCCATAGGCACGAAATCCAGGGGTCCTAGTGAGGGTCCTAACAACACCCACGTGGTGCCGGACTCCTCTACTGCTGGTTTTCCCCCTTCAAAACATTTTAACAGTTCTTTGTTTGTTCAAAGCTCAAATAGCATCTTGCTACTTTTTGTTCAACACAGTTGCGTTTCTTATCGGTTCTGCTGCGACGCACCGGCTGTGATGAATCGCTTGACTTTCTTTCTCCTTGGAGTCAAGGTTGGTACCACAGAGACACGCATCTCTTCCCGGCTTGGTAATCAGCAAAGGAGGGTCTCATGTACCGTAGACCTCTCCTGCAACAAACGTTGGCTATTGCTTGCAGACTTATTATTCTCTCTGCGGAGGCTTCACAGGCCTTGGTCGGAAAGGGCAAGGTAGACTCTCTCCTTGTCACCCTCTCGGTCTGCGCCATCTTTCTCCTCCTCTTGAACTGCCATGCTTAGCTAGCTCTTATGTCGTGCAGTCTGGCTTGCTCGTCCTGTGCTCTGGTGCTCCACCTTTTATCCCTGTGGGGAAGAGAAAGGGCTGTCAGGTGTGTGTGATTCTGATCAATTGTCTGACTTTTCCTGACCTTTGCATTGGGACATGTTAGGTAAATGGCTCTGGTGTTAGTTCGTTGGCTTTCGTGTTGTGTGAAAGTGTTCATGCGGGAAAAGCGGGAGGGGCAGTGCTTTAGAATATCCTACATGGCAGGATGGAAAAAAGATGTTGGAAGAAGGGGTATACCGCGTCTCACCCACAGTGTCCCACTCCTACTCCCTAGGCACCCCCCATCCAGGTGATCCTCCCTCACTGGTCCACCCCCAGGAACTGGATCTAATAGCGATGGTCGTGTCCTGGCCACCTTGATGACAGATCCCCGGGTACTAGCTAAGGAAGGAAACACCTTCAGGTTTCTCACAGGACCAACATGCGTTCAAACAATTGGGGACTTATGTTGAATATCACCCAAATGATATAGAAAGGCAGAATTTACACAAGTCTACATATATGATGTTGATATGGGGAAAGCTGGAGTAAATGTTGTTATAAGCAAGTGAATACTAATGAAGCAATTGAAAGGCAAGATCTGTACAGATCTTTATATATGAGAAGGTAGTGTGGGGAAGATTGGAACAAGCATTGCCACAAGCCAATGCATACTAACAATGAAGTTAACAAACAAAACCTTTCTTTTTTTCTTTTTTTTCGATTTAGCTGAAAATGTCCAACTTTTTAATACATATAAGAATACAAAATTAGATCAACACTCTTTGCTTCAAAGTAAAATTCAGTTTAACATTTTTAAAAGAAATATATAAATTCAAGAGAAAAACTCCAGATAAGGGAATAGAAAAAACCATATGCAACCAATTAAAAACTAAAGAAAAAGAAAAAACATCAGTTACAAGCAAAAAAATACAACATATCAGAATCCTTTGTATCTTGTTAAAATAGTTTTTGATAGTCATGTATAAAAATATAAATATTATACTGTTTTGATAACTGCTGCAAATTTAAAACATTGGCCATGTATATGAATAACAAGTTGGTCTATGAGTAGCGACTGTAGGTTCACTGCGATAATGGAGCATTTGCTCTGTCTGCTATGGTTAATTTGCTTCTGTTTCTATTACATTTCTCAGGTAATTAGATTGTCTGATCTGTGCATGAGTTCGTACTCTCATTTTTTGAGCTTATATAAACATATTTTGAACAAGCTTGATTAAACTCAAACAGCTCAAACAGATCACATAAGTTTAATGAGTCAGGTGTGTTTTTAGCCCATGACCGACATTGGACCTTAACTATTAGCTCATCAGTCTAAATGAGGCCACAATGTGAATAATTGTTTATAAAGCGAATTGACATGACTAACCATTTAGACCAAGTTTCTGTTCTACATAGTTTATATATGGAACTGGCACAAATCACACAACCTTTACATATCAAGTTGCTGTTATAATTTACCAGAACTAGTCAGGTGAAGTGCAGTCAAAAATGTCACTGTGGCTAATTATACGCATGAAGTGAGCCTCTCTAAGGACTCGCCATCTTAGTTCTGAGTTCAGATCTTTCAGGCAATTATAATGGTTATTTTCTCTGTTTGTGACCAAATTTGGGCAAGAGATGATCAAATGATGCAGTGTTTCTTTTACAGATGTCCTGCAACAAAAGCGACAGATACTTTGCTCTGGATTTAACATTTTCCGTTCAACTAATGAATCACGATTTGGCCACACATTGAATCGCAAGCGCAGTATCCCAGATCTAACAGCCATAAATTGACTTTTTACCAGATATTGCTCAATGACGCAAAATCTTTTTTCACAAAAAAGAATACCATCAAAATGTTTATACTGTAGGCAGAACGTTTTGGTTGCAATCCAACCTGCTATGTATACTTTTAGCTTATCTTTTTCAGGGTTAGCAGTTAGTAATTCTACAGTAATGTCGGCCTGTACAAGTATTCTGCAAACCTGATTAATCCACTCCTTCAGAAAGGTGTGTTTAGTGGAAAAGCTGTGCTGAGACAAGGTTTTTAGCAGAGTGCTGGATTTATCTGACATAAGACATTTGCGAAACAGTGCACATAATTGCCATTGATATCTGGCACTTAGAGAGATCAATCCCAGCTCATAGCGTAGCCACGGGTCTGGGGTGCACTGTGGAAGCTGCAAAATGTGTTGCCACAATGTGGCCCCTAGTTTGTTGAAAAATGCTGATGGTAATATCTGCATAATTTCCATTCCGTACAATAATGCAGGGGTGCATTTCTGAGTAAAATATGTCCAGGCTGGTATACTAGAAAATGTGCCATATCTCTTCAGAATTATATGTGATTGAGAGATGGCTGCCATCAATTTCTGGCTCAGTTTCTTTTGATGGCACTCATTCTTGGGGTCTGTGCTAATTATCATCCCCAGATAAATATATTGAGTAACTACTTCTATTCTGACACCCTTCATTGACCACACCACTCTATTGCAAGAGGATTGATTCGTTGTACATATAAGAATTTTTGTTTTGTCTACATTAACAGTTAGCTGATTTATCTCGATGTAATGAGTTCATGCATTTAACAAAGTTTGTAGTCCTAAAGTTGTTTTGGAAATGAGGACTAAATCATCAGCATACAATAATGCTGAAATTTGTATGCCATTTAACTTTGGAGCATCAGTGATGATGATGTCTTCAAATATGTATTTGATGTCCTGAATAAAGAAATTGAATATTGCAGATGCAAGAATGCACCCCTGTTTGAGGCCCTCTGCTGCGGGGATAGATGCAGATAAAAGTCCTTCTGTTGTTAGCCTAATTTATACTGAGGTGTTCGAGTGTAAAGCAAATATAATGTCTAGTAATGTTGTAGGACATTCTGCTTTGGAAAAATTAGCCATGAGAAGCTTTCTGGACACTGAATCAAACGCTGTGTTAAAATCTACAAACGCAAAGTAGATTGGTTGTTTGTCAAGATATGACTGAATTTTGATTGTATTAAGCGTTAATAAATTAACAGCAGTACCCATACCAGCTATGAAGCCTGTTTGATGGGAATCGCGTTTTTGATATAAGATAGTCCATACATAAAGCTTTGTAAGACCAACCGCACATAAATCTTGCCTGGTGCATCTAATAAGGCTATTGGTTGATAGGTTTTGGGTATTGGGTGATCCCCATTTTTGTAGATCGGCACAATCAATGATTTACACCAAGATGTGGGTATTACTCGATTGAGCATGATGTTTTGAAAGATGATGGTCAGAATCACAGACCAATCCCCAGAATGGGTTTTAAACATACAATTGCTCAGGCTATCCAGCCCAGCAGCTCATGAACTGCTAGATATTTTGATTAGATCTTCAATTGCTTGTGCAGATAATTCCAAGTCCCATTGTTTGGATTGAGGGTAGTCATAGTTTGTGTTAATGAAATCAGGATCAGCATATAGCTTAGTAAAATGCAGACGCCACTGCCATTCCATGACCCCCGTGACCTGGCTACTGCTTTGATTATCATTTGTCCTATTGTTGATTAAAGTCCACATTTGTGAAGTATTTTTGTTGCGAAGTGATTCCATCATGTATTCACTGTCTTGTAGAAACATGTGCGCATGTCTTCCATGGATCCAATTTCTGAAAGTACACTTCAGTCTTGTAGGTGTCTTAATTCGTTCTACAAGTAGTAATTTAACAGCTGCCCTTTTATCTTGCCGGAATTGTGTTCTGCGACTTTTAAGGACTGGATCAAATTGATGTTCATGATTGAAGGCCATAGGACATGCTTTCCCTAAATTACTTGAATGTGTCCATAGTTGTGGTAGATACCATAGGGCAGTTAGATGGCTGTTGTTGTATATGTATGTTGGTTTCATTCTAGTTTGCATGTTGAGTGGAAGTTTTAGATCCCATTTCCATGACATTGTAAGCAAATGGTAGTCCCTATAAGTTTGATTTGCAATTGCAAAGTTGTCCACAATATTGAACAGATGTTGGTCTACATATATGTAATCAATCATATTTTTTGAGGTCCAGCTCAACCACGTATGTTGTGGTGGTATGTCGCTAGGCATAGAACCATTAAGGATTCTGAAGTTTCTATCTGACATAAATTCAACCCAACTATTCACTTCTTGTAGCTTGGACTTAATGGGCTTGGCCAAACAATTCAGATGAATATCTCCTAATAATATAATAGCAGATATATTAGGAGTTAAAATTACCAGATCAAGCAACTCTGGCAAGACAGTGTAGAATGTTTTATCAGTAAGGCCAGATGGATGTCTGTACATGTTTATTAATGCAATCTCATGTTTCTCCAATTTGATCTTGACTAATTGTAAGAAATTATTTGGAGCCGCCCATGGGTTTATTGCAAGTCCTGAGCTTTTTTTCACAGCCACTAGAAGACCAGAAGTTGGTCTACCTTTCGGCAGAACCTTGGCTGGGAGCAAAATAATGTTGTGATCATTCCAGATCGGAGTATCCGTCAACCATGTTTCTTGAAATGCCACTATATCATAATTATTTATTATGCTATTCAAGGTGGATTGAAGGTGTGAGTGGCCACGGGTGTTGCATGATGCTAAATGTTCTTGTTTTGTTTGACACTTTCTTGGTTGTTATGCTTGATCTTTGAGAACATTACTTGACAATGCTTTGTTATCATGCGCACATCTTTGACAGTTTGGAAATACTGATGGAATTTGACTGCTTGGACTTTGACTTTCTTTAGATTTCCATATTGCATTAAGCACTACAGCCGATGGTATCCATAGGCGTACAATAGGCGTACAATAGATCTTCGCTGTTTAAGAATTCGACTTGGCCAATATATGGTGAGGTAATTTCTTGCAGTTCTGGGATGTCAGTTAATATGTTCATTATTAAAAAGTGATCTTGAGGGGGCATTTTGTTTTAGTAGTGTCGTTGTTTGCTTGTGATCTCTGCCGCCACCTTTAATGTCATCGTTTGGTTTTGGTGGTTCTCTCTTTTCAGTGAGAAATTGGTCAGGTATCTGTTTAGGCAGCAGAAAATGAATACTTTCTCTCTCATAGGCTGAATAATTATCAGTCTTATGGTTGATCACCTGAACATTAGGGATTGATTATGAATCTGGTATTTTGATAGATGTATTGGAGGCTGTGTTATTGTTTTTAAAACGAGAATCCAAGTACGCATCTACAGCTTTCCTTATATCACTGCACCTCGAATTGATTTGCTAATCAGTGTCTTGTGGATTTGGTACATGTGAAACTGGGTTGCTATTTTTCGCAGTATTTGTTTGTTTGTTGTCTGAGTGTTTGTCCATTTCACCGGATAAGCCACTGACTTTTCTTCAATAGCAGCAATGAGGTCATTTAAAGGTGCGTACGTGACCACAACATTATTACTATACTGTTCGCCTAACAGATTGCCTTTGTCCGGTTCTTCATTCACAATCGGTTGCGAGTTTGCAATGCGTACTATTTTTTGTTTTGAGTTTCTTAATTTTGACAGCTTTTTTGATGGATTTTGCCTACGTGATTGAGACCTTTTTTGGGGTATTCTAAAGTCTGTGGTTGCTCATGTCCTGGCTTTGACATTTTTATTTGTGAACATGTCAAAGTGCTCGGAGACCACGGATGGAGAATGCACCTATTGGTCTTCTTCAAGTTGTTCCAAACTTATCCAGGAGTCATTTCTTTGTGCAGTGGACTCTGGACAGCTTGGATCAGATACTTGGCGAATTACTTGGTCTATGTGAGGGAGAATTGACGGTAGAACTATTGTGTTCAAGGCAGTCAAAGAAGATGGCTTTACTGGCTGTAATAAAAAGCCACTAGTGATTTTCGGGTGATCACGCGCTAGACAATTTCTGTGGTCTTTGACTTTCATTTCCTCTGCAATCCACTTAGTGATTTGCTCAATCTGTTTTGACTGGGTTAAAAACTTGTTGTCTAAAGTTTCATACAGTTTAAACAAGCCACTTATAGTGAGTGGTATGTATTGCAGCTAGAGTAATCTCTAGCATGGTAACCTGGGAAAGACCCAAATGCTGCTCATGCGAGACTGTTCGCTTACGAGGGTTGGTTGGATGTATGAAAGTGAAAGGGCAGTAATATTTCCAGAACAACTTTGTTTTGAAATAGAGGTTCGAGACAAACGTGTTAGGTTTAACGAAGTAGAGTTGCAGACACTCGCATGTAAGGATAAATCCGGTATAAAATGACTAGTAGTAGGGCTTTCATCTACTAGTCCTGGTACTGGAATTTCCGGATGGGGGCATCAGCAGTGGGACGATGGTATTTCCTAACAATGTTTCATTTGATACGACTTGGATGGTGGCCAGAACAGGAAGTGTAGGTAGATGTGCAGAACTGTTGGATAAGCCAGACGTGAACTTTTTGATGGGAGTATCCTTTTTACTGCTTTGTGCACTTTCCGGTCCGAAATGCTTTGATTTAACTAAATTCGCCAATGTTCGAGTCGGAGTGCCCGGATTATCAAAAAAATCATGTATATCAATATTTACAACTACTTGCCTGTTGGATGCAATTGACGTGAGTATAATTGCTTTATGCATGGTACATCTTAGCTTCCCCCTTTCCGCTGAATCAGCGTTGGAAGGTGTTTTCATGTTTGCCGGCATGCTAGATTTTAAAGAGTAATGTTGAATGAACATGCAACAATCAGCGACTACGGTGGACAATATCAAGAGCGCAGTAAGGAGCTGCTTTACAGAAGAGGGAAAGACATACTTAGGCTAGGGAGCCACAAGGGACCAACTCCACCAACTCACTGGGATGCAGTGGTGAAGTGGCGAAGTGGTAAAGTGGTCCTTGTCGGTCTTTGCCTCGGTGAGCATGCGCTAGTGCGCGCACGTTCCAAATTTTGTAGGGGATACAGAATTAAGGGGCATGGCCACAGTTAACAAAGTAAATAGCCTGATCAGTGTACTCTTTCATCATACTCAACCATGAAAGAGTGCCCTTTGTTTGTAATCTTTTTGGAGGAGGCAGGATCGTAGGATGGGTTGAGGGGTTTTAGACCATCATCGAATACAACTTCTCTAGTTATGATGTCAATTGGCGATTGTCGTTTTCCTAAAGCATGTGGGAAGCGTTCTTGCCAAACTCTAGGGCCGGTTTCAGTGGTGTAAAACAAAGTGAACCACTTTCTTCAGGGCCACAGCAAACTTGCAATGCTGTTCACATAAAAATCGAGAGTTTTTTGCTGTGCGTTATGCCACACCCTACTTGGGTACATAGCTGAATAAAGAAGAATCAAACAAGTTTTTCTAAATTGTCTTCAGTTTCTTTCTTTTTTTAATCAGAAGGGGGTGTTTCAATTTCAAAACATCTTGTGAGAACCTTCCTGTCGTCCCGTTGTTGATTAGTTTATCAGGACAGCTACGCATGAACGGTTACTCGCGTCAAAACTTTAAAAGGTCTCTATATATGAGATGCAAATATGGGGGAAGTTGGAACACGTAATACCTGGAGACAATAAAGTATAAACAGTGAAGGAGTACAACAGTTTTATACTTAAAGAGAAAGATAACTGAAACATTGTAAGAAGACCTGGTGAAAGAAGTGCATCAGACAGTAAACCTTTGGGGGGAGGATACCTGGCAAGAGAGCATAACAGGGGATCTACAAAGTCAAGATGGGGATTCCTGGCACGGGAGTACACCAGGTAGTCCATCTCGGTTATGTGAAAGGAAAATACATGGTGAAAAGGTCTCTGGCAGGAGAGTACACCAAGAGACCATCTTTAATAGGTTTCTCTGTAGAAAAGACACTTTTGCCATCCTTAAAAACACCATTGCTTGGAAAAGACAATTTTCATCATCTTTAAGAATGTGTTAGATGAAAGGAAGAGTTGTACTTATCTTAAAGAACCACTGTTTGAACAGAACATTTCCAATATTCTACTTGAAACAGTTCAGGGGAAGGAAATCAATCCCTGGATACAAGGATTGTTTTGTTGGATTTATATATTACGTTTTTGCACTCCTGAGTTTAAAGCAGAGACATTAACCTTGCACCTTTTGTTGTTTATTTTTAATGTGTGGGTCAGATACATTCAGGGAAATCATTTGGGGGTTGCCAGGGGTTGTAACTGCGATCCCTGAGGTCTCCCTTGCGACCCCTGTGGTCTCCCTTGCTACCACTAAAGAGTTTTCTTTTTTAAATATGTATATTATTTTCGTTTTTTTTAATTGAAGCTCCTGGTCTGCGACCAGTGCCACAAGGCTCTTTGCTTCTGCAGTGGCTAGCTTTCTTGTTCAGGCCTCATTAAAAATAGAGGGGGTTCCACAAGGGTAACACTGAGCATTGACCCTAAATAAGAAAGAATAGGAATAACAAATAATTTGCCTTTCTGGAGTTCTATACAATAATTGCTAGACTTATTAAAGGTTTATTTCAGGCACACTGCAGGGGGTGAGTCAGTGATTTAGTCTTTTCTTAAACACCTAAAATTCACAATGCAGACAAAAACTTCCAAAAAGCATTTAGAGTAGAATGCGCATCCGTTTCAGACTATTTAATTTTTCTTTTCGGAAGTTGCAATTATAGCATGTTTTTTGATGCCGTCGTCTCTGTTACGATCATCACAAGACATTCCATCTCATTGTCCTCGGTCACTTGACAAAATCCTTGTGCATAAAAGCACAGTGTAGAAATGTTTGACCATAGTATATAAAGTGGCCCCTGATTTCACTGTGCCACAATTAATGCTTTGTTGTAATATGTTTATCTTTCCTGGCATGCTGTTCAGGATATTTGTTGTCATGTATGAGCTAACGAGTGTCGAGAGTACGGGATGCCGTGTGAGTGCGCTGATTTCCCTGCACTATTCTAAATTCTTTAATACACAGCAGTTATGAACCCTCCCAATGGTATGTATTTTGCCAACCTCAGAAGCCCGTAAAGTAGATCCATGCAGGCTTGACATCTGACCAACTTTGCACCAGACCTACAGATGAAATGGCCTGCTGTTAAATCTCAGTTACCAGTTTAATGGTATCCACTACAAAGAGTCATTTGCTTTCTGACTTTGAGCACATTCAGACATGTAATTGCTAATTTTACCATAGCCGGTGAGATAGCTCTAACCGGTAAGATAGCTCAGTGGGTTGAACGCTCACTGCTGCAATGTGTGTGTGATCTGGAGGTTGCAGGATCGAATCCCGGCAAGGCCAACTCAGCCTTTCATCCTTCTGAGGTTGATAAATGAGTAACAACACAGGTTGGGTGATATTGTATATATATTTGTTCTATATAAACATAAACAAAAGCGCTTAAGCATAAATGCTAAATACTAACACATCATTATCATTTGGCCGTGGTCGTCTGCTTGCAGTCACAGTAATTTGGTAATATGGGCCTATACACACTGATATCAACGATACATATGGTGATCCATTCTTGTATGCAATGTATATCACATTACAGTGATATCATAATCGTATTTTTCATAGTGTACTTAGGAACAATGCTATGTAATGCCACTTCCAGTTTTGTCAAGTGGTGAAAGGTCGTGTTCCATTACTTCCTGTGATGTCACTTTGGAGTGTGGCCAAATGACATCACTTCGTGTGATGTCACTTCCGCTACCCCTGGCATTTTGGTGAAATGACGTCCCTGGATTCTATTTGGAGACAAGGACAGTTTACCTGATTTTGACAACGAGACACAGACAGATCCCTAATTTTGATTTCCTAGGCAGGGAAAGTCTCTTTAGGATATGGACAGAAAGGCCTTTATCTAAAGCCTTTTATTTAAATAAAATGGTTAATGTTGAAAACATTACAACTTAGTGTCCGTCTCTGAATTCTGACCCCTCACACTACCCAGATCCTCCCTTATTTCTAGATACTGATCATTTCAGCCTCTGCCTGCTCCCAGCACTTGCCTTGGCACCCAGTGGCCTATGCTGCCACAGGCCTGCACTGACTTATTTATTGGCAGCTGACCACTCTCACCAAGTCACTTAACAGCTGCTCACTCCCCAGCACTTCCCCATTTGGTCCACCTAGCGCTTACCCATCACTTCCTCATTCATCCCTTTTCTCACTTTGCACTTGCACGATCTGAATGCTCACAAGGCCTAGAAGGTCCAAATCTTTCTTTCATTGATATATTTGCTTTTCTTTCCCATGTTTCCACCCTGTTGCCCTGTGGGCGCTTTGAAACAAAATTTACTTGATGTATAAGGGCATTACAAATGCACAATAAATAAATAAAATAAAAGCTAGCTGGTTCTCCATGCAGAACCGCACTCTTTGCAAGTTCCTTCTTTTAGTGCAAAAAGCTATCAATTTTCTTGCTCCTCAGTAACTGTCTGATTGTATCTTAGTTCACTCACCATCTCGTTCCCTCTGAGCGTCCTTTAACTCAAGCTGACCGTCACATTCCCTCCATGTGCCTCCTCTTGCTTCTGCTCTTTCTCCCTACTCGCCCTGTTCCACTGGAACAAACTGCTCATATCAGTCAAAGCCAGCCCAAATGTGTATCTCTTCAAAGCTCGGCTTAAACTTAATTTTCTTGCTTAACAGGGAGCACCCCTTGCTCTCACCCCATCCTCACTACCCGGCCTCACCACTGCCTCCAGTGACGCTTAATAATGTCCTTTTGTATATTTCATTAGTACTCCTCTTTTATTTGAATCATTTGCCCCCAGAGTTTACTGTTGCCTTTGTAAAGTCTCTGTTTCTGATTGTTTTGTCCCTGGTATATGTCCCAATTTAATTTGGTAAACCATCATAAGCTGTCTCACTACTTGTTCTCATCTTTATGCTATTGTACAGGAACATTTCGTGAGAATGCGTCTGCCATCTATAAAGGTATTATTATAAGTCATTTCTGATCCAAATTGCCATCTGTGTTAATTTTTTCCTCCCTTTCTACCTTTACCCCTTTCTTTCTTCCTCTCTCTAGCTCTCTCCCCCCTCATTCTTCCTCTTTCATTCCTTCCCCTTCTATCATTTCCTTTCTTCTTCCATTCTATTTCCCTTTCTTCTTCCTCTCTTTCTCCCCTTTCAATTTCTCCCTGACTCTTTCTCTCATTATCTTTCTTGCTTGTCAGGATATTTCTTTTCTGTCAACAAAGAAGTCCTTTTTTATTTCCTTTTATATTTATTTTGTAATATATGTTTTTAGTATGTAACTTTTTTCTTCATATAATTTTTTATAAATGCATGCCTGCACAAGTTTTCTTGCTGTATGGTTTTGCAGGGCATAACTGTGAATGCAGGCCACAACTCTTCAACGCCTGTGCTCTGGAAGTATACTACTATGATGTGCACATAAAAAAGCAAAAGACGTGCTCTGTATTTAGAGTGATATTTTTAGGGAGTTGGGTTGTGTTTCTAATACTTTCAGCAAAGCATTTGATGCTACAATTAATGCTGGTATGATTTGTTGTATATATTAGTGTGAGGGACAGGTACGTTTGGACATTAGGTCAATTTCGTTTTAGCCTAAGTTTGTCAGACAGGGAAATCCTTGGTGGCTAGGGAGAGTTAGGCGTTTGTCTGACCTCTTATTATTTAATAAAATGGCGACTTGTGAGAAAACTATACCTACGTGTCTGTCTCGCATTTCTGACCCCTCACAGTTCAAAGTCTAAAAACCCCACCCCAGCATTTCAAATGGTGTTCCATTTGCTGAGCACTGTACGCTGTTGTAAACCAGTGTATATAACGTGTAGGATCAGCAAGATGAAGCAGCAGCACAGTCCCAATCACCACCAGCACTGTTAGGGGTAATTCTACCCATAGGACAACCAAACACCTGTAAAAGAAATTCAACATTGTAAGTTTCACCTCACCATTTCTTTTTTGGTTGTTTATCTAGAGGTATACCAAAAGTAATTGGCCCACATTGAAGGGGCCAACACCTGCCTTTGGATACAACCTTCCTATTTGCCACTGACACCGCTAAATGTAAAGGTTTGACCGACAACTACGAGTAGTTGCAGTTCTAGTTAGGGCCAGTTCTACTTGTAGCACAGCCAAGTGTCTGTTGAACATATTCAAGTTTGGAAACATGGTCCTAACATGTTTTTATGTTTATTCACAGGGCCAAGGAAACATGAACATAAGAAGCAACCACGGCCAGAAGTGCCATGATTACTACTGCCTCCTATGTGTATACCCAGTGGTAATATGAGGCCCACTGATACCGAAGGTGTCCAGCCTTTTTTACCAAGTATTTCATGTATATTGACCAGGATTCACATGAAATAGACATGTCACTTTAAACAACACTGCAACTGGAAACACACCATTAGAAGGTTTTTTATAATGATGGGATTAAGGTATGGCATATCGCTGGGGACCCCTGTCATGCAGCCAATAATGATTTCATACCTCACAACGCCAAAGTGTACCTGAGCAGGTTGTCTAATACATTGATCTGACTGACAAGGATGTTAGCAATAAGTTAAGGAAGAGTATCAAGACTACCTCATAAATGATATTGTTGTCACCAACATCAACGCTAGCTCATAGGCGGTAGGTGATGTTTCTGGCCCCCTAGTCGATGCTGTTGCTACTTTCCTTCAACGCACAGGACGCCTCTTCTAGAGATAACAAGGTCAGTATACCCTATCGGGGAAGCTGCATGTTTTTCCTGACATTATAAATCACATAGATGATTTACAAGGTGAAAAGAATTTTAAGGCTCAATAGGTATTCACCACATATCAAAGTTCTGAGCAGCGCCGGGTATATACCATCAAGATAGTTTAGTTCGTCTCACCATTTACTGTCACACTTTTAACAGTATTTTTGAGCACGGAGGAAAAGGTAGTAAGTTATGATCCAACAACGGGCACTCACAGTGATACGTAAATTAGGATTCCGAAGAGATTGAAATGCAGTGTTATTTGCTGATAACAATTGATTTACAAGCACTTCCTCGTTTTTTCCCTTGTTTCTCCCTTTTTTTGCCTTCAAGCATTTTCATACGTTTGTCCACTGTTGTGTGTGTTTTGTCAAGTTGCGGGCATGCTTTGGATTTTGAATTACATCATGGTTCCATAATAATTTATCTAATTGTGACTTGATTGTTGTGGTGATTTGGTACTTACCCACGGATTTATACATGAACTGTTGAATTTATTGATCAAATTAGCAGTCATGCCCTGATGAAAGACTCTGGGTAGTCCGAAATGCATTGGCAACTGTTTTGCATCTGCAAATAAACCACAAACTCTCTCTTTTTTGAAATAACAAGCAATGCATTATTCAAATTCATTCATTAAATGATTAATTCTTGTTCTTCGGGAAAATGGTTTCTCTTTCACTTTCAACAGCCTGTCGACTGTTTTTTGTCGGAAGCGGCCTCAGAGACGAGGAAGAGGTGCGGCTTGACACGTCAGAGTGAGAACAGAGTGAGGTCCTTTACTCTAGCACGCTGGGCTAGGCTGTACCGAGCGGTCGCGAGTGGCCGCGAGTGGCCCGTGAGCACTGTTGGCTTCCCCGGTGCCTTATTGCTGTTTCGAGGAGGTGGGCCGCAAGGAAGCCGCATCCACAGTGCTCCGGAGCGCTTTTCTGGAGTTCGGTGCGGCGGCCCTGTGAGACGGTATCCTTGCCTTGGAGGACGAATGCACCCCCAAGGATAGGCGGAGGAGTGGAAAGCCGACGGAGCAACGGCTGCGCCGGGCTGCACCAAGTGTGGTAGAACGCCGGATTAAACCGGTGGTAAGTAGAGGGGACTCGGGGCACGGGGTTAGGGCACTGCCCTGGCTATCTCCCTCCAGCTGGCTGGTTTGCTTTGCTTTGCCCAGGTCGCCCCTTATCGTCTTTTTTCTGGGGCTCCTTACCAAGTAGGGCTTGGAAGCCCAAGGAGCATTGGGAGCTCACCTAAGAGAAGGGTTGGCCAAGGACTAGTCTGTGGCGGACTTGGAGGTCCCTTAAACAGCGAAATTGCCCTGAGTCCTAAGGGAGAAGGTAACTAAGAAGATCTTCCCCGGACTTGAGGAAAATTGCCCGGCATTGGGTCTTGGTAGTATATTAAATGATTAACTAATGAACATAATGGATCATGAAAGATTAATTAAATAATAGATCTAAATTTATAGAAGCCACTGAGTGGTACTTAGGGTGTGCAGCCCACACCGAAGGCTATTGAGCCTAGGTCTTTCTCTCACTAGTTATGTACCAGTGTCATCTGGCAGAACCCAGGAGGGGAACAAGACTTTCCTCTTGATGCATAAGCAGGGGTGGTAACAATAACTACATCAACCAGGTAGTCATGCAAAATACAGGAGCAATACCACCAAGCTCTCTCTCTGGCTGTCAGAGAAGCATAGGCAAATGTCTAGTACAACAGTGAATCAACAGCCACCCCACCCTACCTGCCACTTACCTTAGACCCACTGGTGCACACATAACAGTTAACTCCCAGATCAAATGCCAGAGTCCAGAGACAAGGAATACAGCCCAACAGTACTGATGAACCTGGGAGCAGAATCCATGCAACAAGTCCCAAAATAGTTTACAAAGGACCTAACCTAATGACACAAGGGCATCGCGAAAGAAGCAAATGACATGATCTCCTTGTATAGCTGATAGAGGTTCAGTCCTGGAACAGTTAGGAGGTCTTCATAAAGGCAGAAGAGGGCGTATGCAAAGCAGCAACCCGAAGGATCCAGGGGAGATAAGGTTGGGACAACCCGGAAGCCCCAACCACTCCATATAACAGAGATGGTTACCTGCTAGCTCCAAACAAACACCCCACTGGATGTAGATAAGGCAGGTCAAGTAAAACATTACCATTAAACAGGCTGGAAATAATCCATACAGGGTGTGACAAGGTGTGATGCTGGAAATGCATTGGAGGGACAGGGCCTCCCTGTCCTTGTTCTGTAGTCCTTTTTCATGTGTGTTCTGTATTGTTTTCTGCCCAGGAGTCCATGCAGGACTCCTGGCATTGCAGCTCTTCATCTTTTTGGTTCGGTGTACAGACCCTTGGGATAAGCTTATGGCACCCATGGGTGGGGGTACAACCCTGTACCCCTAGTGTATGTTTTTGGGAACCTGTGTGTGACCCACAGAGCAGGGTATGGGCGGTTGGCAGCTCCATGCTGAATTTGACAGGTGCTCCAAGTATCCTCCATTTTGGGGCTACCCAGGCACTGCCATTAGAATCAGTTGATTCATGATAGGAGACAAGATGGCCCTTGTGGCCTCCTGCTTTCTATTGCCTGTTACCTTGTTTTTCCCAAAGTCCTGGGAAGCACTGGCTCTATCCCTTCCCCCTGACTGGCTGTTGGGTGGAAGCACCATATATGGTATTGTGGGGAAATCCAGGCCAGACTGGCTGGAGCCTTCCCAGTGACTGTATGTTGTGGGTACACCCTGTGGGTGGGACCTGGGTGAATGGAGTGTGTAACCAATATGCACTTCTTGTTATGGGTGTCTCGTTTCTGGTATGTGACACAAAGATTGAGACAGCCCTGCCAGAAAATGGTATGAATGCTGTGTGGAGTGTTGAATGACTGGGTACATGTCCTAATACACATTCCTTGTTGTGAGTGTCTGAGAGGGAGGAGAATGGTCTGAATGCACTGTTGGCCTGATTGGCTGCCTGCCTGCTGAATGCTCTTCTGAGTGATTGGTTGCTTGAGTGTGACCCAGCAGAATGAATGAGAGACAGAACAGTATATCTGGGGGCCTCTCACTGCTAGAAATCGTTCAGCAGCTGAAGTTGAAACTGATGTTCAATCTCAAAGCCGAGCCCGAAGAAGAAGGTTGACTTACAGTCACTGCAATCCGAAAGCTGCCGTGCCGTCGAAACTGATCCAAGAGAGGGCCTGGCTAGGAGACCTCTTCCCGAGCTACGAGGGACCATCGTGCACCACTAACCTTCACCGAAGCACCCTGGAAGCCAGCCTTCGAAAGACTGTCAACCGGAGACAGGGACCGACGAGGAGAACAAAGAGAAGCACCGCACAGCCGTCCACCATCGTTGACCAGGGTTTGCAGGTTTGCTATAACCTCTGGAGGCCCGTTGAAGCTGTGTTGCCCAGAAGTGGGAACCGCTTGAAGCCGAGCCACCGACGACCGGAGCCGCAACGCTCCATTGATTAAGACACTTTGAATTCACAGACGCTCTCACCAGCACCGCCGACCGCTTTGTCCCGACGGAGAAAGTCCAAGCTGCTGGCGCGCTGAGGAGCATCCGCCAGTGGGTTTCCCGCCACCTGAAGACCGCAGAGACGCTGACGACTCGATGCCTTTGCTGGGCCAAAGTTCTTCAGTGGCTCTTTGCGGCAACGAACTATCGTCGTCAAGGTGCCCCGCATACCTCATCCTCACATGACGTCCCCGACTGATCATCGACAAGCACCGCTAGGACCGAAGCTGCCGCATTGATGCCTTTGTTCATCATTTCTTCAAGGGATCTCGATGATCCATGGCTCCTGCCTTAAAGGGAGCCATTCAAGAAGGATCTGTCGATGACCCGATGTCAAACTCTCCTTTTCCAGGTACATTGGGGTGGTAGAACCATTTTAGAGTGAAATAAGACTCAAATAATCCATATATGGACTAGGCTTATGTTATATCTTTATTTTACAGGTTGCCCAGGTGGGGGATCCTCATACAGAACTGCGCCTGGTGGTAGGGGCCCAGTATTCTGCCTATTGTTGCAACCAACCTGCTTTCCTCCTATGTTTATTGGTGGTTCACTTTATTAACTGATTTGTATGACATTTGAACTGAGTATAGTTGATGCATTTTAAGTGAATCAAAGTATAATTGTGGTACTGTATTGAAAAGGGGCATTGCTCCCCAGGGTCCAGCCCTTATTAGCATAAATTACCCAACTCCACCCACTTACAGGTCCGCTCGTGCCAAGCAATGAACTCATGCTAGAGAAATGACACCTGCAGTATAAATTTAGCATTTGTTAGATATATAGCATAATATAACAAAACAGTAAATATAGCAGCAATTTGGAATTCAAGTTAGAGAACATCACAAAGCTTATAAGAGAAACAGAGTCTTAAGTCCCTTGGATGTTATTAATAATGCTGAAAGATCCTGGTCATCTAAAACAAACTGCTTGCTCAGCCAGAAAAATAAAGGATGTGGAGTGTACTTAAAATGCGCAAGTAGACCTAAATTACAGTAATTAATACTTAAATTTCCAATTCGGAATCCATAGCAACATCAGAAAATATACATGGATAAAGCCATTGGATATGTGTAAAGAGATTTTAATCCAAGCACAGCCGACATGTGTTTCGACCACTGGGTCATTATCAAAGCTGTTACTAATACAATTACAGTGATTCACACATCAATAGCACAAAAAAACAAAAGGATTTAGTATTGTGTGTAGGATCATTTGTAAATGTTGGTGTGGAAAGGTGTGTCACAGCATCAAGACACAAGTGATACAAACCGATATAGTGTTTGAAAAGAAACACAAATCAACAAAAGCATTTTTTGTAGAACATTATATACAATATATGTTTTGTCAGATCAAGTATACATACCCAAATTAGGACACAGACAATCAAGGAGGGCGAAAGCAGGAGAGGGGGAATATGACGTGAGAATTGTTTAGCACATGGTAAAGATCTACAGGCCGATTCATGGAATAATTAGCGTGGCGCAAGTGGGCAAAAACGTGCGAATCGCAGTGGAATTGCGAAAATCGCAGTGCAAGTGCGAAAATCGCACGAAAAGCAGCGCACATCGATTCATGGAAGGGCGTGCGCGAAAAAACCATCTGATGTGCGCTAAAAAAGTGCGCGGCGCACGTTGGCGCACAGGCCATCTAACGGCGTGCGCCAGGTCACAGCAAAAATCGCACAGACCACAGCGAAAATAGCACATAGCGCGGCGCACGCAACAAAAGTAGGCGGAACACGGGGCGTAACACTCGGAATGGGGAACAACTTGCCAAAATGTGGGCGTCACGGGGGAAGTACAGGGTGCAAGTGCGCGGAACGCCCACACGCTCGCCTACAACACGTATTCATGGAATCGAATAGGGCAAAACAGTGCACGGTCAAACCAGCGCACAGGCACAAACACGACCGCCACAAGAAAGCAGGCGGTAGCGTCCCGGCGCCTGTAAAAAATGTGCGCCAAAAGGTGCGCCAACAAATAGCACCTATATACAGCTATGATGAATGTCCTATACTGTGGCCCTGCAAGACAAATGACGTGCAAAGGAGTACCCACAAACACGGACACCCGCTGACTGAAAAATAACGTGTGCGTGTATTTCGGGGTGCACGGGAAGTTTCACACGCGAATTGGCTGGGTACGTGGATTCCAGGGGTGTGCGGGAAGTTCCACATGCGATTTGGCTGGGTACGTTGATTTCAGGGGTGCGCGGGAAGTTCCACACGCGAATTGGCTGGGTACGTGGATTCCAGGGGTGCGCAGGAAGTTCCACACACGATTTGGCTGGGTACGTTGATTTCAGGGGTGCGCGGGAAGTTCCACACGCGTTTTGGCTGGGTACGTGGATTTCAGGGGTGCGCGGGAAGTACCACACGCGATTTGGCCGGGTATGTGGATTTCAGAGGTGCGCGGGAAGTTCAACACGCGATTTGACCGGGTACATGGATTTCAGTGGTGCGCAGGAAGTTCAACACGTGATTTGGCTGGGAACGTGGATTTCAGGGGTTCGCGGGAAGTTCCACACGCGATTTGGCCGGGTACGTGGATTTCAGGGGTGCGCGGGAAGTTCAACACGCGATTTGGCTGGGTACGTGGATTTCAGGGGTGCGCGGGAAGTTCCAGACGCGATTTGGCCGGGTACGTGGATTTCAGGGGTGCGCGGGAAGTTCAACACGCGATTTGGCTGGCTACGTGGGTTTCAGGGATGCGCACGAAGTTTCACACGCGATTTGGCTGGTTACGTGGATTCCAGGGGTGCGCACGAAGTTTCACACGCGATTTGGCTGGGTACGTGTATTTCGGTGTTGCGGGGGAATGCTACACGTGATATGGCCATGTGGGTCCCCCCAGGTGTTCCCTCTACACCCTCCACGGCCCCTGCAGGCAGCCCACAAAACAGGGTACTACCCTGCACCCCTGCTCATGTCCCACAGGCAACCCATCCACCATGGCCATGCCAACCAGCCAACCCACATGTCACCTTGCACCACTGATCACCAACACATGTCTCCCACCACCCCCCACCCCCCAGCCACCAGGGGCACCCTCCACCAGGCCCCCACCCATGTCTCCCACCACCCCCTACCCCCCAGCAGTCAGGGGCAGCCTCCACCAGGCCCCCACTCATGTCTTCCACCACCCCCACCCCCCAGCCACCAGGGGCAGCCTCCACCAGGCCCCCACTCATGTCCCCTATTACCCCCACCCCCTGCAGTGCAGGGCACCCTCCACCAGGCCCCCACTCACGTCTCCCCCCACCCCCACCCCCCAGCCACCAGGGGCAGCCTCCACCAGGCCCACACTCATTTCTCCCACCACCCCCACCCCCCAGCCACCAGGGGCAGCCTCCACCAGGCCCCCACTCATGTCCCCTATGACCCCCACCCCCCCGCAGTGCAGGGGCACCCTCCACCAGGCCCCCACTCATGTCTCCCACTACCCGCACCCCCCAGCCACCAGGGGCAGCCTCCACCAGGCCCCCACTCAGGTCCCCTATTACCCCCACCCCCCGCAGTGCAGGGGCACCCTCCACCAGGCCCCCACTCATGTCGGCCACCACCCCCACCACCCAGCAGTCAGGGGCAGCCTCCACCAGGCCCCCACTCATGTCTCCCACCACCCCCCACCCCCCAGCCACCAAGGGCACCCTCCACCAGGCCCCACCCATGTCTCCCACCATCCCCTACCCCCCAGCAGTCAGGGGCAGCCTCCACCAGGCCCCCACTCATGTCTCCCACCACCCCCAGCCACCAGGGGCAGTCTCCACCAGGCCCCCACTCATGTCCCCTATTACCCTCACCCCCCGCAGTGCAGGGGCACCCTCCACCAGGCCCCCACTCATGTCTCCCACCACCCCCACCCCCCCAGCCACCAGGGGCAGCCTCCACCAGGCCCCCACTCATGTCTCCCACCACCCCCACCCCCTAGCCACCAGGGGCAGCCTCCACCAGGCCCCCACTCATGTCCCCATGACCCCCACCCCCCCGCAGTGCAGGGGCACCCTCCACCAGGCCCCCACTCATGTCTCCCACCACCCCCACACCCCAGCCACCAGGGGCAGCCTCCACCAGGCCCCCACTCATGTCCCCTATTACCCCCACCCCCCGCAGTGCAGGGGCACCCTCCACCAGGCCCCCACTCATGTCTCCCACCACCCCCAACCCCCAGCAGTCAGGGGCAGCCTCCACCAGGCCCCCACTCATGTCTCCCACCACCCGCCAGCCACCAGGGGCACCCTCCACCAGGCCACCACTCATGTCCCCTATTACCCCCACCCCCGCAGTGCAGGGGCACCCTCCACCAGGCTCCCACCCATGTCTCCCACCATCCCCCACCCCCCAGCCACCAGGGGCAGCCTCCACCAGGCCCCCACTCATGTCTCCCACCACCCCCACCCCCCAGCCACCAGGGGCAGCCTCCACCAGGCCCCCACTCATGTCTCCCACCACCCCCACCCCCCGCAGTGCAGGGGCACCCTCCACCAGGCCCCCAATCATGTCTCCCACCACCCCCAGCCCCCAGCAGTCAGGGGCAGCCTCCACCAGGCCCCCACTCATGTCTCCCACCACCCCCAACCCCCCAGCCACCAGGGGCAGCCTCCACCAGGCCCCCACTCATGTCCCCTATTACCCCCACCCCCCAGCCACCAGGGGCACCCTCCACCAGGCCCCCACTCATGTCTCCCACCCTCCCCCACCCCCCAGCCACCAGGGGCACCCTCCACCAGGCCCCCACTCATGTCCCCTATTACCCCCACCCCCCGCAGTGCAGGGGCACCCTCCACCAGGCCCCCACTCATGTCTCCCACCACCCCCACCCCCCAGCCACCAGGGGCAGCCTCCAACAGGTCCCCACTCATGTCTCTCACCACCCCCACCCCCCAGCCACCAGGGGCAGCCTCCACCAGGCCCCCACTCATGTCTCCTATGACCCCCACCCCCCGCAGTGCAGGGGCACCCTCCATCAGGCCCCCACTCATGTCTCCCACCACCCCCCAGCCACCAGGGGCAGCCTCCACCAGGCCCCCACTCATGTCTCCTACCACCCCCCACCCCCCAGCCACCAGGGGCACCCTCCACCAGGCCCCCAATCATGTCTCCCACCACCTCCACCCCCCAGCAGTCAGGGGCAGCCTCCACCAGGCCCCCACTCATGTCTCCCACCACCCCCCACCCCCCAGCCACCAGGGGCAGCCTCCACCAGGCCCCCACTCATGTCCCCTATTACCCCCACCCCCCAGCCACCAGGGGCACCCTCCACCAGACCCCCACTCATGTCTCCCACCACCCCCCACACCTCAGCCACCAGGGGCACCCTCCACCAGGCCCCCACTCATGTCCCCTATTACCCCCACCCCCCCCGCAGTGCAGGGGCACCCTCCACCAGGCCCCCACTCATGTCTCCCACCACCCCCACCCCCCAGCCACCAGGGGCAGCCTCCACCAGGCCCCCACTCATGTCTCCCACCACCCCAAGCCCCCGCCACCAGGGGCAGCCTCCACCAGGCCCCCACTCATGTCCCCTATGACCCCCACCCCCCGCAGTGCAGGGGCACCCTCCACCAGGCCCCCACTCATGTCTCCCACCACCCCACCCCCCAGCCACCAGGGGCAGCCTCCACCAGGCCCCGACTCATGTCCCCTATTACCCCCAACCCCCGCAGTGCAGGGGCACCCTCCACCAGGCCCCCACTCATGTCTCCCACCACCCCCACCCCCCAACAGTCAGGGGCAGCCTCCACCAGGCCCCCACTCATGTCTCCCACCACCCCCCACCGCCCAGCCACCAGGGGCACCCTCCACCAGGCCCCCACCCATGTCTCCCACCACCCCCACCCCCCCGCAGTGCCGAGGCACCCTCCACCAGGCCCCCAATCATGTCTCCCACCACCCCCACCCCCCAGCAGTCAGGGGCAGCCTCCACCAGGCCCCCACTCATGTCTCCCACCACCCCCCACCCCCCAGCCACCAGGGGCAGCCTCCACCAGGCCCCCACTCATGTCCCCTATTACCCCCACCCCCCAGCCACCAGGAGCACCCTCCACCAGGCCCTCGCTCATGTCTCCCACCACCCCCCACCCCCCAGCCACCAGGGGCACCCTCCACCAGGCCCCCACTGATGTCCCCTATTACCCCCACCCCCCTGCAGTGCAGGGTCACCCTCCACCAGGCCCCCACTCATGTCTCCCACCACCCCCACCCCCCAGGCGTGCAATTTGCCTGGGTACGTGTACTTCGTGGTGCGCGTGAATTTCCACACGCGATTGTACGTGTACTTCGGGGTGCGCGTGAACTTCCACACGCGATTTGCCTGGGTACGTCTACTTCGGGGTGCGCGTGAACTTCCACACGCGATTGGGCCTGTGAGAGTGGGTCACATGTATTCCAGGGGTGGGCGTGAATATTTACCCGCGACTGTGCCTGTGAGAGCGTGCTACGTGTATTCCTGGTGTGGGCGGGAAGATTCACACGTTCGCCTACGACGAGCCGAAAAAGGGTCCAATCCTGACACACGTACGCCAGCATGAAGCAGGCGTATGTCGACCCGCGCAGCATAAAAGTGCGCGAAAACCACAAACAAGCTCATACGCCAAGATGAATATAACATTCCTAGCAGCAGTGGCCGTGGGTTACCAAAGGAGGAGGAGGAGGATAGTGAGGGCCCGAATTTTCACTCCCAGAACAAGCCTTTTTGGGATGCCTGATGACCAGGTGTATGGGAGGTACAGGTTTCCCCCACACATAATACTGGACCTGTCAGTGAGTGGGAGGATGACCTCACATCACCCACCCTATGCTCCCAAGCACTCAGCCCCCTGGAGAAGGTCCTCAATGTACTGCACTTCTTGGCCACAGGATCATTTCAGCGGACAAGTGCCATAGTGGGTGGGGTGTCACAGGCCACGCAGTCACGCTGCCTACACCAGGTCTTGAACATCATCACTGCACGCCCATCAGTCCGTAGGCACATATACCTGCCCAGGACACCTGCAGAAAGGCAGACTGCCACCCTCGATTTCTACGGTGTGGCACGATTTCCAAAAGTGCTAGGTGCCATTGACTGCACCCATGTGGCACTACGTCCCCCCAGGGCATCTGAGCACATCTATAGGAACCGCAAGCACTGGCATTCCATCAACGTGCAGGTAGTATGTAATGCTAAGGGAATCATCACCTCAGTATATGCCAACTATCCAGGGTCCACCCACGACAGCTTCATTTACCGAATGTCTACCCTAAGCCAGGACCTCGAAGCTGGGCGGCATGGTGACACATGGCTGCTTGGTGAGTATGAATGCCACTGCACATGCATGCATGTCAGATGCATTGTTATGTCACTACCCCACTAATGATACCCATCACCTCCCCACCAGGGGACAGTGCCTACCCTCTGAGCACCCACATGATGACGCCAATTCGGAACCCCATCACGCCTCCAGAGGTAAGATACAACACAGCCCATTTTGCAACCCGGGGCATAGTGGAGCGCACATTCGGAGTGCTCAAGTCACGCTTTCGCTCCCTTGACCAGTCTGGCGGGCAGCTGTTATATGCGCCCCCAGTAGTGTGCAGGATCATAGTGGCAGCATGTGTCCTGCACAATGTTGCAACACGCCGGGGCCTGGCCGTGGACATGGTGGTGCCCCCACATCCCCAACCACATGCACGCCCGCTGCACATGGGAGGGGAGAGGGCACGGGGTGAGGCAGCCCATACGCAGCTGGTGGCTAATTACTTCACATAGAAATCACACCCCAGTGGAGTGCACACAGGCCTGGCACATACCATCTGATAAGCAATGATGACTCGACCTGACAATTAAGACGAACAAAGGGACTGTCAACTGTCAGAACCATAGCAGCCTGAGATTGTTCATGTGGAAGTGTCACAATGTGTGCATCCCTACCTACACAAACACCACCAATGCAGTGTCATGAAAAGACACTTCCATGCTGCAGAAATGAATACCCACTTGCAAAATACTACATGAAAACAGTGCCATGTCACCCACCCCCTCCACGGCACGGCCACACAACACACCATGGCATGTCATGCAATGTGAGAGGAAAGAAATTAATCCCCACAACATGCCCCAAGTGTCAGCAGCTACCTGGAAACCTGTCCACACATGAAATGCTCACAGTAATGCAGGACCTACAGCCCACATTACCAAATACTTACCAATAATACCAATCACCTACACAACCTCCAACCCACCTTAAACATGACATTACAGACTTAAAAATTAGCTAGCCTCACCACCTGATGATGACAGCCCTCCGAACACTTGCAAGTATGCAGTGTTAGCGCCACGCAAGAGTGTAGGTGCACTGCTTACAACATGGACTCCAGTTCCAAGGTGGACCGCATTGTGAAGACATGAGGAATGGAGGATGAGATGGGTGCAGAGGCACATATAAATACACCACGCAGTGTACAATACAACAACAATATGCACTATGAATGTATACACAGTATTGACTACAGACTGCTCACACAGCTCATGGGAGTCCAATGTCACCATGTACGTCAATGTCACTTGGGCACACCCTTTGCAAGCCCATGGAAACGGGAAGCAGGAGGGGTGTGTGTGACAAAAACCCAAGCATCTGAACCAAATCCATGACAAGCCTGCATGTGCCCAGCCACAATGCAGCGTATGCCCACGGGAGCCACACAAGGCAACACACTGTCCCAAAAAAAATAAAAAAAAAATAAAAATAAAAAAATAAAAAATAAAAATTCAAAAATGGCCATTAATGGGCCCAGGGGGGTTGGGGAGGCCACCCAGGAGGTCCGAGGACAGGGTGCACACCAAAACCCACCTGTGTGGATCTTGCGAAAAAAAAACACCTCCATGGGCTCATGGCCCACACGGCTACCCTATTGTGGCAGTATCACTGCTGTCGCTATTCTCACCCTGTGCAGCTGCATCTGGAGGTGGTGGCACTATGGGAGGCAGCCCACGCAAGGCCCTAGTCTGTTCCTCCATGGCTGCAAGCATGCGGGTGTGGTAGGTCTCGTTCTGGAGGATGAGTGTGCGGAGGTCCCCATGCAACAACTCACGGGATGCCCGGACCTCCGCCCTAGTTGCCTGCATCTCAGCTGAGAGCGTACGGGTGAGACGCTCCAGCTGCTGTTCTGTCCTTCGGTATGTTGAAGCCTCAAGCTCAACAAGAGTCGTCCTGAGGTGAAGAAGTTCCAGCCTCAGGGCTTCCCTGTGGCCCTCGGACTCTATGGAGATGGCTTCCTGCAGAGTCGCCAGTGCCGCCCGCCTGTCCCTGTTGGACGCCAACATGTCCTCCCTGTGTGACTGGCAGATGGAGTCAGTTGCCTGCTGTAGTCGCTCCATCAGCCTTTCGGGGGGGACAATGGAAGTGGCCACCCTATCCATGGCCTGAGCCATCATCTCTGATGATGCTGCCTGTTGGGTTGCCATACCTTAAATGGATTGCTCACATGCGGTATTGCCAGGTGGCGTACGGCCACCACGTCGGCGGGCACCACACCTGTCTGGGGCAAGGCGAACTGCGCCTTGCTGTGCCGGCACTGCCTGAGGCTGCAGGACTGCATTCCCCCTCTGATCTGCTGGCCCAGGAACAGGATCAGATGTTGCGGAATGTGACCCTGCATCCGTAACCACCAAAGGCGTACCTGCCAACACTGACATCCCCATTGAGGGTTCTAACCCTGGTGCAGGTGGGTCGG
Source organism: Ambystoma mexicanum (assembly GCF_040938575.1). Lineage (NCBI taxonomy): Eukaryota > Metazoa > Chordata > Amphibia > Caudata > Ambystomatidae > Ambystoma > Ambystoma mexicanum. The sequence continues at coordinate 1,002,307,370 of NC_090931.1, read as the reverse complement.
ACAGAACAGAATCCCTCCCAGGAACACTCACCTGCGACGGCACGTAGGTCTCACCATCCGAATCAACACCTGAGTACAGCTTGGGGGAGGTGCAGCCAGAGACACCCCTTGAGAGCACGACCTGCAGCAGTTGTGGGTTCTCACCCACCACCGCACCACGTCCCTCACTGGTGGTCGGTCGGCCCTCAGACCCCTCCTGGGTCTGCACCATCTCCACAACCCCAGCAGTATCAGGTGCGTCTTCCCCTGCAAAGACATAAAAAAAGAAAATGGAAACAGGCATTAGCACCATGGCACACAATGAGGGCTGAGAGGCTACAGAAACAGTACTTGATTGACACATGTCCCACATGACTAAAACACTCCCATGCATGCACCGTCACTGCGTGTGATGGGGAGGCAGATGCCACACATGATGACACCAAGATGGAAGATGAACACATTTGCTGCATGCTGCCTAGCAGTGCCATCACACATTGGCCAGTGATTGGCAGGTCAAATACACATGCCATCACACAGATGGCATGTACCCTAGCCATGAAGTGAAGAGGGAGAGGAGGTCACCAATTGTTCATTCAGTCCAGTTTGTTCATATGATTGATTATTTCCATTGTAATGGTTATAATGTTTAACATGCAGCTGCCAGTCAAAAATGGTCCTATAGCACAGGGACATGTCCAAACTAATCATGTCCACGAAACTGAGCGAGTCCACTGTACCATAGCCATGTCAGACATGTGACAATAGGACCGAGAAATCCCGAGTAAAAGTGGTGGTATGCAAACAATCTGCCTGAATAAGCAGAGGTAAATAAGCAACAGTGTAGTGGCAAGATGACACTCCAAGGGCAACTGGCGTGGTGTTGGGCTGGATGTCTAATGTTGGCCGAAGGGATGCTGCTATACCCAAATGCTGGTGCCAAGAATGTTTAGGAAGAGGCACATGGGTGAGCCGAACCACTCAGGCACACACACCCTCCCCTGGCACACAAACAGAAGCCCTCCCACACACAACATGCACATGGATGACACACACATGCATGTGCACTCACCGGACAATGCCTCATAATCTGCCACTACTCCCACGCCTTGGATCTGTTCCTCCGTGATGTAGGTCCCAGCAACCTGCTCATGTGGAGTGAGTTCTATGTCGTCTGCTGGAGACCCACCTCCAGTCACTAGAGTTGCGGCATGACTTGAGGCCAGCTTATTCTTTGCCCTGCGCTTCAGGTCATGCCAGCGCTTGTAGCAATCACTAGCTGTGCGCCTCACGATTCCAAGGGCACTTATGATGTCCGCAATGGTCTGCCAGTGTGTCTGACGTTGTGCAGGTGTGGTCTTGGATCCTGCAACAATCACCATTTCGCGGTCATGTGCGGACACATACTCTACAAGTGCATTCAGTTCGGCCTCATTGAAGCTGGGCTTCCTTGATGGGCCAGACTGTGTAGCCGTGTCTGGGGCATCAGCCTCTACTGGACGAGCACTCTTCCTCTTCCGCTTGGAAGGTGGTGGGGATCTGGAGTGTCCTGCGCCGCTCTGGACACTAGGGGCAGGAGCGTGGGATTGCACACTCAGCATGGGAGTTGGTGCAGGCATTATCTCAAGTGTGATGGTGTCAGGGGGAATGTCAGCATGATGGACTTGGACCGACACTGTCCTGGCTGGGTGTGTGAGAGGTGGGGTGGATGGAGCCGCAGCTGCCCCTGCAGCCTCCCCAGCCTGCCTACGCGGGGCAGCAGATGGCCTAGCTGCCCCTGATCCACGTGGCCTGATGACACCAACGTTCACCGGCGCACGTGGCCTAGACCTGCTGACCTGGAAGTCAGCCATGGAGTCACCCTGTGCCAGGTCTGGTTCCACAGTGGGCTCGTCCAACAAGGGCTGAGCATGTATGGTGTCAGCCACGGTAACCTCAACCAGGGGGGGGGCATGGGTGTCCCTGACTGCTCCTCCACACATGGGGGGCTAGGGGCACCCTGCAAGTCACGGCCACGTCCCCTACCGGATCCACCACGGCCACCACTTGGGGCTCGGCCACCTTTGCCACCCTTATGGCTTGTTCGCCTCCCAGCCATGGCACTGATGTTATTGTGCGTATGGGAGTTGATGTGAACTATTGTCCTGGGCAATTGGGGGTCAAAGGGCTTGGGTACCAGATGGTAATCGTACCCTAGTGCTCTAGTAAGGCTGTATGTCACCCCTGGGGAAAGATGACGGGTCACGTAACGCACAGGCAGCCCAAAAAAGGGAAGTAAGGTGCACGCAACCCCTCCTAGACCACGTGCGTGGAAAAAAAACCCTGCACTATGCTGTGGCACCCAGGAACACAAGAATGAACGTATGCGTGTCACACGCAGCCTAGAATGACCTCTGAAGGGGTACGCGACACACGGGGCAAGCACAGATGTTAGATACGTGCGCGACTCACCGTCTGCCAGGAACAAAAGCGTGAAAAATATGCGCGTGTGCGCGTTGGCAACACCCCCGCCAAAAGAAGAATTGTACGCTGTCCGAGGAGACAGGACAACAGTAGTAGGGAAGCTGTTTGAGGAAACAGGCCCAGGAAAAAGAGGAAAAGAGAAAAAACTGTCAGAGGTAACAGGGAGTACGAACTGAAAACGCTGTGAAGTAAATCGCTTGTGAACCGACAAGAAGTACAGATTTCACCCACTCGCTCTCCACGAAAAGCACATACAAGGAAATGGCGTCCTACACGCACCTTTTATACACACGTCACAGACGCGCATACGCAATGAGGCCATTTCCACCAATTACGCGCTTTGACACTCGGACGTGTATCTCTTCATTTTTACACGCGCCATTCTCTACGGCCATGCGCGTGACGTCACAGCTGCGCATGGTGGCCTTTGGGCCAATGAAATGAAACTGCACGTCCGAGTGTCATCGCGTGTAATCGGAGGGAAGTGAGCGTACAAGCGATTGGCCTGGGTACGTGTATTTCTGGGGTGCGCAGGAAGTTCCACACGCGATTGGTGGAAATCTACGTGTGCTCTGTCATCACGTGTAATGAGGGAAACACCCGCACGCCTCACATCACAGACGCGCTCACGCGCTAAGGGCCTTTGGTCCAATGAAATCGCATATGCGTGCTGACGTGCATACGCGATAAGGGCCTTTCCTCGATTTACACGCAGACGTGCAGGATTTTCACGTGCCAAATCACTCCGTATCAAGCTGGCCACGCGTAAGCACACGGAAGACCACGCTCCTGCCCAAAAGGCTGAATTACTGCCCCCCAGACCACTGAGCAGCCTCCCACGAGCCATCTGCTGCTGCCTGCCTGCCTGCTGCCACCGTGCCCTGCCATTTGGTGCCTGCACATCAGCCATCTGCAGGGGTCCATTTGCTGTGTCCACCCCTGCTGGAACAGAAGACTCCCGACTGGGATACCATCGCTCCACAGCCCAGCCCCAGGACCCAGTTGCCCACCCACTCCTGCCTCTGGGGTTGCCATGTCGGGCACTGCTACATCTGGCACCACTGGCAACCCCCAGCCAGAGAGGCACAGGGGCACCAGCTTCAGTGCCACCGAAGTTGGTGTCCTGGTGGAGCAAGTCCTGGGGCAGTATGATGCCCTCTTCGGAAGTAAGCGCGCCAACAAGGAAGGACGGACTCGGATCTGGACGGATATCGTGACTGCCATCAACGCGGAGGGGGTGGCAGTCCGCGACTACCAACATGTCAAGAAGCGCTGGGATGACTGCAGGTCCAGGACCCTGTTGAAGGCCCGGCGCCTCGTGGAGGGGGGCTGGGGCCGCATGAGTACCATCCAGATGAGGGTCCTGGAACGCGTAGGCCCAGCGCTCCACGGCCAGATCCTTGAGAGGCAGACCCGTCTGGAGTTGAGCGGTAAGTGGCCAAGCATTGCTATGTGAGACAGGGCATGTCGCAGTGTGCTGGTTGTCTGATACTTGCCTGTATGTGTGACATAGCCCATGTATGCATGTGTGTGTGCAGGGACGTCATGCATGTGAGACCAGTAATGTGTGAACCACACGGTTGGTGCATGTGTTCAAATGCAACATGGGTTTCCCTATGCGGAATGGCCACATGAAAGCATGCCAGTCTCTGTTGCTGGACATGGGTGAGGGATGGGTGCTGATGCCATGTACATATATGCTGTCCATGTCTGTGTGTCTGACCAGCGTGTCTGTGACTTGTGAATGCCTGGGATGCATGACACATGCCTGTGGCAATGTTCCGGTTCACTGATGCAGCCTAGTCATCCTTGTATCCACTGTGTCTGTGGTGTACGAGGCCAGATGGATGAAACTAGGGTGAAGTGTGTGCATGTGATAGGCATGGCACATGATGCATGTGAATTCCAAAACAACAGTGTATGTTTAAAGAATAACTTGGACATGTATGCCAATGTCCATAGCATGACCCATGCCTGTTACCGCATGTGTTTTACCTGCACAGAGCCATGAGTTGTGGAGGGACATGAAGGAAGTGATCTTTGACAGTGCCACTCATCTGCTATTGCTTCCTGTCTACGGGACCATTGTACAGTACCCTGATGCTTGTGTTCTATGTCTCCCTCTACACAGTGCCACGTGAAGAAGAGGGCGGAGACGGCTCTGTGGAGCAAAGCGGCAGGGATGCCTCCACGGCTGCAGCGGAAGGGGTGGGTGAGCCCCCACAGGGGCTTGCAACGGCGGAAGACGGGGTGGAGCCATCCAGGTTGGTAGTTTCCACAGAGGAGGAGGAGGCCGCTACTGAGGCGCACATGGGGCCTGGTGGGGGCATCCCTGCTGGTGCAAGTGTTGCAGTCCAGGGGCAGGAGGCAGCACAGGTCGCCGTGGAGGGGCCTGTGCATGTCACTGTCCCTGACACTGTGACTGCACCACCATGCACCAGCAGGGATGCCCCATCCCAGGCCCGTCCGCAGGTAGGGGGGATGTCCATGTCATCTGACTCCCCTCCACCTGCGTACGAGGGGACCCCTGGCCGTATGGAGAAGGTCCTGATTGGTGTCGCGTTGCGCACAGGTGCAATTCGTGATGAGGTGCGTGCCTCCCGGAAGGAGCATGCACGTCATCACGGAGAGCACCATGCCGACGTGGCCCAGTTGGGAACGGCCATGGTCGGGGGTTTCCTACATGTGTCGGCCAATCTGGCGACCCTCTCCTCCTCTGTGGAGACTATGCACCAGTCGTTCTCCATGCCATCTTCCGGCCCAGATGCCACTAGGGCCCCCTGTGGACCTGCCCCGACCAATGCAGCCGGCTCGGTGGGGATCCCATCCCTGCCACAGTCGGGAGTCGGAGGTCCAGCAGGGGTGGACACACCAGCAACTGGACCCCAGCAGATGGAGGATGTGACGGCATCATCGGGCAGGGCACGTGCACGACGGCGTCGGTGGATACCATCAGCCTGGATGCCGTCGTGCTGGCACAGGCAGTTGCATCAGAGGCAGCGGCAGGCTCGACGTGTGAGGCATCATGGCTCGGGGCCATCAACATCAGGGGTGCAGGCATCGGCCGGAGGGCAGGAGAACCCTGGAATGGGAGTGGCTTCCGTGGGGGAGCAGTTGGGCCACCGGATAGGTGCGGAGCGGCAGCGGGCAGAGGAGGAACGGCTCACAATGGTCAGGGCGGAGAACTCCATGCGGAGGGCGCTGAGGCGGGCTGAGTGCCTCGAGGGTCTTCGCAGGGAGTTGGAGCTGGACACTGCTTTATCCCTGTGAGACCTCGGGGCCAGGGAACATGCCCGCCTCCAAGCCATTGAACAGGAGTTCGATGATGCCCTGGCCCATGACAACATCCAGTGAGCCATTGGACTAGCCCGCTGCCCATGTAAATAGTTATGTAGTTAGTGTTAGGTTTCCTTTGTTTTTGCTTTTTCTTTGGACCTTTTGGACAATGGGCCACATTTTTGTTTATAGTTATTTTTTATTAGGTAGTGTTGTTAGATAGGTTTCATTTCTTTTGTTGGGATCATGGACCCTGGCTTGTTCACCTGTACATAGTTCACTGTTGGATTTTCGTTTCTTTTTACCATTTACCCATGGAGCAATGGCTTTCTATTATAATTTCACATTGGATTTTCTTTTCTGGACTGTGACTTTGGACACCATTCCTTTGGATTCTGATTTTTGGTTTTGCATTTTTTCATGGACATGCTTCTTTTTACTTTTTTTACATTCCCATTTCTGTTAGTTTATTTTTGATTCAATTCTTGTTTTCTTTAATACATATTTTTAGATCAAACTTCAATGTGTAGTTTCATCTCATTGGTTTCATGCATATCATGATACGGGTTTGGAGATTCACTGACACCCATTGGGTGTATGTGAGGGACATGTGTTCGTTTCCAAACTTGCAATTGCAGTTCTATCATGTTATTTCCATTTCTGAGTGGGTGGATGCAATACTCGGGTGGGTGTTTTGCATTTGGAGGCTGACCATGGGGAAAGGGGATCTAGATTGTGATGACATGTTGGCTGGGGAACATGAGTTGGACATGAGTGGGGGCCTGCTGGCAGGTGCCCCACGGTGCTGGGGGGTGGGGGTGCAGGGGAACATGAGTTGGACATGTGTGGGGGCCTGCTGGCAGGTGCCCCACGGTGCTGGGGGGTGGGGGTGAAGGGGAACATGAGTTGGACATGAGTGGGGGCCTGCTGGCAGGTGCCCCACGGTGCTCGGGGTGGGGGTGCAGGGGAACATGAGTTGGAAATGAGTGGGGGCCTGCTGGCAGGTGCCCCACGGTGCTGGGGGGTGGGGGTGCAGGGGAACATGAGTTGGACATGAGTGGGGGCCTGCTGGCAGGTGCCCCACGGTGCTGGGGGGTGGGGGTGCAGGGGAACATGAGTTGAACATGAGTGGGGGCCTGCTGGCAGGTGCCCCACGGTGCGGCGGGGTGGGGGTGCAGGGGAACATGAGTTGGACATGAGTGGGGGCCTGCTGGCAGGTGCCCCACAGTGCTGGGGGGTGGGGGTGCAGGGGAACATGAGTTGGACATGAGTGGGGGCCTGGTGGAGGCTGCCCCTGCACTGCTGGGGGGTGGGGTTGCAGGGGGACATGAGTGGGGGCCTGGTGGAATCTGCCCCTGGTGGCGGGGGGGTGGGGGTGGTGGTAGACATGAGTGGGGGCCTGGTGGAATCTGCCCCTGGTGGCTGGGGGGTGCGGGTGGTGGTAGACATGGGTGGAGGCTGCCCTGGTGGCTGGGGGGTGGGGGTGGTGGTAGACATGGGTGGGGGCCTGGTGGTGGCTGCCCCTGCACTGCTGGGGGGTAGGGGTGGTGGGAGACATGAGTGGGGGCCTGGTGGAGGCTGCCCCTGGTGGCTGGGGGGTGGGGGTGGTGGTAGACATGGGTGGGGGCCTGGTGGAGGCTGCCCCTGGTGGCTGGGGGGTGGGGGTGGTGGTAGACATGGGTGGGGGCCTGGTGGTGGCTGCCCCTGCACTGCTGGGGGGTGGGGGTGGTGGTAGACATGGGTGGGGGCCTGGTGGTGGCTGCCCCTGCACTGCTGGGGGGTGGGGGTGGTGGGAGACATGAGTGGGGGCCTGGTGGTATCTGCCCCTGGTGGCTGGGGGGTGGGGGTGGTGGGAGACATGAGTGGGGGCCTGGTGGAGGCTGCCCCTGGTGGCTGGGGGGTGGGGGTGGTGGTAGACATGAGTGGGGGCCTGGTGGAATCTGCCCCTGGTGGCTGGGGGGTGGGGGTGGTGGTAGACTGGGTGGGGGCCTGGTGGAGGCTGCCCCTGGTGGCTGGGGGGTGGGGTGGTGGTAGACATGGGTGGGGTCCTGGTGGTGACTGCCCCTGCACTGCTGGGGGGTGGGGGTGGTGGGAGACATGAGTGGGGGCCTGTTGGAGGCTGCCCCTGCACGGCTGGGGGGTGGGGGTAATGGGGGACATGAGTGGGGGCCTGGTGGAGGCTGCCCCTGCACTGCTGGGGGGTGGGGGTGGTGGGAGACATGAGTGGGGGCCTGGTGGAGGCTGCCCCTGGTGGCTGGGGGGTGGGGGTGGTGGTAGACATGAGTGGGGGCCTGGTGGAGGCTGCCCCTGGTGGCTGGGGGGTGGGGGTGGTGGTAGACATGAGTGGGGGCCTGGTGGAGGCTGCCCCTGGTGGCTGGGGGGTGGGGTGGTGGTAGACATGGGTGGGGGCCTGGTGGAGGCTGCCCCTGCACTGCTGGGGGGTGGGGGTGGTGGGAGACATGAGTGGGGGCCTGGTGGAGGCTGCCCCTGGTGGCTGGGGGGTGGGGGTGGTGGTAGACATGGGTGGGGGCCTGGTGGAGGCTGCCCCTGATGGCTGGGGGGTGGTGGTGGTGGTAGACATGGGTGGGGGCCTGGTGGAGGCTGCCCCTGCACTGCTGGGGGGTGGGTGTGGTGGGAGACATGCATTGTTGATCAGTAGTGCAAGGTGACATGTGGGTTGGCTGGGGGGCGTGCCCATGGTGGATGGCTGCGTGCGGGACATGAGCAGGGGTGCAGGGTAGTCCCCCGTGGTGTGGGCTGTCTGCAGGGGCCGTGGAGGTTGTAGAGCGAACACCTGGGAGGACCCACACGGCCAATTCACGTGTAGTACTCCCCAGGACCCCTGAAATACACGTACCCTGCTGAAATTGCGTGTGGAACTTCCCGCGCACCCCTGAAATACACGTACCCTGCTCGCACAGGGCCAATCGTGTGTGGAACTTCCCGCGCACCCCTGAAGTACACGTACCCTGCTCGCACGGGGCCAATCGCGTGTGGAACTTCCCTCGCACCCCTGAAATACACGTACCCTGCTGAAATCGCGTTTGGAACTTCCCGCGCACCCCTGGAATACACGTACCCTGCTCGCACGGGGCCAATCACCTGTGGAACTTCCCGCGCACCCCTGGAATACACGTACCCTGCTCGCACAGGGCCAATCGCGTGTGGAACTTCCCGCGCACCCCTGAAATACACATACCCTGCTGAAATCGCGTGTGGAACTTCCTGCGCACCCCTGAAATACACGTACCCTGCTGGAATCGCGTGTGATACTTCCCACGAACCCCTGTAATACACGTTCCCCGCTTGGCGTTTGCTGTTTGCCAGCCCTGTGAACTGGTCCAGGGTTAGCGCAGCCCTTTGCGATTATTTGGGGATTTTGCAAGGCTTTTCCTTGCACGAGGGCGTTCTTGGGGGCATAACTGGCGCTGCTGCAGGGTCGCTGCGCCACGCTGCGCCACGGCTGGATTTGGATGCGAAAATCCATGAATACGCTGTGCGCGGAAATCGATTTTAGCGCACGCGGCTGGTGCAGACATTCGCATGGGCTTGCTGTGCGCCAGCTGCGTGCGCCACTTTTGTGCGATTTTCTATGAATTACCCTGCTAGTAGCTTATGAAACTAGATTTTTCACTCTGTTCATAAGAATTGGTTACAGCTATTGGTGTTCTTATCGTGATTTGATTATCAGTGATCAATAAATACAGTTTCCGCAGGGATACCATTGTTTTTAATGCATTATTGAGACCCATTGCCTAGCTTCAAAGTACCTTGTGTGTTAGTTAATAGTCATGTATATTGTAAAGTGCTGGTAACTCACCAGTCTAGTAATGCTGGGCAAATTCCTACAAGGTGAAATATGGGAAGATACTAAATTTATGGTTGCATACTACAAGTAGCCAGTTAGTAATTAATGCAGAAATAAATACAGAATATTGGGGTGCATAGTCCTTACCCTAGTAGGTTAATGTTTCTTGAATAGAAAAAGTGGATACTGCGTTGCAGGGATAGTTCCTCAGTCAGAGAAACCCTTGTAGTAGGTCATCTGAATTCATGGCATGAGTGCCTATAAGAAAGGTCAGTAACACTAGATGTAACGCCGATAGGCAAGATATACACATTTGCTGAAAGCAGGCGAACAGATGTGATAAGGTATGAGGACACTGGTTGTACGGGAATGAAACTGGTTCTCACCTAGGTAGAAATATGTGGCAAGGCACTGTGGCCAGTGTGTGAGTCTCAAACTCCCTTTAATACAGAGGTGTCAATACCTGCAAGTTCAATATGAGATTTGTTGAATTTGTTTGTGGTAAATATAAAGGGAAATCTATAGAACATTGACTACTAAAAGTAGCTGATAGCTCAGCCAGCTCTGTAGATGACAGCGCCACAAGGTGCTGCCAGGGCTATCACCGGGCACATGCTGCTGCATAGCAGTCCGCGGATGAATCTTTCACCTGGGTCATGTGGGCATGCATTTTTGTAATCTCGTGCTGTCAGTCAACGTGATGCACTGTTCCAGCACTTTCTTAGTGCAAAAACATGTCCACTGATGGAAAATCCCAACTTGCTAACTCTCCAAGGCGCTCCTTTCCTCCCTCCCTTGGAGCCCATCTGCAAAAGCACAGGAATGCTTATCAGTGCGTACGCGGCAGTGCCATTCCTTCCTATGCGAAAGAGGATTTGTTTACCAAGCCTGGCAGAGCCACTGTGGCGAAGAGAGGAGCTGAAATAATATGCATTGCAATTAACCCCTAGTGAGCAAGCTTTACTGGCTAGTGTCATAGTGCCTTGACTACCAAGCCTGGCTATCCAAGTGCTATAATGCTTTAAGCACTCAAATACAGATCTCTATTAGCTACTAAACTGGGGCCTCTGCCCTGCCTTTCTATGCACAATGCAACCTTCCTTTACTTTGAGGCCTAAACATTCAATGTACCCTATTAAGGTAGGCGCTACCATCACAGCACGCTACTAAATTCATATATAAAGATCTGTTTCAGCATTTAGCACATACTTTGAATAAACTATTAGTCTTAGCTGTTAATGCAGCTTCTAAGGCCCTAATATTCAAATATGGATAGCTCAGCAGGCTTTTTCCACTACAGGTACCACATAGAAACTGTATATATTTACCATTTTGGATTATCTTGAGCACAAAGTGTGTTATTGTGATTGTGTACATAACTTGAGTCTATTTATATAAAGAACTGTGTTTTCACTAACATAGTGTGTGGACATTCCTTTGTGGCTGCTTGGGGACTACACTGTACTTAAGAACCAGCCTGCATCACCTCCTGAGAGCCTAAGCCTTGATTGCTCGTCCATAGCTACCCTATAGAGAATCTTGGTTGGGGTATTCAGTGCTTCCACTCTGCCATATAGAGGGCAGGAGTACAGACACGACCCTCCAGACTTTACACTGGAGGCAGCAGTGGGATCCTAATGGTTTTAAGAATCCATGTGTAATCTTGCCACTTACAAAATATCTACACTTTGTTAAATTGAGGTTTAGTTGTGTACCAGATAACTACATTACAAGCAATGGAATCTATTGCAAATGGTAAATTGATTTGGATGAGCTTAGAAGCTCTCTAGAGTGCTTGTAAAGCCAGGGAGTTAGACTTTAAGGATAATGCTAGGGCTGAGCTGATAGTTGTCCTGGTGGACTACCAGACTGATTGTGAAGCTCTTGAAGGGGGGATGCAGCCATTGAGGCCCCTGCCCCTGGGGTTGTTATTGAATCTGGTTCCTGGAATGTCAACACTCCTGTTACCTCTGTTCGGAACTCCAGCAATGTTTCTTCAGGGAATTCCTTGGAACTTGAATTGTTTAGGATGAAATTGGCCTTTGAATGTAGAAAGTTGGAAACTGAAGCTGAACTTAAGAAAGAGGAGTTGGCACAGCAAGTGATAATCAAAGACAATGACACTGAATTTCAGAGAATCCAGCTAGAGAAAGCTAGAGTGGAGACTTCAGCGAAACCAAATGAGAGTGTCAGATTCCCCACCACCAAGTTTATGAAAGATCTGGTTGCTATGTATGTGGAAGGTCCTGATATCCTCCAATGGATTAAAGCATTTGAGATGGCTTGTGGAATCCATGATATTGATAAATGTTACGCTCACCTGGACCCCACAGGGGTGTTGATCGGACCCGGACAGCTGCGGTCTCCGTCAACGTGATGCGTAGTGCAGAGATGACTGTCTGGACTTGCCCGCCTAGTCTTGTCTCCTGGACCTGAAGAAGTATTTTCCTTATGTTTGTAAAAGATGGGCTCTCCATCCTGTCTTGCAGGGGCGCGTAGATACCAGTTACTTCACTGGTTTGAAGGCGTTGGGAGAGTTCCGATAAGCATTGACTCTGAAGTCCCAGGAGGGATTGGTAAGTATCAAGTTCAAAGAGTTCAATGTGCCCGATGTTCACTCTTGTCCCCTTCCTTCCTTACGTTGCAACTGAGTTTGTGAGAAGAAGGTCTCGTAGCTGCTGCTGGCGTTCAGGTAAGAGTCTGTGTTACCCAACGCTGTCCGGTAACTATTGCATGCGTTAACTTGTTGTTTTTCTCCCTCTTTACAGATGCAGCATATGAAGATATGGAGAATAATACCGCCGGTGGTAAATCAGGTAAGTCTATGGTGGTAAGAGGTATTTGTTGATTCCCTTGGCTCACCTTGTTATTCTTGTGCCCCTAGGTGCCGGAGTACGGTGAAGAAATGATGGAGACAGTGCCGGATCGAAAGATGCTGTGAGAACTGGTGAGTATGGCGCCATGCTGGAGCTGGCGAAGCGACACGTGCAGGACTGATGTACTTTCCAGGTCGGGAGATGAAATGGATCCGGAATCAGGTGAGGAATTTGAAATAAGTTTGTTTTCTAACCTTGTCCTTTTCTTCCTCTTTATTCTAGGAGCTCCGGATTCGAGGCGGGCATGGCAGAAGACTGGATGCTGGCTGCAGGCACGCGGGCGTGGCAGAAGACTGGATGCTGGCTGCAGACAGGGTGAGAGTCACGCTGCTGGATGCAGAATAACACGAAGCATGTGCTGCTGTTCGGGTGTGGTTTAAATAGCCTCCAAAGTAGTCGCAGGGAAGAAGTTCCCCGGGACTACACCCGAGTAAAAAATAGTCCCTGTAGTAAAATAGTCCCATCCAGGCCTCACGTTGGCTTGGATTTATTTGCAGCATGGTTTGCATGAGGTAAGTAATGTCTATGAGCCTGGTGCCTATGGCGCCAGGACTGATTTTTATTATGAGCCTGGTGCCTACGGCGCCAGGACTGAACCCAGACAGCCCCTAGCTGGGGCTGCTGGGGTTTTTGTAAATGTCTGGATGCCTGCTCCCGGGGCTGATGGGCTTGATCCGGATGCCCGGGGGTAGGCATCATGACAATAAAAGAGTTTGGTGTTTGTTAAGCAGAGTGCCTCAGACTGGATATGACTGTATTCTGAAACTGAGTGTGGAAGAAAGGGGTCAGTATGAGTGCATGAAGTCTGCTTTGATTGCCATGTTTGGCAAGACACCTACCCAATACCTTAAAAGGTTCAGGGTTTTATAGAAAAGAGAGAATGTGTCTTGGGTTGACTGGGTCAGTGCGCCACATATGAACATGATGGGGTGGATTGATGGATACAAGGTGAAAACTTTTGTTGAATTGTCCCACCTTTTGTTTTTTGAGCATTTTTCAGATGCCTGTTCACCAGAGCCGCGTCAGTATGCTGCTAACCAGAACTTTTTAGATACCTTTAAGCTGGCCAGGTTAGCTGACAAGTGGGTCTCCCACCGGGTGTCCCCTAAGGACTGCAGTGGGAGGGACAAGGACAAAAAAAGGTGCTCCTGTAGAGATTTACCTAGTGTCCCTTGGGGCCTTGGACCAGAACGCAGAAGTACTGGCTACAATCCCATAGAACCCCCGTAGGTTTTTGAGAAGTGTCCTTTTGATTTGCCAGCCTTCTACTGGTTTGAGAGACACTGGGGCAAGCATGAGAGTGGTGGACAGGACCCTGCTCAAGCCAGCGGACTATGTAGAACTACCAAGTTAGCTGGTGGGCCTCCCAAATTATTGCCTGTAGCCTTAGTTACACTCATGATTGGAGTCAAGACAGCAAAGCTTCCTGTCCTGGTTCAGTACAATGTCCCTGCTAACATTTTGTTAGGCAATGATCTAATAGAGTTGGGGTTGACCTCTGATGGTCTATGACTGCTGCTGCAGTCACTAGGTCACAGGTGACACCGGGTCTGACTGAGAGTCAGGTACCCAAGTCAAAGGCGAGGCTGAGGCAAGAGGGAAGAACAAGAAGGCCACCTCTGTGAAGGGGGCTCCTTCTCCTGCTGCTCCTGCAGCAACCATTGGGATTCATGCTCTGGGCGAGCTGGGTCCAGTGGTAAACCCAAACTCAACTCCTGAGGGAGACGAGGCAAAATACCCTCCTGCAGGAGAGGTGCTTAACCTGGATGACCACCCTGACCTTCAATGCCTGTTGCTGAAGGGGGACCCTCCCGGGCGGACTTCTGTAAGGGACAGAAAGAGTGCCACTCTCTCTCAGGTCTGAGGAAACAGGCCCTGTCCCAGACGCAGGAAGAAGTGCCTAGGACATTCCGGATATATTAGGAGGGTGAGCTCCTTGTTAGTGAGCCCACCAAGCCTGAACCTGGTGCCCTAAAGAGGTTGGTGGTACCCCAGGTTTACAGGCCCTTCCTACTGCAGATGGCGCATGAGGTGACCCTGGCAGGTCATCTTGGTACCAAGAAGACAAAGCAAAGGCTCTCTGCCCATTTCTACTGGCCCCGGATGGGAGTAGAAGTGAAGTCCCACTGCAGGACCTGCCCAACTTGTCTGGCAAGACTGGAGGCAGTGTCATTGCCCCACTGCAGCCATTGTCAGTGGTTGGCACACCATTTGAGAGGGTGGGCATCGATATTGTCAGTCGCCTTGACCCTCCCTATTCAGGTGGACATCGGTTCATCCTGGTCTTGGTTGATTATGCCACCAGGTACCCTGAGGCTATACCGCTTCAGACTGTTACTGCCAAGGTGGTTGCCAGTGCTCTCCTCGGCATTTTTACCAGGTTTGGATTCCCTAAGGAGGTTGTCTCTGACAGAGGATCCAACTTCATGTCATGTTACATGAAAACAATGTGGAAAGAGTGCGGAGTAACCTACAAGTTCTCCAGCTCTTACCATCCACAGACCAATGGTCTGGTCGAGAGATTTAATAAAACTCTCAAGGGCATGCTAGGCACTTTGGAAGAGTCTCTAAGGAGGAAATGGGATCTCCTCCTGCCATTCCTGCTGTTCGCTTACAGAGAGGTACCTCAAGAGGGTGTTGGTTTCAGCCCCTTTATGTTACTCTTTGGACATCCCGTGAGAGGGCCCCTTGCCTT
Source organism: Ambystoma mexicanum (assembly GCF_040938575.1). Lineage (NCBI taxonomy): Eukaryota > Metazoa > Chordata > Amphibia > Caudata > Ambystomatidae > Ambystoma > Ambystoma mexicanum. The sequence continues at coordinate 1,002,292,273 of NC_090931.1, read as the reverse complement.
GGTCAGAGAAGGTATGGAAGCCACACCTGCAGGTCCTGCCAAGCAAGTGGGGGACTATGTGTTAGGCCTCTGACGGAGGATGACACAGATGATGGGTCAGGTGACAGCAAATCACAAGGCCAGCCAGGAATTGAACGCACTTGCATGACCTCAAAGCCTTGCAAGTGGGTTGGACTCGAGGACAGGAGATCCTTGTGATGGAGCCTACCAAGCCTCAAGCTTTGGCAGTTAAGTGGACTGGACCCTTCAGGATAATCTCCAAGGTGGGCGAAGTCAATTATCTGGTGGACATGGGAGTCCCTGGGGTAGCCCCTCAGGTATTCCATGTTAACAGGCTCAAACCTTTCCATAGGCGAGCCAAAGTCTCATGTTTCTTGCTGGCTTCAGAGCAAGAAGAGGATGAGAGTGAGCCCCTTCCTGATTTGCTGCATAGCAACCCGCAGGATGGCTCAGTGGAGGGAGTGCATCTCTCTTCAGATCTGACTTCAGAGCAGCAGAGGGCCTGCCGGGCTGCCCCTCTGTTCTCACTGACATCAGGCCTCACCCTGTGGTGCAGGCATGAAATTGACACTGGTGACAGCGTACCTGTCAAAAGCATATGCTACAGGATGTCAGACAGGGTTAAGAACCACATCCAGGCTGAGGTCGCCAAGATGTTTGATCTGGGTGTTACTAAACCTTCAACCAATCCCTGGTACAGTCCAGAGGTTCTTGTCCCCAAGGCAAGTTCCCAGGCAGGTACCAATGACTGGCGGTTCTGTGTGGACTACAGAGGGGTCAATGCCATCACCAAAACTGACACGCAGGTGTAGGTGCTAGCAAATTTGTGAAAACCTTTGACCTTATCCCAGATTATTGGCAAATAACTCTGATGGACCATGCCAAGGAAAAGACTGCATTCTCAACACCTGAGGGGCTCTACCAGTTTAGAGTCATGCTTTTTGGGTTGAAGAATGCACCTGCCACTTTCCAACGTTTAGTCAACCATTCACTCAGTGGACTGGAGGCCTTTTGTGTGGCCTACTTAGACAACATCGCCGTCTACAGTTCCACTTGGGAGGAGCATTTGACTCACTTGGATAAAGTGTTGCAGGCCTTAAAAAGTGCTAACCTCACTATCAGGGGCACCAAGTGCCAGATAGCTCAGGGGAAAGTCACTTATCTTGTTCATGAGGTAGGAGGAGGTCAAATCCAACCTCTCCCCAGTAATGTACAGGATGTACATGACTGGGAGACTCCCACTACTCAAAACCAGGTGAGAGCCTTTTTGGGCCTCACTGGGTATTATTGCAACTAGGCGCACTAGGGAACCATAGCTGCCCCTCTGACAGCTCTGACGTTTCCCAAACACCCAAGGAAGGTTAATTGAACCGAAGACTGTCAGAAGGCCATTGTTGGCTTGAAAGAAAGTCTTTGTAGGGCACCTGTGTTGTGTGTGCCTGATTACAGCAAACCCTTTATCGTCCATATGCATGCCTGCAAAATCGGAATTAGAGCTGTCTTGTCCCAGTTAGATGACAAAGGGAGAGAACATATGATCATATTTATCAGTAGACAACTCAAGGGTAGAGAACTTAGGTGGGATACTGTTGAAAAGGAATGTTTCAGTATAGTTTGGAGCCTTAGGCATTTAAGGCCCTACCTTACAGGGTCTACCTTCAAGGTCCAAAAAGACCATAAGCCCCTGAAGTGGTTTATGCAGATCAAGGGTGAAAACCCGAAACTGCTCAGGTGGTCCATTAGCCTGAAAGGGCTAACTTCACAATAGAGCATAGACCAGGGAAGAGTCACGATAAAGCAGATGGCCTTTCCAGAAGGTATGTTGACCATCTGGATAAGGGTGTCAATCTCGTGGGAGATTAGACGCCCAAACCTCAGTCTGGAAGGGGGGGTGACTGTGATGCTGAAAATGTATTGGAGGGACAGATACTCCCTGTCCTTGTTCTGTAGTCGTTTTTCATGTGTGTTCTGTATTGTTTTCTGCCTAGGAGCCCATGTGGGACTCCTAGCAGTGCAGCTCTTCCTCCTTTTGGTTTGGTGTACAGACACTTGGGATATCCTTATGGCACCCATGGGTGGAGGTACCATCTGGTTCCCTAGTGTATGTTTTTGGGCACCTGTGTGTGGCCCAAGAGCAGGGTATGGGCTGGTGGCAGCTTCATACTGAATTTGACAGGTGCTCTGAGTATCCTCCATTTTGGAGATACCCAGGCCCTGCCATTGGAATCAGTTGATTCCTGATATTAGACATGATGGCCCCTGTGGCCTCTTGCTTTCTATTGCCTATTACCTTGTTTTTTCCCAAAGTCCTGGCTCTCTCCCTTCCCCCTGACTGGCTTTTGGGTGGAAGTTCCATATATGGTATTGTGGGGAAATCCAGGTCAGACTGGCTGGGGCCTGACTGTATGATGTGGGTACACCCTGTGGGTGGGACCTGGGTGAATGGGCTGTGTGACCAATATGCAGTTCTTGTTATCGGTGTCTAGTATCTGGTATGTGACACAAAGACTGAGACAGCGCTGCCCGAAACTTGTATGAATGCAGTGTGGAGTGCTGAATGGTTGGGTACTTGTCCCAATACACATTCCTTGTTGTGAGTGTCTGAGAAGGAGGAGAATGGCCGGAATGCACTGTGGGTCTGATTGGCTGCCTGCCTACTGAATGCCCTTCTGAATGATTGGTTACGGTCTTTGGGTAGTGGGAAACCCACCGGTGGATGCTCCTCATCCCGTCAATGGCCTGGACTTTCTCCGGCGGGACAAAGCAGTCGGCGGTGCCTGCAAGAGCATACGTGAATTCAAAGTGTCTTAATCAATGGAATGTTGAGGCTCCGGTCATCGGCGGCTCGACGTCAAGCGGATCCCGCTTCCGGGCAACACAGCTTTGATGGGCCTCCAGCAGTTATAGCAAACCTGTGAACCCTGGTCGCTGCGCCCCCTCCCATGCAAAACCCCCAAAAAACATGTGCGTGCTCTTTAAGGAAACATCCTGTGCAGTGCACAGAAAGGCCAAGTTTCAACTTCTTCCTACACTTTTATTTTAAAACGAAACCATTCCGGAACTGCTTCTTTATAAAATAAAAGTATATGAACAGTAAAAGTATAGGAGCACCTCTCCAACCACTCCCGCCCACTTCGACCACTGTTGTTGGTTCACTTTATTAACTGATTTGTATGACATTTGAACTGAGTACAGTTGATGAATTTTAATGGAATCAAAGCATAATTGTGGTACCACATAGAAACTGTATATATTTACCATTTTGGATTATCTTGAGCACAAATTTATATAAAGAACTGTGTTTTCACTAACATAGTGTGTGGACATTCCTTTGTGGATGCTTGGGGACTACACTGTACCTAAGAACCAGCCTTCATCACCTCCTGAGAGCCTTGATTGCTCGTCCATAGCTACCGTATAGAGAATCTTGGTTGGGGTACTCTGTGCTTCCACTCTGCCATATAGAGAGCAGGAGTACAAACACCCCCCTCCGGTCTTCACACAAGGCCAGCATCCTGCCCTTGTAAAGAGGAGCGAGGGAAGCCTGCCACAAATCAATCCAGAGCCAGTCCTAGCTCTGATGGAGAAGATAGCTTGGGGCATCCAACCCTTACCCTTCCATTTGTGCCTACATGTTTACAAGCAGTACACCTTTGTCTCACACCATGCCTGCCGACAAAGCTGCTTGCCAGAGTTGTTGTATGTTTTGCAAGAAGCCACTACCCAAGCACTAGGAGAGCCCGAAGAGGCAATCAGTGCCCTACTTCTGCCGGCAAGCAACTGAGATCTGTGGAAGCGGTAGGGGAGAAGAGCATACAGAGAACAACCATGCCCTGCTGCAGCAATGAACTTCCTTGCGCTCCGCTCCTGACTGCAACCGCAACCACATGCAGGAAAAGGGAGCCCTCCAGGTCAAAGCAAAAAGCAAACATTTAACTTTCCAGGGGGGACTGGACTTGCCAGCGATGGGGAACATAAATCAAAGACTTCAACATTGAATTACTCGAAACACGGTGGCCCCACAAGGAGAAAGAGGGCAAGCCTAATATGTCTTTCAAGTATTCACTGCTGTGTAACATTTCCTGGCCGAAATAGAGCAGGCAGATTGGTTAGGGAAAGTTGGCCAATGGCAGTAAGAAGCAAAGTATCAGAGAGAGGATAGGAAGCAGGAAGCTGTGGGTTAGTTGGGTAAGGTAATAGAAGGTGGGAGTGGTGGACTAAGAGAGCAGCAGGAGGAAGGAAGGAGTGGTGTAGTGTGGAATTGTTCTTTTGAAAAGGTGAGGTATTTGGCTCAGTGAGTGCAAGGGTACTGCAGTGTGAGAGTGCATGTTTGTGTAACAAGTGAGTAGAGGGATTAGTGTAAGGAGTGAGTGTGAACTGAATGGTATAGGGTAAAATGAGGGTGTCTGAGTTGTGGTGTGGGGGGGAGTAGGTGTGGGATGAGAAGCGTACTATGGGGAGGAGAGTAGTAGTGGAAGGAGGAGAGTAGTAGGGGAGTAGTGGTGAGAGGAGGAGAGTAGTACAGAAAGAGGAGAGTAGTAGTAGAAGGAGGGAAGTAATAGTGGAGAGGAGCAGTAAAGAGGAGCGGGAGGCGATGTAACATCAAAGGGTGCAGGTGAGAGTAAGGAGGAGTGAAACATCAGAGGGATAGGATAGTTGTGGGAGGAGAAGGATGAGAGGTGAAGTAGTAAGAGTAGCAAGGGTGAGGTGAGTGTGGGCGTGATTAAACCAACCTGATTTAGAGAGAGTAAATGCAAGACACACTCCCAAAAACCCCATTAGAATACTAGCAACTGGTTAGAGTAGGGCAGCTAGTAACTCGGTGAAGGAGTTTAGACAGCCGACATTTAGGGAAGCATCTCTAGCTTAAGACAAGTGCTTAGAGAGTAGCAGATACTGAGGATACAGACACCTGGGTTAGGGGGTGACTCCAAGGGAGATAAAAGGGAGATGGACAGCCCTAGGGATGATAAAGTAAATCTTAATAAAAACCCTTGAACTGTCCTTTTCTGTGACAAGAGAAAACGCGATAGAGCAAGTCCCGCAAAAACTTCACCAAGCGTCGAAACACTAGTCAGCGCAGGCTGAAAATGCGACAGTTCCAAAAACGGAAATCCAATTTCAAAATTCAAGGAAACAAAACCAATAGTCAAAGCCCGGTGTGAAAAACCTGTAGGTATCTCACCCACAAGTCCCCGGAGGTCTGTCATCCAGGTGGCCAGGACACGGCCATTGCTATTGGATCCAGTTCCTGGGGGTGGACCAGTGGGGGAGGATCACCTTGATGAAGGGTCTTCGGGAAGTGGAAGTGGGACACCCAAGGGTGAGACACAGTATCCCATTCCTTATGGCACATTTTCCCCATGCTACCTCAGGATATTTAGAAGTTCTAACCCCCTACCCCTTTTCCGACACAAACACTTTCTTACATCGTGAAAGACAACAGACTAACGCCAGAGCCATTTACCTGGTATGTCCCAAAACAAGGGTCAGGCAGAGTCAGGCAATTGACAACTACTAGACACACCTGACTGCCTTTTCCCTTCCCCACAGGGATAAAAGGCAGAGCACGAGAGCACACTTTGAGCAAGGCCAACTGCTGAGGAAGCAGCTATTCCAGGACGGCAGTTCAAACGGAGAAGGAAGGCCGGCGAGACTGGAAAGGACGACAAGGAGGGAAGTGCCCTTGCCCTTTTTCAACACAGACCTGCAAAGCCTACATGAAAGGAATTATAAAACCGGGAACGACAGCTGGCGTGTGGTATAAGAGATGTGCATGAGGCCCTCCCGCACTGATAGCCAAGGCAGGTAGATGTGCCTGCTACCATGGTATCGTCCTCGAGTCCAGAGACAAGAAACGCCAACTAGTTCAACACAGTGCGTGAGTCAGAGAGATGACAGTAAACCGGATTGTGTTGAGCCGAAGGTTGCAATTAGCAACATTATATGAACTCAAGGAACTTGTGAACAAAGAACCGGTGTGTGTTTAAACTTTTGGGAAAGCCCAACGAAGGACCAGCTGCAGAGTTGTCAGGCACCATGGGAGCGCTCATTCGAAGGACTCTGGCTGGCCCCTTTGTTGAAACTAACAGTACCAGAAAGCCCTAGAAGAGGCCGGAGGAGGTGTAAAAAGTGGTCATACAAGGGTCGAGCAAAACCACTTTAACCGTCGAAAGTCTTTGACACATTAAAGATATAAAGTGACTGGGGCTACTGGGGCAATTGTGAAGCCTACGAAGAGGGGTGACCAGTGACACACCCAAGTACATTGTATTAGCAAAATTGTGTGAAGCCTGACTGGGGACTTAGATCCAGACTTAGGTAAAAAGAGAGCCTAAGGGGTCTAGAGTGACTTTTTGTGAGATAAGGCAAGTGTGAACCCAACAGAGGGATGCCAAAAGAAACCGAGGGGAGGGAAAACCTGCTTTCGGATGAACTGTATTAGAATGGCTATGTGAACCCAATGGATGGATGCCAAGAGGAAAACTAAGGAAAGTAAAACCTGAATCGTGATAAGGCAAAGAGAAATGTGAATCTGGCAAATGTGAACCCGGCTGAGGGATGCCTGTGAATCGAGTTGAAGCATAATACACCTGAGAACATTGTGTTGACAAGAGTGAACCCGATTGAGGGATGTCCACAGTGAATGTTTAAAAAGATATTAAGACTCTTGAATGTTACAAGTTGCTGATATTCTGAGTGGAAGGTCATAGTGAACCAGACGGAAGGGAGGCCCACGTTGCAAGAAGGATCAGAGCCCCGCTGAGGGGGATCCAAGGGGTGAAGAACAATCACCCAACGTGAAAGATTACCGAAGGAACTTTTGCTTTTTTGGTGTTTATGGTTCGACTGGCCTTCTAAGGTAAGAAACTTTTCAGAAAAAAGACTTGGCCCCAGAAGGTCCTGGTATCGTTGAAAGTAACTGTAGCCTCAAGCCGGAGAGGTCCAGGAGTGTGCTGTGCTCAGGAGTCCCGCCTTGTCCCATGCTAAAAATCATGGGGAATGGAGACCCCAGCAATATGATCCTGACTTATCATTTCATAAACACTTCTTTCTTTTCTTGTGAACATTATCCCACACTATTTTTGTAGCATAGCAGTAAGGGATGGCACTATTTTTTTTGTATAGGCCCTTTTGATTGGACTATATTCCACTTTGACAGTGTTACTTTTATTTGATGTTTGTAGCTTGACCCCATCTTACATTTAGGTTAGATTAGGTGCGTTTCTCACCCATTTGTACAGTTTAATAAACACCCTTGAACTGTGATCACTTGTCTCTGTCTTTACTGTTGCCACCATGAGCTCCTTACATCAGAAATCCAAAAGAGATGAAGCAGGGAAAAGGCTGAACAGAAAACGTGTGGCGGCACTCACAGTCCGGAATAGTCTATTGAAAAGCAAAGCCCCTTCGTGGTAGAGCTTTTCGTTTCTGTGGCTGCAAAAACCAAAACGCAATGGACAGTCGTGATTGGCAGGCCATGCAATGGCGTGATAACATCATCAATGACCGGGAGTGACGTTTCCCCATGGCAACTGTTGCTACATCTTCCAAGGGGAATGTCATCACCATGAATAGAACGAATGCAGGCCTAGTACCTGCTTCCTGACAACTGGTACACATTTTTAAAACCTGAATTCATCACCTTCGTACCTACGGACCTCTAATATGGTACTCAAAACTGGTGTTCAATGACGCACATAATATGGTTAATGTGTGTATCATAAAATGAGAGTATCTTCATATAAACAGCTTCACAAGAAAGGGGCAGGCATAAGATGGGCTCGTATTAGTTGGACGGCTACTATGCAATTGACGGGGTACCACTCCTTTGAGTTTAATGGGTGCTTAAATAATAGCTGCCTAAGTGCTACCCCGGAAATGATTTGAAACCCCTAAGAATACCAATTCCTACGGATCTTTAGGAAAAAGCTGTGATAAAACATAGTTAACTTGAAGGCCTGGGTATGACAGTACAACGGTATTGTGAGAACACAAGTGGGCACCCATGTTAAAATCTGATTTTATGCTGCACTGTACATCCAACAACATCCTTTATCACAGCCTCTGGAGAAATGAGCACCTTGAGCGGTGGGCACACCAATACCGTTAAACTGCACCCCAAAGCGGCTGCTGATGAAAAGACACATTACTGTGACTTCAAATGCCTGTTTCCTTTCGTGAACTAAACAAAGCATTCCGGATTTTTTTCAGTAATTTTGTGAGACGGTATGCTGAACTAGATCAGAGAATGACACCTGTCTGTTTGTCCCGTTGTGTTGAGAACCTGTACACGTATGGTTCCCATATAGGGCGGTGCTGATTTAAGCTGTGACAGATAGGAAGTTATCAGCATCAAGGACTGGATGTAGTAAAATATCCAGGAGGAATGGCAGATTTGTCTGCAAGGATTAAGCACATTTATCAGGCTGGTCCATGTGAATAAAGACACAAGAGACTCCATCTGTTGAGGTTTGATTACCTATTCGTATTTCTGGCATAATCACATGAAAATGAGGATGAAAATGAAGATCGCACCTTTGAACCCATTAAATGAAGTGGTTTTGTGTAACAGAAATAAGAGAAAAAGTGTTGTGGACACACTGTTGTTTGGAAAGAAATGGAATGAAATGAAGTTCCCTGAAGAATGTCCACATTTATAGTTTTGAGACAGAAACTTTTTGGATAAGAAATGGACATTTGAACATTGTCACATGTCTTAAATAGAATACCAATGAATGTTCTCCATTGATATATTTTTTTAAATATATTTGTATATTGCAGGTTTCGCAGATTTGTGTACACACTTATGGGTGTTGAGGTGGTGGTTGTTGTTTTGTCCTCTTATTGTTTTATTTTATTGTTGCACTTGTATGTTGAACATACTGATGTGTATAGATAGACATGTACAATTGAACAATTGAAGTGTGAATGTGTTTAGGATTTTATATATGAATCTATGAAGGAATAAAAGATTACATTTTGAAAAACAAATTCAGAAATATCTTACTTATGCAATTTGTTGATTTATAAGTCCAGGTAGATTAAGATTCATGGCTAGGGCTGTCCTAGTGAACAAAGGGCAACTTTCAGATGCTGCTTGTAAATGCTTGAATATCCCTGTTCGCTGCATGCATTGACACTTCAAAAGTACAACACTCAGGAGTCTTGTGGCAGTCAGGTGCAAAGTGCTTCCTCAGGTTGAGATTGTGTTGGGCTTCTGGGTGTCCACGGAACGGTGCAGGGGCAAAACCATTTTTCCACGAGCACAGCTCTGTCTTGTTCGAGCCCAATTCCTACCCTGCACACAGACTAAATCTGTAGGGTAGGCAAGTGTGGAATTGTACCCGCACTGTACCAGGGGTCTGAAATTATTGACTTTCCAGATGTTTTGGACTACAACTTCCATCACCACTGGCCATTATACTCAAGGGTGAGGGACCGTGGCATCACTAGAAATCAGTATTGGGGGGTAAACTGGGGGGCAAAAATACAACATGTTGGGGTGGGTTGGTGGCACACCGAATAAGGGTCAACAGGCGAAACTAGTTTAAGTATACCTATATTTTATCAATATGGTTAATAAATGTTTTACATCAAGTTAATATTCATCATAAGGTGGTTTTGACACTGTCAGTAGAAACAGGTTATGGAACAAACTTATTCCTTGGAATGTTCCGCTGAAGATCGTCCAACTACTGGCAGTGCTTCATACTGGGACCTCTTTGAGAGTTAGATTTACTAGGGAAGGGGCTGTGTCAGCTTTGGTGCCCACTTTTGTTGGGCTGAAGCACAGTTGTGTCTTGGCCACCACTCTATTCAACCAATACACCTCTGATATTGACGGCCTTAGGGCACAGGGGGTTACTTATCCAATCAAACTGGGGTCTCTAAAATTGAACAGGCTGAACTTTTGCAAACAACCTTATTCTCTTCGACAAAACTCTGATTGGGCTACAAAGGAAATTAAACCTCTTCTTTAATTACACTGTGGATAATAACCTAGTGGTTAATGGAAGCAAATCTAAGGGTATAATTTTTTCTACAAAGACACAGCCTAAAATATTCAACTGCAAGGTTCGTAGCCATCCAATCGAAAGGCTTCTGTCGATGAGATATTTGGGCTACGATCTGTCCAATACATCTACAAATGTTGTCTGGAGAGCAAGGCAAATCTCTCCTTTGCTCTCCCAAAAAAAAGGATTTACATACAATTGTGCAAGTACTCTCTTCTGCCTCTTATCAGATTGTATCTGTCCAAGGTCGAACCAACGATCCTTTGCGGACTAGATATTCTTCTTACCGATATAGTCCCTCATTTGAACACCCTACACAGCTTGTTTTGGAAGAGGATCTTGCAGGTGTCTACTTCCATCACTAACACGGTCATTCAGCATAGGTTTGGTTTAATTTCATTGTCTAGGAGGGCTATCTGGAGGAAACTAGCTGAATACACCAAATGTATAAATCCTCCCACGTATACGAAGATATACACAACGTTTGGCCCGGCTAGATCTATAACTTTTTTTAAAGGATGGGCGCTATCTTAATTTTGATAGGGTTTTCTACGGAAGAGCTGCCTGGGAGACCAGAGGTCACAAAAAGGAAGCTATTTATTTTATACTGGGCTGAGTTGACTCCCTGGATGTGTATTCAGCCTACAAGGAATATGCCAGGCTTCCAAGAATCTGCCAAAATACATCCACTTATTCCCATGTGCAAAGGTTCTCTCCATGTACATTTGTTTTCCTTTGAATCAAGTTCCCACCTTGGAGTGCACAGGAAAATGGGGTAAGTGATTGCACGCTACCCACTGTAGGTTTTGCAATGATGAAAGTATACCAGAAACTACAAAACATTTAGCTTTACATTGCACTGCTGTGGAAGACCTAAGAGTCTGTTATCTTGGTCCATATGCTTCAAACAAGCTATTTTGGTCCTGGTTGATGTAGGGAAATGGAGTGGCATTGATTCTAGCACTGAATGATTTCTTACTGGAAATCCTGGGAAAAATCAAGGGGTTTTTAACATTAATGCACTGTTATGTTATATGTTGCTAAATATTTCATTGTGACTTTTATTTGTTAACTGTATTTGTTTTATTTGTGAACGCTTTGTTTGATAAGCTAAAAACACAATAAAAAAAGAAAAATATATATACATCCTAAAATGTTAACTCATGTTCACCAGTTGCAAAAATGCCCTTGCAGTCAGCAAGAGACTGCATTCTTTTACTTGAAGCAGACAATACTCACAGTACAGCTTCAAATAATGTGTAGTTCGAGGTGGTATTTAGCAGAAGAGAAATCACTTCCGACTCAGCTTTAAATATAGCTAGCCAAACATGGTCAGTTTAACAGGAGAGATAATCCTCATACCCAAGTTTCAAATAACAGTCAAGGTGAGTCTATTTAACAGATGAAATATTACATAAAGGTGCCAAGTACAGTGGGAAAGGAGGCAACGACTACCCTGGTTCTTTAGCAAAGGTTGCAGGAATCTCACTTTGCCCCCGTGGAATTGTTCAGTTTTCAGTTTCAGGCTGTATGCCCCAGTTGCGGTTGGTGAATTTATTAATTGGAGGGGCATAATATTTCTCCCAAATATGCCGGCATGATCAGTGTTGGGTGGCTTCCCACCCTGAGACTTTTTTTAAATAACGTCTTAAAATGGTGCCAAAATTGGAAAAAATGCCAGTTTGCAATTGGTTTTGTGCTGTAACGCATGAAAAAATCAAATAGATGCAAGTCACCAACAGTGCATAGGAGCATTTCGCCAACACGTTTTCAGGTTGCTTTTGCCCACAATATATGCCAGTATAAAAACATGTTGATGCTGACTGCACCCATACATTTCCATGCTGGCTTCACCAACATATGCCAGTATTACCATTTAAGCGCATATTCATGTGTGCTTTACGCATAATGCTAGTAATGATACTACAAGAAATCATGTTCATGCTTGTTCTACCAAAATATGGCAGTATCCCCACGTAATAAAATACTCAAGTGGCTTTACCATTAAAAATGCCCTGCCAAAGTAGGAAAATATGTCAAAAATGGTTGCATTAAAATGCCATGTGTGTGTTAGTCGACAACAAAATAAACACATTTTAAAGAAAACTAGTGAATGTAGGCTTAAGATCATGTTTCAGTTCGGAAATGTCTTTTTTTTCTAGACAAGTGTAAGATGCATATTTGGAAAACAATAGTGTGCCCAGCATGTAGGTAGTCTGCTTTTAACAGTGATGGCCCCCACCCGAGTGATATGCATGGCCCATCGATTCCTGTGGTGTCCCTTTCTGGCCAGAAGAAAGAACTCTGGCCAAGCAAATATATCCTGCAAACACGTGACTAACGGCTGAGCAAAGGAGCACCTTTAAGGCTCCTGGAAAGAGTTATTTGCCAGAGGGAGGGGGTGCAAAGAAGCCAATTGGGGGGTAGGGGACACAATTGCCCACCTATGCCCTCCTCTAGGAACGCATATGCTGAGGGATTGTGTAAATTGTAATCCAAATCATCTCGAATATCAGGTTACAGACAGAGGTCAAAGTGGGCAGGAACTAAAGGGTACAACGTTCCCTTACTTTACGGGCAATCCTTCATCGTTGCCTTCCCTTATGTGACAGAGAATACTGTTCCAGGACGGCAACTTTAAAAAAAGACTTTTTGGTAAACAGGGGACTCGAACCTGAGCGCTGGGGATATGAAGCCAGTGTAACATCACACTGAATTATCTCACAAGCCCTGTATTTGATTACATATATTTCTTTAAAGTGCTTGGTATATAGATCCCATTACCAGGCAGCCAAAAAGTACCACCTTACAGCAATCTGCGTATGAATGGCAGTAGGCTCAGCCTTCTTTGCAGGCAATGTGAGGGGTGGGTATGTGTAGCTGGGCATGTTCTTTAAGAGGTGCGAATGGTGGGTGGTGAAGGAGATCATGCGTAAAGGTGCATGCTGAGGGTGACAATGACACAATAATGGGGGTCATTTAAATGCCTTTTCTTTAGTGTTTTCTTCAGTCATACTAGAACTATTGTAAAACAAAATGTTGCAGGGTGGAGTAGAGGAAAGGAAGGACCCAGGTATGGAGTCTGAAAAGGTAGGTGAAGGTGAGTAAGGGGGGGTGAGCAGAAAAGGGGGCAGCTCAGAGAGAACATTGTTCCACTACTTTTTTTTTTAAACTTCGACCACTGGATGTTGGGGCCTGTTTGCCAAAATGGTGGTTGCTTGACAAGCAAACCTCTAGGAGGCATAGGACGATCGCATTTTGGACAGGGGTGCACAGTTTAGTGAGGTAGAAGTGATTGGGGCTTGAGTCATCAATTGAGTTGGCGATTCACAGGGAGGGAGTAGGGAAGGGAGCACCCCCCTTCAGTGTGGCCATAATCCCAGTTGCAGATGAGTCGAAGGGGATTATACGTGAGCAGTGGAGGAAGAGGCAAGGTTCTTTCCAGAATGTGGTGGGTGGGTGAGGGTAGGGGTTGCCCTGTCCATGCTCTCACTTCACCACAGCTAGAGAAGTCTATTTTTTGGCGCAGACGGAGCAAAATGATGATCGTGAATGTGTCTATTTAACGAATCTACCCAAGCAAAAGCATCAAGCCTGTCCCAATATTCCCCATTTTTCCTTACTACAACACCCAGACTGTGTGGTCAGGAGAGCATCCCCGCCATTCTTTGTTTTCCGCAATGTGTCGCTCATGTGGTGGCATATAGTTAGTGTTGTAGCTGAATAGAATGTGAAATGTAAGCAAGGGAGCCTGGAGAATGGAATGTGGAAGGTAGGGCTGGGAACAGCTGTAAGGCAGTTAATATGAGACATTAATACCCGGCACGTGCAGCGCAACAGGAATACAGTGTGGTGATTGGCTCATTTGCGAGCCATACCACACGGTATTCCCTTTTACGCCGTGCGTGCCGGCTACTCTGTGGCCGGCGAGGGGCGTGGCAGCCCCTCAGCCAATGAGGAGGCTCGAAAACGGGGCAATCCCCGCTCCGAGCCTCCCCATGGCTGGAGGATTCCCTCGTCCTCCGCCGGGGACTCAGGTAAGACATTTTTTTTTGTTTCCCCTTTCCTCCTCCCTCCTCCCACCCCATCCCACTTACCTTCTATCCCGCAGTCTCCGGCGGGGGACGATGGAAACCTCCAGCCGTGTGGAGACTTGGAGCGGGGGCATCCCCCCTTCAAGCCTCCACACGGCTGGAGGCTTCCATCGTCCCCCGCCGGAGACCGCGGCACGTTTTTTTTTTTCTTCCCCACCCCACTTACCTTCTTTTTTCTTCTTTTCTCGGGAGCGGACGCGCTGGGAACAGAGTGTTCCCAGCGCGCCCGCTCCTGATGGCTGCTATGGAAAGGGAAAACGGACTACGTTTTCCCTTTCCCGGCGGCCATTTATTTTTTTTTTCTGTTCCTAAACATGTTTCGGAACAGAAAAAAAAGCAATTAGTACCCCGGTCTAACGGGCCGGGGTACTAATGGCAATAAGCCCCTCGACTGTGGCCAATACCGCCCGCGGTAATGCCCCCGGGGCATTATCTGGGGCGGTATTGGCCCGGAGTCTTGTGGCTTATTGCCACATTAAAAGAAGTAAGACCTAATCCATGTCCCAGCATCATCATTAATGTTATGGAAAAAATGCATGAAATCAGGATCACAACAATTGGCAACGAGGAGATAACCGACCCACGTATCTGATAAAAAAAAAAAGAAAATATGGCACAAAGAGCTGGACAATAAGGAACTAATAATCAGCCTATGGAGGTGGCTGAAAGGACACTGATGAGCCCATGGAGATGGCTAGAAAAAAAAGAAGGAAAAAAGGTTGCCCAAGGAAGGGCCAAATGAAAAAAGGTTGCCCAAGGAAGGGCCAAATGAAAATAGGTTGCCCAAGGAAGGGCCAAAGGAAAATAGGTTGCCCAAGGAAGGGCCAAAGAAAAAAAAAAAGGTTGACCAAGGAAGGGCCAAGGAAAAGGTTGCCCAAGGAAGGGCCAAAGGAAAAAAGGTTGCCCAAGGAAGGGCCAAGAAAAAAGTTGCCCAATGAAGGGCCAAAGAAAAAATGTTGCCCAAGGAGAGGGCCAAAGGAAAAGATAGATTGCCCAAGGAGTGGGCCAAAAGAAATATTGCCCAAGGAAGGGGCCAAAGTGACCAGAGGAGGAGGTTGCACAAAATATATATATATACACAAGCAAACTAAATAAATAAAGAAAAACAACAAGGAACAAGCAAAATAAAGGTAACATGCCAAAGTTGGAAGTGACATCAGTTGGGAAAAGAAAACTGCAGCAGTCATGGAGAAGGTAAGATGTGCTGCGCTTTTAAGCCCATCGAGTAAACAAATCTGAAGGAGAAATTAACGTTATGCTGCAATGTATTTAGCTGGCTTTTATGACTTTATGCCGATGCAGCGTGTGTATGGTTGTGATTAATAGTAAGCTTGTGTATGGCCATTGAAACCTGCAATTTATTAAGTAACACAGTATATGGTGCTGTATATTCATTAATGGAAAGAGCCGTTCCATCAGAAAGAATTTTTTTTAATGAAAATTGAATGTAAACAAACCTCACTGAGCGTGAGAGGCAAGATTGCAGGACCAGTGTTTTGTTTTGCTTGAAAAGATAATGGTCGTAAGGAAGCATGGCCACATTGATTGAAGTCATAAAGGTTACCATGGCAACCCAGCAAGTGCAAATACAAGCAATATCCTACGCCGTATTATGAAATGAGGTGACTGAAGTTAGAAACAGAATGCTATTGGAATCAGGAGTATACGGCCCGAACAGTCAAATATTACAGTATTGTGATGAAAGATAACATTTCATGATAACATTACAAGATTAAAGGAAACTGTAACGTTGCATTTACTAATAGTGTTCCTGCCAACTTGAAGAGGTTAATATGAAGAAAGGGAAATAATGTTGGAATACATGAGAGTCCACTGCACTCGATCATCTGGCAAATAAACAAAATGTTGAAAACTTGCCACCGTGTTTTGAACAGTAATTTTTTTTTTCGTTTACATTAATGCCAATACACCATTTTGAGTTATGTGTTGCCTAACTTAAAATTACAACTTTGACTCAAACCCTACAATTGGGTGCAATCAGCATCGGGACTACCTGCTAAATAAAGAGAGGGTACAAATTGAAAACATAAGATTGCTGCAATGTGAAGATGCAGCACAGCTGGTGAACTGTTTTGGACCCTGTACTGTAAAGGTTGCGCGTGTTTGGTGTTAGCGTGTTCAATCTATTAATGCAGTGATCTGAAAAGAAAACATAGCAAAGTAATTAAAGGCAAAGGGTCACCTGATTCAAAATACAAATGAAAACGAAATGAAAGCAAATTCAATGGAAATAATACAAAATAAAGACAATAGTGGAGAATGAAATTAGAGGAAATAAATGACAAGGGAAATGAAAGGTTGGCGTAGCAATGCAGTGAGATAGAGGATGTAATAATGCACACCACATCAGAGCAGGAAAGAGGGATGAAAGAAGTGCAAAAGAGGATAAAAGAGTGGCACTTGCTCCTGAACAATAAAGAAGTCAATATAGCAGCACTGTTTCAACGCAGGGCAAAACTGCCAATTTAAAATGAGCAATAAAGGGAAATGAAAGGAATACAAAGGGTGCAAATGTAAATGCTGTTGTACAAAGAGAAGAAAATTATAACGAAGAGAGCCTGTCAAGGCAGTAAAGCCAAATGAAAGAAGGTCTTACCACAAAGAATTTTAAAAATGGGGGGCATGGAAAGAAGTGGGCTGCAGGTCAATGTGAAAGGTGTTGGCGTAGCAACAGGGGATGCTTCGCTCTTCCACGCAATGTTCCAGGATGAGTTGGAAGGAGAAATATCAAAATAAGGAAGAAACAGTGATGAAATACTACAGATGGCATGCCACAGTCAAGGTCCCTTTAATAATCTCAAACAATACTTTAATAGACACAGGCTGTGCAAGGACTGCACAATGAGAAGTGCCAGCACTGAGAAGTTGAGCCTTTTCATGCCAAAGAACTCCTCTGCTAAAATACTGCACAAACACTGGAGTGCCTCACGTGCGTCCCATCCCCACTCAAAGAAAACCAGCGGTTCACAAAAAAACTCCACTTGGGGGAGAGGAGACAAGTTCGAATGCTGCCTTCCCTTCTCTGTGTCAACTTCTTTCTCGAACTTCTATGATAAGTTTCCTAAATGTCAAATGTTGGTGGATGGAAAGCCAAATGACTCAATGTTCACATCTCTGGAAGATGAACTTGTGTGTTAATGGCAATGTGCTTCTCAAATGGGCGACAGCCGTCTATATGCATGTTGGTATGTAATACAACATGGATGTTCAGAATTTTGGAGATTGCTTTGAAGTTACCGCAATGACAGAGTAATTTGTAAGTCGTGGAATACATTACAAAATAAAGCGAAGCAATACTGACAGAGCCTGAAAGAGCTCAATAAAGAAAGACTAAAAAAAAAGGAAAAAGAGAAGGAAAGGGGAGATATGATGAAGTGAAGGATGCAGTGGAAAGTGTGACGGGTACAACAGGGAGGCTCCTGAAGTCAGCAGTAATTAGTTTACAGTGACAGTAGCTCTCACAGTACTGTATAGAGAGCAGGATGTGATAAACTGTGACTGAATAACGATGACAACACAACTCATTCCAGATACTATAAACCAGCCGAGTGGAGAACATGGAGGCAGATTAAGGAATAACTGAAAAGGAGAAACTCGGGCACAGACTGCATAAAAAAAAGAAATTCAAACAGAACTGAGGATAAGTTAAAATAAGGAGAAACATATTGGTTATGCTGTATGACGTAATTGAAGTACTACCGCTCCAGTACTGATATTATTACGTTTTATTGTCCAGGTTCAGTTAACATACCAAGTTAACATAAGACACGAAGGGACGACAGAAAACACCGGCTCCCCACACCCCAGCAGCCATCTAAGCTCACGCCAACTCCAACTGTCACTCTCAGCTCGCTCTCCAGTCCTATAACGTCACAATCACCTGCACGCGCATCACTCACGCGCCCAACCCCATGCACACGATTATGACACATCCTCCTCTCTTATACAACAACAGGACAGGTGAGTGAAACACTAGCCAACAATGTTCCACACACCATGACAACATTAACACTTCAGCCCTATCACAAAGTGGCCAACTAAGCAACAGACCTGAAGCACAAAGGAAGTAGACAAAGCCTTCGCTGAACCAAACCAGACCACAAAAACTGGCCACGAAGTGGTACCAAAATAACTAACTTCAATACCATTCTCGATAACCAGCTCCCACCTAACCTGGTAAATAATTCAACTCCTTAACCCCACCAAGAAGCCTCACATAGCAACCTCCACTTGAAAGCTGATCTTAAAAGCTGATACCCTAATTCCAACCCCTCTGATAATCCAAAAATACCCATAAAAACAGGGATAGGGCCCACCAAATTGGATAAAAGGGCCTAACAAACCCCCAATCTGTCCCAGAAACATGGACCCTCGAGAACCAAAAACAAAAAACAAGAACAACCACCGGTCTCAAGCTCTCCCTCAAGACCCCAGGCCTGCCACAACCCCACCCAGGGGACCAAACTAACAACCCACGCCATCAATGCACCTTGCTCCTTCCGCCCTAGTCTGCCCCCCTGGGCCTTAGGCCTGCCACGCCCAAGCGCAAACCAGCTCGCAACGAGCACACCCAGCACTTCCTACCACGTCAATCCGGGAACCCAACTCCACTCCACCAATTCCACCAATAAACACACGAAAAGTAACACCTACAACCTAAGCCATCAATGCACCAAGTATATGCCTCCCACAGCAACCGCTTAGATGCTACTAACCCCAACGTCAATGCTACCACATTCCATGAATCAAAACCAAAGAAGTACCCCTAAAACCTAAAAGTCCTTACCCAAACCCAAAACCTGAAAAGAAAACAACATAGAACTTACAGTATGCTGTTACATTTTTAAATGTAAAACACAGTACCTAACACCCGCGGCTACAACATAAACATCACATCCACACGACAACAGCCGCCACAACTAGCCCCCTCCAAACCCTGGGACTAAAACATCTAACCCCTAAACATACGGGCCACATACGAACATAAACGCGCACCAGTACAACATTCCAAGCATACCAACACCACCAAGGCCCTAATAACACCTACCTCCCCTCAGTCACTTGAGAAGTCATATTGCGATAATGCCCCCTCCAGGATCCTCGCGCAGCCCTTGTACATCATCAACACAGTTCCAGTAATGATGATCTCTACCATCTGCAGGGCTCCATCGGACAGAATGTTCACGATCCGAACGGCCATGGACTAGCTCTCCAGTGCACAAACGCCTTCTCTCCAACCTGCTCCCCAAACCGTGTGCAGACCATTGAAGAGCACCTCCAGTACTCAGACACCACTCTGCCGTCATGGTGTCCGCACCTCGCAAAGTCCAAAATCCACACGCACGAGACCGGCCATGCCATCCACTCAGGTTGACAGTGCGCTCCATAGCCGGCAACATTTTTATCAGGCACCGCACACTGTGTACTCCTTCACACTGCCAACAGATGAGTGTGCACCTGACTGGGACCTTCCCTGGTACTACAAGTCCCAAGATTCACAAAGGCAATCCAACTGCCGGAAACCAGTGTAGCCGCTTCTGCCAATCCGGCCCCACTGTACGCCTTGACGGACGCTTCCCTTCCACCAATCAGGAGCCAAATTGCAGCGAGCGTTGCCTCCCCGCCCCTTAGCAAGCCGGGCGGTGCAGAGACAAGTAAACAAAGTCACCTTGCGAGCTGGCGACAGTAAGTCGAACACTGGCCAAACGAATAAATAGGAGCGCCGGTTCGCTACCAGGTTCTGCTTTACCTGCTGCTCGGAGCCCACCTGCGTAGAACGTTGGCTGCCGTCTTCCGGAGGCAAACACCAACCGCCTTTGCCGGCATTGGCGCGATATGCAGCAGCACCCAGCCGCCTCCTAAATGCCCTGGGGTGTGGGGAGTACTAACAGGGGGCGGTGTCCTGTACCAGCTGCACCCCCCACAGCAGCAGTAGAGATGGTTACACACGTGTCTCCTTTTCTTTATGGTCGTCGCCAGTGACGTAATTGAAGTACTACCGCTCCAGTACTGATATTATTACGTTTTATTGTCCAGGTTCAGTTAACATACCAAGTTAACATAAGACACGAAGGGACGACAGAAAACACTGGCTCCCCACACCCCTGCAGCCATCTACGCTCACTCCAACTCCAACTGTCACTCTCAGCTCGCTCTCCAGTCCTATAACGTCACAATAACCTGCACGCACATCACTCACACGCCCAACCCCATGCACACGATTATGACACTGTACCATAAAATGATACCAAGTAAAAAGGGATGCCAAGGTAAAAGTGTACAGGGTGGGTATATTGTCAGTAGAAGCACACTGGTTTACTGTCACAGCATTAACTTTACATCGCAATATGCCTGGTGAGGAAGGAACCTTCATAAGAGAATAACAGACGAGATTCAAGGACACAGGAATGTGCGAGGCCTGGTGTGGACTTCTGTGTTTTAGCAAAATGACTCTGACATCAAGGTGTGGATGAGTAACTTCCTTAATCAGTTTCCAAGTGTAACATCCAGTTTCTAGAGTCATTATTAATCAGATGGTAAAGTCCAGATCTCATAGACAAGCACCGGCATCCTCTCTCTCAGGCTACATTTCTCAACTCCCTCAAGAGATCACCAGTCACACATAAACATTCTAACCAGTAACATTCCATTGTCAATCATGACACTCACTCCAGATTACATTAGGATGCAGGATAAGACCAGATCCTTACATATCTCCCCTCCTTAGAGATATCAAAAATACAACCAGTTAACTCCAACATAACAGCTATATACAGCACACACACACACAAACACCCACAAGTTCGATGCACCTGCATCATCTCTCCAAACTAAGAACATTCTGCTAACCACTTCCTATATTCCATGAACATCAACACAGCCGTGTGACACAATTACAACCAATGTCCCTTCCTCTTTCTACTAGGTGAAGAAGAGGCATCCAACTCCTAAAAACCATTACTACACTTTACAAACATAGAGACACCCATTCCTCTCATCCAAATCTTAACTCCAACATCCCCCAATAGAACACACACACACAAGTCCCTCACACCCTTCAATTGCAACCCGGTATGTGCCTCAACACATACCACCTCCAACTAGGCTGAGTATCCCTGATATTCGGGTATCCACTTCAGTACTCCATTACCCCAATTGTGCCCATGTTGAAAGTATTCCGCAGTACATCAAGCTCCTTTTTGGGAGAACCCCACTTCATACACCCAAGCAACACACAAACATCAATTACACTGCTAAAATCCTCATATTATCATGACAACTACTGTAACGTTTCTAAGCACGACAGCCATTAACTTTGCTTAACCATCAGCACATATACACTTTAACATAACCAAACTCACATTAATTCTGCATTATAAAAGTCCAACCTGTGGAGAAAAACATTAGTGCAGGGAAACTCTACTTTAGTTTCCACATACCAAACTCTAGCAATACTGACTATGCAACCTATACTTCAATAAAAAGTCCATCCGTGGAAGGAAATGTGTGTTAGCTAAACATGCCAGTAACACTCTATTCCACTACTATGATTTGTTAACAGAGGCCACGGCTTTTACACTCCATCTGTGCAGACCAGTCAATATCATGCACCACCACTTGCAACAGGCTCCCATCACAAATGTTCTTAAAACACAAATACTGAGTAACATTTAAAAATATCACTAGAACTACGCATGTTTCAATCACTTCCTTAAAAATGTCACTTTAAACCTCCTTTAAAACCCTTCACATCAGGATTTAAATCCTGCATGCCCCTGGCTGACTGAGCACAAACACCTTTGAAACCTAAACTCAAAACAAAATTGGTAAACAAAAATTGTAAACCTTGTTCTCTGCTCCTCAGCATTCAACCACTTTGATGGAGCACCCAAATATCTGGACAACATATCCCACAAGAAACTATAACCGTCAATTTCAAGCTCACACTCTCACGCACTCACACTCTATTAAATGTTATATAGGCCTCACATGACATTTATCACCAAACTAAACTTAATCTGCTATTCCACTAATAAACAAATCCTCAAAAGCAAAGAAAAATTAATAACTCTGTTCCTTGCTTCTCGTGTCCACATCTTTAAACAAACAGTACCTTCAGGGACACGGCTCCTCCTCGTGTCCACCTCATTCAACTAAAATACCTTCAGGGAAACGGCCCCTCCTCATGTCCACATTTTTAAACTAAAAGTACCTTCGTGGACACGGCCTATCTTCCGGCTCAATGATGCAGTGCTCTGCATCTTTGCGATATTGCTTTCATAACAATGCGACAGCAGCACACCATAATCCGATCCTTAATTGAGAGCGCAGACTCTTCCAACTTCTCCTTTTTGCACTCTTCTGCACAAGGAAACCTCCTACACAGCGCAGGCCGCTCTCCGCACTTCTCGCTGGCACACATTTTGCAATTGTGTCACTCTGCGTGAAAACAGCCGGTTCCAGAGCCTGATATACGCAGCCTTTTCTCCTCAGTAAAGCCAGAAAGGTGAAAGGCAATGCTGCCGTTGCTGGCACTTTTTTTAATAATAAAAATAACAAATAATAATAAAATAATAATAATAATATTAACTATTATTTTATTATCATATTATTATTATTATTTATTATTATTATTTTTATCATTTTAAAAAAAGCACCCACGACGACAGCATTGCCTTTGACTGCTTGGAATCAGTTGTACATGTAGCGAGAATTATGCATGACACACCAGTGCCAAAGCTGCGGTAAAAGGCAATGCTGCCGTTGCGGGCATTTTTTTTTAAATAATGAAAATAATAATAATAAATAATAATAAAATAATAATAATAATAAAATAATAATACATAACAATAATAATACAAAATAATAAATAATAATAAATTAAGTATTCCAGCTTTGCTTCCACTACGACCCCCACCCCCTCTAGACCACGCCGCCTCGGGTACCCCCCAACTCCTCCCCCATCCCTTGTGTTGTGGGATTCCCCCACCACATGTTTTCTTTCCACCACTGTACATTTCCCATGCAGACATCCATTGTAAAACAACCCCAAATCCACACAAGCACACACCCCTACCCACACCCCCAACACGCCCCCACACCCCCACTTACCTTCAATTCGGATGCGCTGTATCCCTGCGGCACTGGTTACCTTTCACTGCCGTGATCAGGAACGGGCGCCACAGAGTCCTTTTCTTTTATTTATTTATTTATTTTTTTACTGTTAGCCGGGTCAGCTGCAGGGGTGTCCCCCACAGCCTCTGCTCACTACTGTATAGTATAGTGAGAGGGGTGTTGCGGGGGACACTCCTGCCAATTTTTTTTCCAGTCGGGAGAACTGCAGGGGTGTCCCCTGCAACACCCCGCTCACTTTAGTGAGCGGGGTGTTACGGGGGTCACCCCCATAGCCCCCACCTCTTTTTTTCAGTCGGGTGAGCTGCGGGGGTGTCCCTTGAAACCCCCCGCTCACTATACTAATAGTGAGAGGGGAGTTCCAGGGGATACCCCTGCAGCCCCTGCAGCCTTTTTTTTTTTTTTTTTTTTTTAAATGTTTGACCGATCTTACCAAAAGACCTAGACACATACCACAAAAAGTTCTAACTTTTGGTAGTTCAAACTTTTTGTGGTATGTGTTTTAGGTCTTTTGGTGGGGTCGGTAATTTGGGTTCGGTAATTTTGGCCTATTCCATCTATGGAATCTATGGAAGTTGCCAGTGATTCTACCTATTGGCTATAACTTGACTTAATGGCCAAATGCGGGATGCCTCGATTGCATCTGGTAATCTCCATTACCATTAGCCATACTCTTCCACGTCCCAGTCCTAACCTATCAATGTGATACTATCGTGTGACAGGCTTGATCCTTGTAAAAATATAATAGAATGCATTCACTGGTATGTTGCTGGCAACCCCCTGCCCTTTTTCCAATAAGAGGGCACCTTACCTACAAGGCCTCCTGTTTTATCCAAGCTCAACTTTGAAGCTGAAGCCGAAACTTTCTTGCCAGGGAGCTAGGGCAGGATTATATGAGGCATGTGACGAGCACTTAAGGGGTAATGGAGGATTGTGACATTATATTTGGGGGGGGTGGAGAGGTGTGGTGTGTGACCCTCCTAAGTGTGTTGCCCGTTTGTTTAAAGGAATGTGTCCATCCCCTGTGTATTGCCCTTTTAACATTGTCATGACTGTCATGGCCCAAGCTAGTAAAAGAACCCCACACTGTGTGAGCATGGGCCTGCAGGCCATGATGCCGTGGGACCCTTGTGCCGGTATGATGGCAGAGGTCCACATGGTCATGGGTATGGCTCGCCCTACCCCTACTCAAGACCGGGTGTCCCCCGGCAACCCCCAGAGGCACTGGGACTCTCAAGTGCTGGATGTCCATAGCAGGCCCCCTACACAACAATGGCGACGAGGAAGAACTCCAGTGGGGCTCCCTGTCCCCGCGGATTCCCATGTTTTTTTTCCTACCCTCTTTTTCTCTCTCGATGAAGGAAGGAGGAGAGGAACTGTCCCCCGCGCGGGAGAGAATACAGCATTCAGCATCCATCGCCACAGGAAAGGTGGAAGTGGACCTGAGCTGTTCCCCGCTCGGGGAAATGAGGCGGCCTCCACTGTGAAAAGAGAGGGAGAAGGCAGCTGGATGGCTGATGCCACATAGTACAACGTGGGTGCAGCACCAATCACCCCGAAAGGAAAGCCCAGGGCCCTGCTGGCGGATCCTCCCTGGCCCCGGCTTTCTGTGAAGAAGGGTGCTTGTGCAGCCAGGGGAGGGTCGGCCCGCAGCCCCTGTGGGCCTCACAGCCCCCTGCGGCATCCTCCGCCATGAGGGAGGAAAAGGACATCAAGTGGCCGCAGCCGCAAGAAGAAATGGAGTGGCCGCAGACACAAGAACAAAATGATGTCCCACCTGGGGAAAGTGTTGTGCTGCCCCAGGGGAAGCAATGAGGTGAGTGCCTGCCCCCAAAAAGAAATGGAGTGGATGCAGGAACAAAGGGAGAGTTGCTGATGTCCCCTGCAGGCAGCAGTGACATCTGCATGTGCCGCTGGATCCCCCGCTGATAACCCAACCCACCCGGCGGTGAAAAGGTGAAGAAGCAGCGGGGCATGTAAAGGACACTGCCACAACGCTGCAAGGTGGGTGCCCGCTCCCGCTCCTCCCATGGAACGGCACCGGAGTGTGTCATGAGAGATGGAGAGAGTAAGGGGACTGTCCCGGGTCACCGAGGGTGAAAGAGGTGGCAAGGATAGAGCACATTTAATCAGCGCTGACTCCCCCGCAAGCGGTCACAGAGTGCTCCCCTATGGAGCATGTACCAGGGAATGCCTGCAGCCCTCTCCGGACCCCTGGGCCCATCGGCGGTGATACACTGAAGCAGCACTCCAAATTGGGGCGAGGGAGGAAATGAAAGTGCTCCCATGTCAGAGCTTGGGAAAGGAACATTACTGTAGTGTGGGGGCCAATCACTGGCAACAATGCATTCGCTATACAGGCATTGAATGTTTCACAAGGCTGGATGTAGTGTTGAACTCAAACAGCAGCGAATGTATTCTGGTTCCATTGGGTGCACCAGTGTATCATTTCTCTGCAGGTTTGGCTCCTCATTTCAATTGTATGCTGAGTGCGTTTCCCACCATACAGTTCCTGGCGGTTGCTGCCTCTCAGCATAGCAGTTGCCCGACAAGATTGGGCACAGTAACTGCTCCCAGCGATCTGTTCACAGAGTGAGTCTGGCAGTCCTGACGCCGTTGCACCAAGTCATCCAAGACTCCTGCCTGGGGGAGTGAAGGTAGTGTCGAAGACCCAACACCCTACCACCAACGACACCCTGACCCCAGTGTCACCCTATCCCTGGTGGGCACCCTCTGCTAATGGCAGCTTCCTGCCCAGACTCCTGCCTGGGGAAGAGAAGTGTGCAAGTGGCCTCATCGTCCTGCCACTGGTGTGCGCCCTGCCTGGCCTGCCGTCCATGGACCAGGCCGATGTGGCCCTGGGTGCGATTCTTGCCACCCCTGAGCTGGTACATCCCTGGACCGATCGTCCTGTTTGGAAGAAGGGAGGATGGGGACTGAACAGGACTGCTGCAGCCCCATCAGCAGCAGTGAATCCTGCCTGGGGGAGGAGAAGAAGTGGCCCAGACACCCTGTCATCTGTGTCCAGCCAACCAATGGTTTTCAGCCCTCAAGCCCACCACCCACAAGAAGCGTTGTGAGCCAGCGAGGGTTGCAGCTCTGTACAAGTGCTTATGCACCTTCCTGTCCCAAGACAGTGAAGAGACACTCCTGCCTGGCAGAGCGTAGCCAAGAAAAAAGGGGGGGGTGAGTAACATGCTGACACCCCTGCCCAGTGGACATCCTGTGGCACAGCTTGGACGCCCTGCTATCCACGTCTCGCTGACTTCCCCAACATCAAGGGACTGACTGACCCTGGTGCAGCCTGGACGCTCTGCTACCTGCGTCTCGCTGCATGCCCCAACATCAAGGGACTAAGCCAATGTGGCCCCTGTTGCCCCCCATGTACGGCTTTACCAGTCTTTGAACTGTAACATCAACAGACCTGGACATGTGGAAATGACTATCCTGAACGGACGCTGGAGCCAAGTGAATTGTGCTCCTGCAGGCTTGCGAGTGCTTGGAGAAGACTAAGTGGGCATGTGTTTAAATGCTGGGGGCCTGCATGCAAAGTATGTGATTAAAGTGGTCCCAGTTAAATGGATGTGGAGCTGTATTCCCGTAAATTGGTAGGCATGCTCTAAATGGTGCCAGCAACTAGCAATGGCGTAATTCAGGGGTGGAAGTCTCACTGGCCGCAGGTTAATAAAGGGTTTTTATAACATGTGGTGGAACTGCTAACATTCCACCCGCGGTACACCAACCACAACTGTCACCCGCGGGTTATGTGTAGAGCGTGCTGATATGTGTACTATGTCTATAACCATGTGCGCCCCATGTGTGTAGCAGTGACATATCCCATTTGTTGTAGATCCTACATTTCTTAAACACTTTTTTATTAGCATTTTTCCATAACAACAAACAGAATTCCAAAAAATTAAACCCTCCCACATTACCACCCCCCTCCCTCCCTTGTTCTCGTGCACAAGTTACTCAGTCAGGGCCTTCTCCACTTTTCCATAATTTAACGGTGAATGGCCGTTCATGTTCTGCAGTTACACTGGGACAAGGCCAATCCTGCAGCTTCCCCCCTTATGCATCCTTCACCTTCCGCCCCTTGTCACTCCTACCCCCATCATCTGGTACCCAATCTCTCATGGCGGGTTCAGGTCATTGGATTTCGATAAGCCACTCAGCAATTGACTCCAGTGTATTGTCACTCACACCCCTTCCACCTCAGTTCCCTCTCCCTGCAATATTACCAGTTCAACCATCCCCCACCTTCGGGCATCTGCCTGCCACATGGAAATTACCAGACATTGCAGGCATTTCCACGCGATAGCTACTCAGCGTTTAGCAAGTATCAATAGGAATCGAATCATCTTATTTCGTATTTTGTTTTTCCCCGCTGGGAGAGTTCCCCAAATGCATGTTCCCAGGTTACATTTCAGCTTAGTCCCCAACAATGCGTTCACCCCCTTAATCACCTTATCCCAGTACTCAGCTATTACTCCACAGTCCCATTTCATATACCAGAATCCCACTGGGCCTCTACCGCACCTGGGGCACACAGCTGACAAACCGTTATTCATTGCCTGTAGCCTGACTGGGGTTATGTACGTTCTGTGTATAGTATTAAATTGGACCAGTTGAAATCAAGCATTACGTGACACTTTCCGGACCAGTTCCCATATCTGCACCCATTCCTTGTCCGATATCGGATATCCCATATCCGCCTCCCATTTCTCCTTCACCTTCAATTCCGCCTCAGGTTCTTCTTCCCGTAGGGCTTTATAGATCCGTGAAATCTTTGCCTTGTCTCCCGTTTGGTCTAGCAGTACCCGTATCAGTGGGATCACTTCTGGTTCTTCCGGTACTCCCCCCTTTATTTCAGCCAGCCTTCGGACCACTGCTCCATATGCCAGAAACAGGCCTTTCCACAGCCCGAACTACAGACGCCAATCCTCTAAAGTAAGCAACTTCCATCCCTCAAATAGATCCCCCACCACCCCACACCCCTGCTCTCTGAGCCTCTGTATTCCTGCCCTTCCTAGCGCCTGCCTTAATTTCTGGTCCATGCCCCAAGGTAGATCCCCATCACACAGCCTCCTGTGTCCTCTAGTGCAGACATACTTCTTCTATGTCTCCCTCACTGCTTCAAACACAATTGACGTCCTCTTGTTACCCATTGGATACCACAGCAGCTCCGCACCTCTGTGATGCGGTGGCAGGTCCCCTATCAGTCCCTTCAAACCCCCCCACCCCGACTGATCCCATATCAGCACTGACTGTAATTGTGCAGCCACAAAATATTTCCAGTAGTCTGGTAGGCCCAGTCCACCCCCCACCCAAGATCTTCATAATACCACTAGAGACACCCTCCTGCTCCCCGTATTCCACAATAACTCCCCCACTTTGCTGTCCAGCATTTTAAAGAACATTTTTTTCACCAGGTATGGTATGTTGGTGAAGAAGTAGAGCAAGCGCGGCAGGATCACCATTTTACATAGTGCCATTCTACCCATCAGGGAGAAAGGCAGGTTCTTCCAGAATTGGACAGAGTCTCCTTTCCTTGACATCGCCCTCCCTGTATTGTGTACAAACGTCTCATCTATTTCATGTAATACCCGTATACCCAAATATTTAAATGGCTCCCACTTTATCCCCAGCCTCGGTAGGTCTTCTATTTGGCAATCCCGAAACCCACCCAGTGGAAACAAAACTGATTTTCCCTCATTAATACGCAAGCCGGACATATGCCGGAAATTCTTTAATACTTCCAATAACTCTGGGAGGTATACCCTTGGATTTGATACGTATAGAAGCAGCTACATGCCTCAGGCCCCTCACTTCTTTCCCCGCCTCCATCATTTCCTGCTGCAGAAATGCCGCTAGGGGTTCCAACGCCAAAGCAAATAGAATTGGCGAAGCTGCACATCCCTGCTGTGTCCCTCTACCCAATTCCCATGTCCCAGACACCCAGTCGTTGGGCCATACCATTGCCATCGGCTTGTTGTATAGAAGGCCCAGCCATTTACAAATGTTTTCCCCAAATCCCCAAATCAGAATTCCCTCAATACTCGAAATAGCCATTTCCACTCCAGCGAATCGAACGTTTTCATGGCGTCAAAGGACCCCTTGCTCCTTCCTAATCTAATTCCGCCACCTTCGCCGCCGTCCGCTGCAGCATGTCTTGCAGATGCTTTTGCATGCCTAATGTTGTGGAGAGCCACATCGCTTTTATATTCGCCTTGAAGGCCTCCCAGAGCGCCTCCATTGATGTTACTGAACCCTCATTAAACTCAAAGTAGGTTTCGATCCCCTTACGAATTTCATTGATAAATGCCCCATCCTCCAATGCCTCTTTTTGCATGCGCCATAACCGTCGGTGGGAGGGGGAATTAGTACGATAGGGTACGTCCCAAATGCTCTGGCCCCTCAAAGAACTGTAAGTATTCCCTCCCTGTTAGGATATAATCCAGGCGAGAGTATTATCCATGCACTCCCGAATGGTACGAAAACCCCCTTTCTTCACTGTGGCTTTCCCTCCTTAACTCCACTAGATCAAGTTCCTCCATCACCTTATGCAGTGACACAGTCATGTGTCTTTTAATGGGTATCCTGCCCCAGACCCATCCCGATTCTCAACCAAGTGACAGTTAAAATCCCATCCTAATACGATCATCTCCCCCCCTATATGCCCCCATCATGCGTAGGACCGATGGGAAGTATTCCTTATCGTCGATGTTCGGCACATATGAATTAACCAAGCACAATGTGCGACCCTCCCATGAACCCACTACCATCACCGTTCTTCCTATCTCATCTTTCAGCACTGAGCCCACCTTTAAAGGTATCACTCCCAGCCACCCAGATTAGCACCCCCATGCTTGAGTTGAGTAGGTCGTCCCATATACCTGCCTACCACATAGTTTCCCCAATTTCCCCAGCTCCTCCATACCCATATGTGTCTATTGTATCAGGGCGACCTGTATCCTGTGCCGTTTCAAGAATTCCCCCACCCTCCGTTTCTTCTGGCCAGTTCCCAGTCCCAAGACATTCCATGTCCCAATTTTCAGACCTCCCAATCCGCCCAACTAAACTTCTGGAGACATCTTCCCACAATTGTCCTCCCATCCCTTACGGGACCCTCCCCCTTGATCCAGCCCCTTCTTATGTTGCCAGTCCCCGCCCACAGTCCTATTTCCGATACTGTTCCCTTCACTTTTGGTTCCACCTCAGGCCCTTCCCCTCCTCCCTGTTTCCTAACCGCATACCTGCTAACACCCATCCCCAACTCCCTATCCCAACCCCAACTACCCACCCACCTCATTCCCCCTCCCCCTCTACTCCCTCCCCACCCACCCCAAGTGCTTTCCATGGGTGTCTCCCAGTCAGGTTCCCATTCCCCCATTCCAACTTCCCCAACTGTGTTAACCAGACGTCGCCCGTGGGGTTTCGTTCCACCTCTCCCAGTATGTAGACCCCTTGACTAGAACTCCCCACCTCCTCCTCACCACTAGTGGGTGGCAACCAATGGCGTGAGGTATATGGGGGGGGCTTCACATTGCCCCCGCCTCCACCTGCTCAGAATACCAAATCCCTACTCTGTTTCTTATATCCATCCCTGGGTGACTACATTCTGTCAGTGTCCCCCTTCCACTGATCAAGCAGCCCTTTCCGATATCAATCCTTTGCCTGAGGTTGTGTTCCCTCCGATCCCCCTTTGCTCTGTGATTTCCCATTGTGTGGTGAAGAATCCAACCAGTCCCACACCTCTTTCGGGGAAGTAAAGAACCATGACTTCCCTCTTGATATCACTTTCAACTTGGCCCGGCGGGGGGTTCTCGCACAGGAGCCTGGGAATTGCTGCAAGAATCTAAGGTACTTACGGCAAGGGAATAACGCAAAAAATCATGTTTCCTGGTTCTGGTTGATTGGAAGGGTGGCTTTGTTTGTTTGTTTGTTTGTTTATTCATTTATATAGCGTGCCAGAACCGAGGGTAAGAGAGCACAGGCGCAACAAGGATATTCTCAGTTTAGTTACAGTGCTGTAAATTAATTTACAAAGTGTATATAGGTTAATACAGCTGCGAAGGAAGCAGTGAAATACAATTACAATTTATACATATTTACAACATTTGCAGCAGAGATGTCAGTTATTGGTCTTTGTTCTTTAACCACTAGATGCAATTACGTCTAAAGTGGTGGTAGGTTTGCAGTGTTCTTAAGGAGGGTAGTAAAACATTCCAATGTTGGGCTACTTTCACCTGGAAGCTGTTGCCGCCCATTTTCGTTCGCTTGAATCTAGGAACGGAGAGCAGGTTGGCATTGCTATTCCTAGTGGGTCTATTGGCAGTGTATCTAGTTATTCTGTCGGCTAGGAAACGGGGGGCTGCATTGTTGAGGCATTTGTGAGTTAAGGAGGCTACCTTGAACAGGATTTTGTCGGTGGTAGTGACCCAGTTGTGGGTTCTCCTAATGTTCGAGATGTTTTCTCTCCTAGGGAAGCTAAGCGCTGCTCTGAGAGCATTATTTTGTAAGATCTGGATTTTATTGATAACCTGTTTATTGGCACCTACATAGAGGGCGTTGCAATAATCCAGTTTAGATAGTACAAGGGCCCTGGCTAGAGTAATGCAGCTCTGGGTAGATAGGAAGGGTTTGGCTGATCTTATAAGCTTGCATGTGTAAGCTGTGGTGGAGGCCATGGAGCTGACCTGTTTGTGGAAGGAGAGGGTAGAGTCAAGGTAGATACCAAGGGTTTTCACTTCCTTGGCTACCTTGATGGGATTGCCATCTATGGTGAAACTGGTGTAGTTATGGTCCAATTTGTTTAGGTTAGGGGTGGATCCCAGGATGATGAGTAGTTCAGTCTTGTCATCATTCAGGCATAGACTGTGGGAAGCCATCCATGCCTGGATGATGAGGTACACCTTGTTCACCAAGGCCAAATCCGTGTTGTAATCTCCTGTCAACGGGATGAGGATCTGGGTATCATCGGCATAGTTAGTGTAGGTGATACCCAGATCGTCAAACAGGGGCTTCATGAACACGTTGTACAGTGTGGGGGAGACGCATGACCCCTGAGGGACCCCACATGTGATGGGGATGGGGTCAGCGGAAGCCAAAGTGGAAAAGACGCGCATAGATCTGTTGCTCAGGACCGACTTAATCCAACCAATGGCTTCTTGCGAGAAGTGGGCAGCCAAGTCTAGGTGGTTGCATAGAATTTTGTGATCAACAAGATTGAATGCTGCCAAGAAGTCTAGGAGAAGCAGTAAGGCAGTTTTCCCATTATCTCTCAGAGTATCAATTTGGGCCTTGAGATCAATGAGAGCAGTTTCTGTCCCGTGTTGGGGTCTGAAGCCTGATTGCCGGATACCTAGGAGATGGTTTTGTTCGAGGTATTTTTGTATTTGTTGATAGGCTGTCTTATCTAGGATTTTGAGCAAGAAGGGGACGGTAGTGATGGGTCTATAATTCGTGGGTATAGAAGGGTCTAGGGAAGGTTTTTTTAGTAAGGGGAGGACCCAGGATTCTTTGAGGTTGTTGGGGATGGTACCTGATGAGAAGGAGGTATTGATGAGTTTGGTAATGAACGGTGAGAGGTCTCTTGCCACATCTTTGATTCGTGAGGGGCAGAGGTTGCCTTGGCAATTTGATGGTTTAAGGCTGAGTATGATCTTTTCCACTTCTAGTGTGGAGACTTTGGAAAAGCTGAAGCGGGAGAGTGGGTTGGGGGTGGGGTGCTGATGAGTAGGGCGCAGGGGGGTGTTAGTAGAGTTAGAAGAGTTGGTTAGTGCATCTTTCTTATTATTAATTTTGATTTAAAGGCCTGCAACTTTATTGGAGAGGGCATTTTGGACATTGGTGCACCATTGTTTATCTTTCATGCAGATGTCTGGAGCTGAGATAGGTGTTTCCAACTCTTTTAGGATGGTAAACAGTTCTTTAGTACTGGATTTGGCTAGTAGAATTCTCTGGTTGTAAGATTCTTGTTTAGCGAGGATAATTTATTTTTTATATGTGGAAACTATTTTGTTAAGGATCAGCTTGTTAATGTCTGTGGGGGATTGTCTCCAAATTTGTTCCTTTTTACGTTTCTCTAATCTGAGAGCTTTTAGGTGGGCAGAGAACCAGGTGTTCAAGTGTTTTATCGGCTTGCATTTTCTCAGTTTTAGCAGTGCGATAACGTCTAAGGCTGAGCGCATACTATTGTTGTAACTTTCGACAAGGTGGTGGAGGTTGGAATTAGCTGAGAGTTGGTTCAAGGATGGGAGAATGAGGGGGATGAGTTTCTCCAGTGTTATGTTTTTCTTGCTTCTTGTAGGGATAGCTATGGCTACCGAGTTATTGGTGATGGGGCTTGATGCTTCAAGTGTAAAAGTGAGGAGGTGGTGGTCGGACCATGGTTGCGGGGTGATGGCAGTAATGGAAGCCACGCAGTTGTGGTCTGCTATCTAGTCGAAGGTTCTCTCTTTGTTGTGGGTGGGGTTGGACACACTTTGGGTGAAACCTAATTCTAACAAGGTATTGTTGATGGCGGTCGCTTGGGAGTCTTTAGGGTCATTGAAGCCAAGGTTAAAATCTCCTAGGATAAGGCTCTGGGAGGTATTTTTTAAGTCGTTAGAGAGCATAGAATTGAGGTCTTCCTCGAAGGAACCTAAAGGTCCAGGAGGTCTGTAGAGTAAATGGATGGTAATGGTTTGTGAGTTGGCGGTGGGGAGCTTAGCTGTGAGAGATTCAGTTTCTTGCTGAAAGGGCTGCGACACCAGACAACGGCAGTGAAAATCATCATAAAAAGGTTTGTGGTAGCGAAATCACTTACCAGAGGACGCAGGCAGTAGTGGAGCACCTGAAACGCAGCCCAACGGGAAGCGGCAGGCTGCAGAAGAATCCAAACGAAAAGTGTGCGAAGCAGCCGCCGGAAGAAAAGCAGAACAGCACTTTTTTTGAACGGTTTATAGTGATAGTTTCGAATCAAAATATTTGAAAAACAAAAGTTTCGAAAACAAAAGCTGTGACATGCTATATTTAACAAAGTGCATTTCTTTCTAAACCAATCCGTCGACAATAGTCATGGATTGGTTTCAATTGAAATGCACTTTTACATGTTAAAAGTAGCATTTCAATACTTTTTTTTTGTAACGTTGAAACTTTAGATGGAGCTGCCCAGTGCTGTAATTTCAGCACTGGACAGCTCCATGTAACGTTTCAAGGTTTTAATGTATATTGGGGGGGTTCCCCACCCAGTCCCCAAACCCCCACGCCACCCTTCCACCCCCCAACCCTAATCCAAGCCCCAACCCTAACCCCAACCCATGTTGACGGCACTTTCAAATTTTTTTCTAAGAAATTGTCAATCGAAAGAATGGCATTTCGAGAAAAAAAATGTGAAAGTTTGCCTTTCGAAACATTTGTATTCGAAAAAATGACTGGACACCCTTTTGAACGTGGTTGCAGGAGATAACGAGCCCAGGGCAACGTTACCTAGCAACGGACAGAGTGGCCTACCCAAGGGACAGAAGCAAGTCAATTTCAACGGCCGCAGTGCTGCAGGGGAGAAAAGGTGAAATACGACAAAAGGTAGCTGCCTAAGAAACAGTCTGAAATATTTTTTACAGCGACAAGAGCAGCAATTGGAAACACAAGAAGAAAACTAGGAAAAGGATGCAGAATGGCAAAGCAGGCAAAGCACTTACACCAGCAGAAAACGGGGAAAGAAGCTGGTAGAGTGGGCAACAGAAGCAGAGACAAAACATGGTTGGCTATGGGTGCGCAAAAGATTGGATGAGGACTCGGATGAGGAGGAGGACATTGTGGACCTGGACAAAGAGGAGCCTCCTAGAAAGAAGGCGAAAGAAGGGGAGAGGTCAAACTCACCAGAGGAAGCAGACAGTGACAGGCCAAGCAAGACAAATGGAGGTAAAAATGTGACAGAGATGAATGCATTGATGGAAATGTTTGCTTGCAAATATATGTCACAGCAAGAAGGAATGGTAAATGCAAAATTTGAAAAAATGGAAATACTGATGTCAGAACTGGGGGAAAAAAGAAAGCCAATCGAACTGCCAGAAAAGAATGGGACACCCATAAACAGCGACATACAGGCATGTTTGGGAGAACATAACTCCCATAGCACCCCAGTTAGAGACAATGCCATAGAAGGGGGCATGGCACCCTCGCCAAGGGTAATAATAAGCAACCTGAATGGGTGGCCAACCACTGTAGGGACTGTAGACCTTAACACAAGCAATATAGGAGATAACACTACCAGTGAGAGTAGAAACTGCCCAACTATAGAGGTGAGAGTGGGGATCCAGTCACTAATACCTTCAATAATTAAACAGGTAGAGAAAGCATTGCAGGACAAATTCAAGAGATCACTAGCTTCGAACATTGAACAGGTAGCCAAAGAAAAAATCTGGAGAAATTAGTTTATTGAAATATTTTCATTGTTAGAAGCAGAACAAAAAGGGTATGATGTGTATAGAGACCCCAAGAAGATAGAGGAGAAAAACCTAGCGCGTAAAGTCCAGGACACACATAATTATGATAATTGGTGCAAGGAATTTAACATCATGGCATCTGCCATATTGGAGAAATTACCAAATGCAGGAATGGCACTCTTTGCATATCAAGACAAGATCCGACAAGTTAGGGAATCATTTGAAGGGAATGTGTGGATCACTTTTGATTAGGAATTCAGAGGGAATATGGCAACTCACCCGGAGATAGAATGGGATCAAGTAGAAGCAAACATATATATACACGAAGTATTAACATCCAAATCCTCATGCTGTACTGACAAAAGCCCAGCGCAGGCCAAGGGCACACAAAATAGCAGTGTAAAAACTACTGGCACCGAACAAAAGAATAAGGGAGAGCAGCCCTTTCATTAAAAAAACAGCCACGGGGGCCAAGGCAAATATCTGCAATCAAAACAATAACAAAACCTATAAAAGCAATACCACATGTTTGAAGTTTGAAAAGGGTTACTGTTAATGAGGCAAAGAATGCAGTTTCAAACATGCATGTACCAAATGAGGGGGTGAGCACAGCAGCAATGGGTGCACTAAGCTACCCAATAAGAGCACAAGAAGAGATGAACCATAAAATAGCTAGAGGGGCGAAGGGGGTCAGGAATGTGGAGCCAAAACCCACCCACTCGGCCAAAGTACAAATGACACCAGGTAAAACACCCATAAAAGTAAACAAATATAAGGATTTTCTAGAAGCCTAACCTGATAAAATAATAATCCAGTCCATAAAAATGTGTTTCACTGAAGGGTTTATCATCCCTTTCAAAGGACAAGGGCCCAAATAATACCAGTTTATCTAAAATCTGCCAGAGAAAATCCCACATTGGTGGAACAAAAAATATAAAAAGAGCTGACATTGGGGAGAATTGGGGATCCATGGGTAAAAATGCTGTTTAAACAGTACATATATTCACCACTGGGATTGGTGCCTAGAAAAGAGCCAGGACAGTACAGGATACATCATCTGTCATACCCAAAAGGCAGATCAGTAAATGACGGAATACCCACCACAGAGACAGCAGTGTCATACACGTACTTCCAAGAAGCACTCAGAATAATAATTAAAGCAGGGAAAAATGCACTAATGGTAAAATTAAATATTGAATCAGCATTCAGATTATCGCCAGTCCATCCCAAATCACAGCCCTGGCTATGTTTTACATTTGGGGGGAAATCGAATACAGACAGGTGCTTACCCATGGGGTGCGCTATATCATGTGCGCTTTTTGAACAGTTCTTTTCATTTTTTCAGTGGGCCTTTGTAAAACAGAACCAAGTGTACAGGCAATCCATTATCTAGATGACTTTGGACTAGTAGGTCAATGAGGGACAAATGAATGTGAGAAAGCGCTAGAAAAAATGATAGCTATGGCAAAGCACTGGGGCATCCCTCTAGCTGAGGAGAGAACAACACATCCCAATACCAACATAATTTTTCTAGGAATAGAAATAGATTCAAAGGTGAGGGAATGCAGGATCCCAGCAACAAAAATAGATGAGCTACTGAAAAACATAGCAGCTTTGAAGGCAAAAAACAAAGGGTACAGTTAGGGAATTACAGTCATAAACAGGCAGTTTAAATTTTGCTGCTAGAATAATACCACAGGGAAAAGCGTTTGCTAGACGTATGGAAATGAAAACTAGGGGCATACAAAAACCTCATCTACACATAAGATTAGGGGAGGAGGTAAAGAAAGACTTAGAAATATGGGAGACATTTCTGAAAGACTTCAACGGCAAAAGAATATGGCAGATGCCATTGAAAACCAGCAATAAACGGGTTCTGTTTACAGATTCGGCGGGATTCAAAGGCTTTTGGGCCATTTTTGAGAAAGCCTGGTTTGAAGGACCAGGGCCAGAACATTGGCACACACAAGGCTTGACCAAGAACATAACTTTGCTCGAGTTCATACCGATACGGCTTGCACTCCAAATATGAGGGGGATCGCTTGGCCAATTCAGAACTAACGGCATGGACAGACAACATGGCAGTGGTTGGAATCATAAATAGAAGAACAACCTCATGTCAGTCAGTGGTGAAAGTACTAAGGGCAATGACCTTAGTAACTCTGAAAAACAATATCGATATAAGAGCTAAACACATAGCAGGCACAGACAATAACATTGCAGATGCTTTGTCTCGCTTTCAGTGGAACAATTTTCTCAAGCTGAAGCCAGAAGCAGAATCCATGATGACAGAAATACCCGAAGAATGCTGGGACATACTGACAGGATGATGGCAAGCTTACGCAAGTCAACGCTGAACGGCGGGGTCAAGGTGAGCAAGATGTAAGAATAGGCACCTCAGACACGGGTGCCAGAACTAGCCCACCACAAAAGAGTGGCACAGACCCTGCTACAAGGTTCCTGATAAGGCTGGCCAAAAAAGCGCTAGCAACAATTACTGCAAGGCAGTATAACAAGTGTCTGGATACAGTGATAAAAAAAAAAAAAAATCACAGATAGAGCATGTAGCAATGTTAACATCAACCAGTTTTTAAGGTGGGCTTACAACCAAAAGATGAAAAAATAATTGGCTAAGAGACACCTAGCATTGGTAGCTTACCTCTCAAAGATTCAAGGGGATGCAGACCCAACCTTAAGCGCACTGATAACATATGCATTAAAAGGGTGAAGAAAAATGGAGGGCGAGCACAAGGATAAGAAACGCCCATTACATTTTGAAAAATTAGTAATCTTGTTAAAATGACTAGAAACAGTGT
Organism: Ambystoma mexicanum; assembly: GCF_040938575.1. Taxonomy (NCBI): domain Eukaryota; kingdom Metazoa; phylum Chordata; class Amphibia; order Caudata; family Ambystomatidae; genus Ambystoma; species Ambystoma mexicanum. The sequence goes on along the minus strand of NC_090931.1, from coordinate 1,002,253,763 downwards.
GCACAGACGGGTACGAGGCTCAAAACAGATTTCTGCATGGCATATTTTGGGGCCTTCAGGATAAGCAAACTCATTGTGTCAAGCACCAAGGCTTTCGATGTGCTGGGTATGCTAGAAGTACGGGTAGAAAAAGGGGTAAATGACAATGGACATAGAGATGTCGAAATCTGGGGGCAGTAGGACATGTAAAATGTGTTGCATTGAGGGCAGTGGGCACTGCCAGCCTGCATAGCAAACCAGTCAGTCAGAATCCGTCCCAAAATAGGAGGATGTTTCTTAGTGCACATGAGCGGTAAGGCCTTAAACCAATACCAATTTCAAGCAGACCTCAAAGCAACCATGAGCAGAGAAGGATGGGACAGCAGAGAATTCGGAACACACTCTTTCCGGATAGGTGCAGCTACAACTGCATGGCAAGTGGGCCTGGGAGCAGAGAAACTAAAGAAAATAGGAGGGTGGAAATCTGATTGTTATAAACGATATATAAGGCCTAATGTAACAATGTTTTTTCCCCAACAGACCACGACGCCTCGCTCAAGTCAGCTTGGATTATAGGTCATTCATTAATTTTTAGGACAGGGAGATGGTCCGAAGAGACAAGGGAGAAGCTGGCTTTTAGGAACACCATCACATCATGGTGGGGCTACAGGACCTTAAAGGGGGAGGAAATCTATGACAGACTAGCAGATCTGGTGGCATTCAGGGACCCACCTGTGTTCTTAATAATCCACTTGGCGGAAACGACCTGGTGGAGTAAGACAGCAAAAAAACTGCTTGCTGACGCATGCACATCACTGGCAGGAATTTTGCACAATAGCCATGCTACCAAGGAAAACATGGCACAGGGCAATTTCCTACAAAGCGATTGACATTGCAAGAAAAAAAGCTCAACAGAGACTTAGAAAAATGTTGCATCACCAGGGGAATTCACTGTATACAGCACACAGCAATCTCTCTGGCGGATCCCGATCTGTTCCACCCTGACAGAGTCCACCTATCGGTCAAAGGAATGGAAAATGTCCACGACAAACTAATTGATAATTTAGCAACAAGGGGGTGCAAATAACACCGCAAACTTTTGGGGGGAATCTGGATGGCCGGAAACCCATCCAGGTGTGGCAGCGCATTGGATTGCACTGGCCCAGTACCCAAAAGATTACAGTTGTTTATCATTGTGTTTGTTTGGATAAATAAATGTACCCAATTTTGTTTTTATGATATTACTGTTTGCAATTTAAAAAAACACTGTCTTTTTATTGCCAACCACAACAACATGTCTCAGGTCATTCTTTACCGCAACAACAAAAGGTAACAGGTTCGGAGGGCTCTGATCTCCTCAGATTATATCCAGGTGCTGTGAGCTTGGGCACCAAGGGAGCTCAAAGGTACCAGGGAATAATCTGATGTGGGGCAAGGCAAGGGAACAGGACACCAGACAAGGGTTGCTTGGCAGCCCTTGCAAACTACAGACAGGAGAAGGCAGCACGGCACCACCTTGCCTAGATTCCCCCCCCCCCGTACTACAACACTTGCCACACTACAGGGAGGGGGGGAACAAAAGGGGAACATCAAAGCCAAGGTGTAGGCAGGAAGGGAGGTCCAAGACTAACACCTAGGTGTGAATGGCCGTCAGCGCCAGCTGGCCACGGGGAAGGAAGCCTCTAGTGTCATGCATCTCTGCAAGCCGGCAAAAAGAGAATATAAACGGAGGACTGGCTGAGGATTAGCCAGCTCTCCTGGGTACTGTGCACTGAGTGCCAACAGTCATCTGCACACGCAGAAGACTCTCTTTTTTCATTCCCAAAACCCACCCACCCTAACAGAAGAGAGGAACAACAGGGCAACAAACGGGGCCCGCAAAGTCATGGGAAAAAGTTGGCAGCACGGGCCAGGTGGATGCCACTGGCCCGGTGCCCAAAAGATTACAGTTGTTTATCATTGTGTGTGTTTGGATAAATAAATGTACGGCCTTTTTATTGCCAACCACATGTCTCGGGCATTCTTTACCACAACAACAAAGGTAACGTGTCCGGACGGCTCTGGTCTCCTCAGGTTATAGATGTGATCAAATCATTACGCACACATCCCCCTGCCTAGTACTAACATATTGAGAACTAGCAAAGCAGGGGACTTCAGCCTAAACTAAAAATGTCTGCAGGCAAAAGGTACGCTGTTTGTATGGTTGTAGCCATCTGTGGTGGGCGGGGTATCCAAGCGAGCGTGGCTCCGAAGATTGCCACGCACTGCCTCCCACAAGCTACCGGGGATTCAGGATACCATACAACACCTGTAACACCCGTGCATTTAATTAACAGTAACCCCAGCAGAAATAAAACCTGCTATTTTCCCACAGCATCCTTCGCTACCACGCCAAAGCAGACCGCTACGCCATGTGGGGCGCCATATCAACATGAGCAGTTACTCAACAAAAGAACTGATAATGATACAATATTGCATTTTTCAAGATAGCTAAGCAGTCGGCAGCAGGGACATCGTATCTCCTCACTGGCCTTCAGTCTAACTGCACTTGGTTCCACCTTATACAACGTAAAGTCCCTGACATTTAAGTCACGTGATCTAAATCGCTGCTAGGGCCGTTCTTCTAACGGGAACTAGTCTAGGCGAGGGTTGTTGTGTACCAAGGGAAGGTCTGAGCTGTAGTCGCTCTGCAGGTCAGAGACGTTCACTCAGAATGAGAGAGACCGCGGGGCGTACTCAGCCAGGAGGGACAACAGCTGTTAAAAGACAGTGAAGCGCCTGGCTGCCCGGTGAGTACTGATACCCGAAGAGTCAGTCGGATGGCAGATGTGTGCGAACTGACAGCAGGTCGCACATATATATATATATATATATATATACATATAGATAGGATGAGTTTGTGGGCATGATACGTGCCAACATTCTGAATCATCAGAGGAAGCACGGTGCAGTAGCGGCTCGTAGAGGGTGTTTGACGTTTTGCATAGACTAGAGGTGCTCGAGGTGTCGGTGACCAGGAGGAGGGGTGTACAAGGTTGTGCATATTGCATAAGACCTGCGGGTGGGTATAGAGTAACGGCGAGCATGACAGGTGGTGGGAGGGTGGCTGGCAGTTCTGCGGGGACAGTGATGACTATCGGTATGTCCGGATTTAGGGGCAGTCTCAAAAAGGCACGAGCCTAGCACTACCTGCACACCGGGACACGTTCCGTTGCCCCCAACTCCCTCCTAGTAGTGTGTGTTGGCATGTAGCATTCCTGTATGCTTTTGAGAACACTTTCAACTTCTCACTGTGCATATTAACCCCATTGGCGACAGGCATTTTATTTGCGAGAAGCGCACAGAAGGTCCCGTGTGCGGTGGTTCGCTGCAACCTAGTTGGGGTCCAAAATGTTATGGGCTTGGGCAGGGGTTAAAACGTTTTTGGTGTGCTATGCTTGCGTAAAGATAATACCTGCAGTAAACACAAATATCACAGTTTAACAGCAGAGTGGAGCATGTGATTTAATAATTTGAGGAAAAAAGTTATTCCCATGGTACAGTAAGTTTACATTCAACTGTGTTTTTGTAGAATACTCATTTACCAATACAACCATTTATTTCTAAGTCCTTGGGTGAGTGAGGTGTAGCTGGCCATTTTGTCCAGTGGTCAAAGTGTACAAAAAGAAATAGTGGAACTATGTTCCCTACTGGTCTGCCACGCTCCCCACAAACCCCATCCCTTCGCCCCTTCCGCACACAACCCAAACCCCCAAACAAACACACGTGCTATTTATGGGAATGTTTAGTGCAGTACACTGCAACTACCCCTGTGTTTTTTTTATATATATATATATATATATATATATATATATATATATATATATATATATATATATATATATATATATATATATATATAAAAATTGGAATGTTCAAAAACGTTCAGTCATAGCGGACACTAGTTCTTTAAAGTTTTGAAACAAAAAGCTGTAAAGCCATCTGGGCTGCGAGCTTTAATGTTTTTAAGAGTTGAAATGCCTTTGACCACCTCATTTTTGGTAATGGAGGAGGCAAGGCACTCTCGTTGGGAAGGAGACTTCCTGGCAGGTCCGCATTCTTTAAATACTCTAGTTGGCGCTGGATTGCGACCTTTTACAGGGGTCGACATTGGAATTAATGTAACAAGAGCAGGAAGTAGCTCTTTGTCAGGATTGTCATCTGCCCAAAAGTTTCTTTTCATGACCCAGGTGCTTTGGAAGCGCATTCTCATGATGGGAGTGCCTTAGCAATGATGGAGCTTGTTTTTTTTTTATTTGGCATGCACCCAAAAAAGCATATTCTTTGAACCCCACATTCTGTTGCTATATCGTGTACTCTATTGCTGTCTGTTGAATCCTCTTATCTCTTGCCATGTGCTTAACATGTCTTCACATTTTACATTACCTTTAAATTGCTTTCCCTTGTTTTTTTACATGTATGTTCTGTCAGTTCTCCCTTCTTGCTCCTACTTCTCAATTTGTCTTTACCTATGTTTGCTGCTACTTTAGAACTCTGCCAATACATCTGTTATTGCATTCATCTTTGTTCATGCCACATTTTCTCTGCTGCCACCTCCTTTTCTGTGATGCAACTTTGTTCGCTCTGTCTCTCTGCTGCTCCTACAGAATGCAGTGCTAACATGTAATATATATGACTGCCAAATGAGATGCAACTATAACTGTGTCCAGCACGTATGACCATTCATACTTTACGTATCTTTTAGAGGTTTACTATTGTACCTTTTTATGCACATTTCTAGACCTGTAGTTAATGTCAGATGGGCATAGTTATATGGCACCTGTTTGCTTGGGAGAGCCAAAAGTAGCTCTTGGCAACTATTCGTGTCAAGCTAACCAGGGCTTTCTCACTTCTATCCAGGAGTTGAATAGATCCCAACAATTTTTACCTCTGATTTACTGACTATAGACATAAGTAAAAGTTGGCGAAATACATTTAGTTTTGTAGGATTCATCAACATTTATTTGCACCTTAGCATCTTTAATAGAAGGCATAAAAGCCTGTTGTATAATATCGTTCAGCAGGTTATCCAAAAGCCTCTCTAGCCTATTACCCCCTTTTCACTGAAAGAACGTTTTTAAAGTAAGATGTCACCTCTCCGCTCGGTTAGTCTGAATTGTAGATGCCTGTCTCTTTAAGTTGCAGCATGACCCTGTGTCCTCTTTATAATGCCTAGTGAGACCATAGATCACCCATCAAGTTGTAGTGGATCAAAGTCCTACTCAGCCCCACACTACCATTAGCCCACCAGTGATACCATTCCTAAAGGTGAAACCGACCCAACCTACCAGGTAGGTCTCTTTCCCTCTTAAGGTATCTGGGTCGAGGGCAGTCTGTACTCCTTGAGCTAGCAAAGAAGCATCCAAACAATAATAGTACTGTGGTACCAGAATTAATGAATGTCTGAAAAAAGTTCTATTAAGAAATTGAAGTCTTTAATTAAACTACAAATATAAACCCTAATTACCCTGCCTTGTGAAGGTATACACCGAATAAGCAGGCGTTTGGCTTGAAGATGGCTGGAGCACATGCAGACATGATGAAGTCAGCCGATCGAAAAAGTGTTGTTTCTAAGGTAGCTCCTGAGGGCCTTCCGGGGCATGAGAATGACTTGAAAGTGGTCATGTAGTTCAAGGTGGGCAATGGAACTCGGAGCTGTTCCCTTAGCTTAGTTTCTGGGAGACCTCATAGGCCTTCTGCTTTTCCATGCCAGGAAGGTTGCTAGAGAATACCAGAAGGGGCTGTCTCTTCCAGCAAGCGGAATCCTAGTTTACAATGTCAAGGCAGGCATTGTCCAAGCAGCACTTTACCACAAATAGTCTTCTGGAATGGTTGAGAGGAGGGCTTTGCTGCTTCCTGGAGTCTCTCTCTTTATCTCTATAGCAGAATTCTTTGGATAGACTGTACCTCAAAAGAGTTCCAGGTGAAACAACCTTCTGATGCCCAAAAGTAACCTGGCGTAAGGGGTGTGGTTCTCGCCCCTTATATACTCATTGCCACATTGAATTGGTCCATTCCAAGCCTTCTGTGATGGTCCAATTCTGGCGGCAGTGACAAGAGTCTTTTGCTGGTGCTGGCAGTAACCAAATGCTTTGTCTGCAGGTAGCGGGCATGGGCACGAAGTGTAAGTCACCCAACATGGTGGGATCCTTTGCTTTTCTGTAATGTATCTCTTGGGTTACTCCTCCCTACCTTCTGTCTTCCTTGAATCAAAGATACTCCACTGGTTACCACCCTAATATGACCTCTCTATTGTACTTGAAGGGCTTTCCTTTGGAACACTGGTACCTGCAGGTATATCCTGTCCTCTTGGAAAGGTGACATTCTCTCCTCTTGGGAAGGTTTGTTTGGTTTAGGTGAAACTCTGCCCCAGACAGTTAATGCACAAAAGGCCCTGACATTTGAACGAGTTGCTTGAAACCAGGCTGGTAATAAAATGAGATCAAAGGGTTTGGGCCAGTATAACTGTATCTACCCATTGGTCGCCATGTCAAGCTGAACATGGCTTGTATGTATTTGTCAAACTGCAACAGGCCTTGAACATACACAATTAATTAGAATTTTAAATTGGGTTTAAGGCAGCTTAGTTTGTTGGAACTTTTGCTCCCAGCGGGCTGTTTGCAGTAATACACACACTACTGTCATTTTAGAACTACAAGGCAACTGCTGCGGGTGTCCAAAGATAGTTCTAGCAGAGCTAAATATTTGCACTATACTTTTCAGCCCAGAGCATTATGAAAGTGAGATTTAATTAGCCGATTCCCCCCTGGCCCCTCCACCCCCACCCTGGGAGACTAAATGACTAGCATTATTTTCTATTAAAAATCAAACATCCAAGACTAGTATACCCTCATAGATGACATTCTGTCGCAGTAATCCAAGTTTGTTCACACACCTTTCCAATGTGTGAAGCTGCTGCTAATAACCTGTACCAGACTGAAGTTTTAAAGGCACCCCAGGTACTGCCCAAGGATGTATGTTGTGTCGCGGTTCGTTCTCTGTTTTACTATATCATACCAAACTACCCAGTGCCATAGGGTCCAGGCTTTCAATGGCTTCCCATGCCTATGTAGCATTAGTGTTGGTTCGATAGGACTGTGATCGATCGAGAACATAGGGAAATATTGATGTTTTCCATTAAAGGCAGTAAGGAATAACTGCAGGAAACTGCCAATTCTAGTATAAGTGCCATGTGAATGGGAATACAATGTTTAATTTTTGTTGGCTGGGAGTCTGAATCTCCAAGTGTCCTTGAGACAGAGAGCGTCTAAAACATCCAATAATGCCTTGGATGCCATACCACCCCCTCTCAGCCCTACAGGTAAGGGTTGTGACAGCCACTTTTAGTCCCTGAAAATAGGCAAAAAATTCCCCAAGAAATTGCGAGTAAAAATACCCCCAACAAAAAATAGAAAGCTGACACGTAGAACCTAATTCCTCTGTTTTCACTCGCACAGCTCAATTGGTACGTTTAGAGCATTAGTGCATTTATAGCACAGAAAGAAATTTCTATTATAACTGCCTAATTAATAGAATTAAACATGTATTTTAATGTGCATGAATTACTAGGTGCAAAGAAAGTTATTGCAAAAACATTTTCGATTTCCAGTTAAAGCATTTTTTTTAACGGTTATGAAAAAATGCTCCCATTGGATTTATATTTTTACTCCCTACAAAATCATTTTACTCCCAACTTTAAAAAAACATGCAGTAAAATACTCCCACATTCAACTCTTATCTGGAGCACTGCTCCTCTCCGTTTAGAGGGGTCTAGGGTCTAAAACATCAACAAATCACCCCCCAAGGTGATCTCTCATTCAAAAAAGTAATCTTGTTCCTTGAGGGAAAACTTCCTTTCCCTCGTTTGATGCATAGTATGTAGTGTTCTACCTTGTAGACCGTATTTTTGTGGAAAAGAATGGCAGCACCAGCATGCTTAGGGCAGACAGATATCTGTAAAACCCTTGTGTTGTGTATGTCATTTATACAGCAATACTTAACAAGTTGCCATCAAATGATCACAGGAGACAGCCTTCATAACTGTACCTCTTTATTCCTATTCTCCAACTGACGCTCCTTTTCCATTCCTTCCTAGAGTTCTACCCAGACTACATTCCACATTCTATCAGCAACATCTCCCCCTTGCTTATCATATAAGTTCATCCTATCCATCTGTCCAGCAGAATCACATCTACATTTGCTAAATGAGACGCGAGGGCTTGCGTATAATCCTTTGAGGGCGACCAGTGTTCCCTCAAGCTTCTTGGCCACCCAAACAAGGTGCGGAATGTCCAGAATTCTTACGTGACATGAGACCAACATGTCCTTCATTTCTCCTTTCCCCATGTGGTTCTCCATCTGACTCATCCTGTGACATGAGACTAACAGGTTATTCATTTCTCCCTTCACCGTGTGTTTCTCCTTTCAAGTCATCCTGGAACATTTTATGAGAAAGCAAAGTATCCTCAGTTATTTCACTATCATCCTTCATAGCAGTACCCCTGCGTCTTTTTACAGACACAGTGACTATTAGTAACTCAGGCTCGTGACTGGAGGCATCTTTAATGGCTGTTTCTGCCGATCCAGTACCGTCTCGTTTTTACCCGCTAGCATTTGATGTTCTTCAGCTCTGCTCTTGCGAGTTGCCCAATCTTTGTCTTCCTTATTTTTCTCATTTTCCAGGGGAGAGCACTCATTCACTTCATGAGCGACATTTCAATAACTTCTTAGCATTTGTGGACTGGCCTGTCCTTGACTCGTCCCTTCCCGCTGTGACTAGTCTTTGCGCGTCCCTCTTGTCCATGTCCACCTCCCCCTTCTCAAAATGTATGCTCTCTCTTTTCCATGACGACCTCGCACTATGAGATCTCAGTATGCCGCCTCTCTCATTTGATATTACACTGGGTCTATATGTTGGTAATAACAGGGCCCCTTCTCTGCACATGGTCTGGAAGTGATATCCTTGTCCACATTGCATACACATCCGACCAAGAGCTGGACATCGACCTTTGTGTGGAAATTCAAATCCACATCTATAACGCTGTCTTTCCAGTCCAATTCTGCCGTTATCATCCCAAGCTCTTTGACAGGTCCTCAGATTTGAGCATCGGGACGGTCCCTGTATGTTATATCCGATGTCGGCTATGGTGCTCAGTTCTTTTTATGTTTCCCATACTGGCTGCTTGCGTCTCAATCCTTTCATATACTCTTGCCAATTCCAGGATATCTTTCAGCGGGAGGGATGTCCTTAGAAGATGTCTCTGAAGCTGTGATGATATGCACCCTTCAATTATCCTTGGCCTAATCGCCTCATCATTACTAAAGTTTGCAAATTCACAGTACACTGCCTTTCTATGTAATCTTAATACAAATTGCGCAGCCGTTTCATGTGGCCCTTGTGTGCACCGGTTAAATGCATACTGTTCATAGTCTCGATTGGGTGGGACTACCAATCTTTCGTTAATAGCAGACATCAATTGTTGATATGTTTTTTCCCCCAAGTTGGAATGGCTGCATTAATACCTTTCATCTCTTTTCCTACCACATTTTTAAATGTCTATTTTGTTTGGGCATCCTGGTTTCCCGCAGTCCTCAGAAATCCTTCAAACTCATCCACCCACTCTTCCCAGCGCTGCCTCTGATCCTCCTGCGGGCCAAGACTGAACGGACCTGGACAGCATAGGTAATTAACCAGATTTGTAGGCATTATTTTAAACCTGTTTTGAGTTGGTGATGCAATTTATCCATTTGTACTGTCAGAAAGCATGTTTGCTTATCTATTTATTTCTTCTCTTGTCTCATGCATGGTTTGCTGGTTTAAACGTGGCACACATACATTTTAAATATTTACTGCCAAACCGTAATTTGAAAATGAACACACCAGTTGCAGTGTTCGTTTGTGTGTTTCCTCTCTGTGCGTGGCCTTTATGGGTGAAGTGTTTATTTAGTAAATAATTAGTTGTTCATTCTGTCTGGTTAACATTATTTAACCACGACAACTGCGCAGGTTGTCCTTATCCCATCACACTGTGGCACTGCCTTGTTTCATGGGATCTGCGTTAGACAACTGTAATGTATCCTTAATGTTGTGACATTTCCACTTGTAGGCTCCGATTACTCTGTTTTTGCATTCAGACAGTTCTGTTCAAATGACTAAATCAAAGATCTGTGATGTGAGAGTGCCACGTGTTTTATATTGTGATATTCCAACGCTGTTTCCATGTTTCGAAGTTATGACATCTAGTTGACTCTGTTGCTTTATTTATATGTGCAGTTTATTTGTGTGCAGTAATTTTCAGTATTCACCATGTGCAGCCTTCACACTTTGCTGTTGTATTTTATAACTGTTTCTCTCTCTTTATTTGCACCTTTTTGGTTTATGGATTCTTTATTTATGAGCTTCTTGTTTCATCCACACTGTGGCAGTGATTCCTTTATGCTTTATTCTCTCCCCGACTTCAACGTTTCGGCAGTCGTATACTTGTAACGTTTCTTCCGTGTTATATTAAAGTGGTAACGTGTATTGTTATCAGTCTAAAATGGTATGCCAAGATGGCTGTTGCACGTTCCTTTACGCTTTTATGTCCTTTCCTCTAACTTCAGCCTTGCTTTGCGCACTGCGTCTTGACGTCTTGTCAACTTGGAATCTTGATCTTCGTATCATACGCCGGTGAGCACCGCATCTTTTGAATATTTTGCAAACACCAGCCAACATGCATTATTTAGATTCAGCGTATCATTTAAATGTTTTAACGCTGTTTTGTGCGTTGTGGCCTGGACTTGATGCGGAGATAGTTGAACACTATGGTGCAGGCCTTTAGATCTTCATGCTTCATTAAATAACTCAGCACATTTTACCGTCTGGGATTGTTGCTGCTGCAATGCTGTTGCTTTCCCCTCCTGTTACCCTCGTTCCGCTTGCCTCTTGCAGTTCCAGTCGCCGGCTTTAGCTACAGCCTTTTCACCTTAGCGATCAGATCATTGCTTGTTTCCTCGTCCAGCTGCTCTTTGTTTGTTTCTTCATTTACACCACTGTAGTTTTTGCTCTGTTTGTTTAATATTATGTTTTCTGGTTCAGCTCGTTCCTCAGCTACCAGTTCAGGTCTGCTTGTGACCTTTCTCTGCTTTGTTTTATTTCCTTGGCTTTTAGATTTGTTATGACCTCCTCCTTAGGTCATCACTCATTCTGCTTTTCAATGTCCCAATATTTCTGATTCTTTTCTTCTTTAACCAACCGCCTCCTCAGGACACTGTATTGCTCTCCTCTGAAAAGTGCACGGAACTACCATAAATCACCAGTGCAATTATAGAGCAAATACTTCAACCCAAAAACAGACACAATAATTCACAGCCACGCACACTTTAGAAGATAATCAGCTCTTTACGGCTATTTATTCAAAGCTTACAGGTACATAGAAATAACTCGTACAACTCACATGGGCATAGATCACAGAAAACATAAAGAAGTCAAAGAAAGAAATACATCACCGTGGGCGTAGCTTAATGGAACTTCATCTGGCCAGAAGCGGCTGAAAGACCCCGATAACAGCCAGGCCAAGAGCACAGCAACCCACAGGAGTGTCGGACCGAAGCGTCCCCCCTCCGACTGAAGTCTTTGTGCTTATCCCGTCTGACCGCTAAGGGCTTCCGCATATATGCCCTCCTCAACAAGGGGTGGCACCTTCTCGAACCTTCTGGCAATGCGCTTGCGCATTGATGGGTGACCGTTGGTTGCCAGCTGAATCAACCGACAGTAACCCCAAGGAGCAAAGCACTTCTCTCTCCTAAACGCCCCGGGAAACAATTCCATAACTCATCTCAAAACCTTGGCACAGGCCGAGCAAACCCAAAACAAACTTCGCTATCAGGTACCAGCCGGCACCTGCGGATCTTAGCTTTCCCAGTGCCATGTCCTTGGCTGGGAAGGCCTGCATTCCAAGCCCATCAGCAAATAACGTTGAAAACATGTTGTTTCGCAAAGCAAGTGTAGCTTTCCACTGAGGCATGGATAAATATCCATCATGGCTCTGAGTGCTCCCAGAATGCACTGCGCACCAGCGCCCTGTTTTAGCTCAACCATCACAGACACTTCCTTTCAGCCTCATCTGCAGGCCATCATTCCTTCTTTGTCATTTGTGCGCTTTACCTTCCATTTACACGTGTGGATAAGTAATCTCCTCGTCGCCAGTTGTTGTGTATGTGTAAAATGAAGGATATGGTTTTCAAACCACAGTTTTCCAAACAGTGCTCTGAATGTCTGTGTGGATGATTGTAAACCTGGAGCCTTGGTAAATCTTTCAAAGGCATTCAGTACTATCAATGGAGGGGACCTCCAAACCTACTATCAATCATTGTACGTTTACATGAGTGCACACAGGTACAAATTAGGTTAGATGGACAGGGCCACCTAACTAATCCAATTAGTATGGAGAGAGGTGTGAGTCAGGGGTGCATTCATGCCCCCTGCCTCTTCAACCTATACCTGGCAGACAACCTTGGTGAGGCTTTGCATCCGTGTGCCTTTTGGTAGCCCCAAGTTTGTGAATCAAACAGTTAGCTGGATCTCCTATGCCGATGACATTATGTTGTTTGACCACACTTCAGTAGGTATCCAGAGACTGTTAAATGCAGTAGAGATTATCCAGTGGAGATTGATGTGTTGATCAACCACTCCAAATCTTGCATCATTCACTTCAGCAGGTCTGTAAGTAGTAGTATTGACTTTAAGTGGATCTTGAACAACCAGGATGTTAGGCTCATAAAAGAAGCGACATACTTGACTTTAAAATTGGATCTTCCCTGAATGCCTCATATGTGGTGGATTATCTGAGGGAGGGTGGGGGGAATTGACCAACTCATCTGCCAAATTAAAATGAATTAGGCAAATAATGTTGGTTCTTCATTGTCCAAATAATTGATTACTACAAGATGAACATTATTCCAACACTGATGTATGGATTGGAAGTTGAGACGTAAGCATGGGATTTGGACTGGGTTTGATTGGAGGGAAGGCTGTGGAAAAGTCTTAAATCTCCCGATATGCCTCCCCATGGCGAGCTGCTGATACAAACTTGGTCTAAATTCCCTAAGGTTCAGCTTGGATTGGATGTGGGTGTCCTTGTATAGAGCGATCCTAATATCCTACAAACAGTCCTTATATGAAGATGTAAGAAATGGGTTAATTGAGGCGAGAAGTCACAGGCTATGTGAATTACAGGGTGTGGTGGTCTCAATCTTGAAAATGTTTTCCCGTACAGTGGAAGATGTGATATGGCATTTATGACGCGCCTATACACAAATGTTTCTATCCTTGAAGAAAATCCAACGGGGTGAAACTAGCCTTAATGAGAACAGAGTGAATTGATACTATAGATCTAATTTGCATACTAGGCTAGATACGTTAATGGGCTCTTGGCCTGCATACTTTTGACGATTTCCCAAACCGCTGTTGGCAAGACTAATTCTTTAGATTTCTCCTAAGCAAGGTCATAGAAGTGCGGGCCAAAGATAAGACTGAGCAGAGTCATCAATACATTTTCAGGGATTCAATAAGGCAAACTCTAAAGCATATTTAAAATTTTATGCCCGGGGGTTGCAATAGCAGTGAGTATTCTACCCAAGACGCTTTGCTAACAACGATGGGTAGTTGACTATGGAAGATTTCTGGGAGCGTTCATCCTTGGGTCACAAAACATTTCTAACCCTTGAAGTTTTAAGAATGTTAAACGGTCTTAGTTTTGTGTCTACATTGTAAATGTGAAAAGGAAAGTAGAAACTGTCATTATGAGTACTGAGTTGATGTTTCGAACTCGGGGATTGTTTATGTAAATGTATATTTTTTCTTTGGTTTCTTTGTAAACTGTTTTATAATGTTCATATATGAAACGTCATATCTTTGACTGTGCCACACTATTAATAAAAGAAAAAATACTGTAAACTAGAAGAGCCCATGTTCTATGATTACCTGGGAATCGGGTTCCATGAGAATGGTGGATTGTCCTCACAGATGGACAAAGCCTGTACCAATCTAAGAAAGTATAGCAGGGTTACAAATTCCTTCTTTGTGAAACACTGGAGAGAGCCATCTCACCCACACTTGAGCAATACCGAAAACAGGCAATACCAGTGTCTGTTTTTGGTGCAGACATCTGAGGAAACTGTAGTTCCCGGGCCCCTGACAAAATTGAAAACATGTTTCTGAAGATATTGCTTTTACTCCCACAAAGCTCCACTGCATCGTTATTACATCTGGAGTACGTCATTAGTCCGATTTGGAAATTTGCTTTTCCATAAACCAGTTTTATACTGGCTTAGATCGTGGAGTACAGAGGGCTTGTGGAAGTACCTAGCTGCACGAGTCACCTCTCTTTTCTGCGGTGGCGGAGGGGTGGGGAGGGATGCATCCTGTGAGTTGCCCATGTGAAAGAAAATTTGCTGGGGTTAAATGAATCTGTGTTGTGGGAGGCCTTCCACAATACAGACACATCTGCCTCACCCAGGATTAAGAGAGCAGCAATTGTAAGGACAAGAGGGACATTGATAGAGGCAGCAAAATGGACTTTGGTTTAGCATGCTATCTTGATTATATGCATCCGCCCTACGAGAGATCTTTGTATATGGAATTTAACATAGGGACACTATCATTAGCCTTTTTATATTTATTATTTTATTTTTTTTACCAAATCCTGGGGTTCTGGCGGGTCGGCATTTGCCCTCTTTGTGGGTTATAGATTGAAACTGTCATCCACTTTTTGTTTCTCTGTGAAATATTGAGAAGCTGATACGTAAGACCACTGCTATGGTCTACTGGTCTTCGAACAACTGCTGAAGCATTGAAATTCTGTAGAGACCCAACTGAGCCCGATATAGTATTTATAGTAGCCTGTTACATCCATAGGGCTTGTCTGCTCAGATCGAAAGTATTGGCAATGATTAATATTGCAGGCAGCCCGACTTTTTGCTTTAACTTTGCTGAAAGGTGCAATAGTTAAAAGGTTGATGTGGTTCTTTGAGGCTGCGAGTAAACTCTCCTCTTAGTATTATGTGATGATGTTTAGTTCTGTTTTATTCGATTTTTAGTATTTAAAAAATATTGATGGGTTTATTGTAAATTCAGTGTATCGTCTATTTTTATATATTCAAATCTGTTTTGTACAGTTTTTAATGTGATTATCTCTCTGGTTTGTACGCCGAATAAAGTATTGACTTACTGACTAGCGTGAGCAGCAACATGAGGGGACATTTGGAACTCTCTTCCCCTGCACTCTGTTTGGCCATTGTTCCCTGCTTCAACTAAGATTTTCTCTTTGGACGTGAACTAATGTAATTTTATCACCACATCTCTAGGTTTCTCTGACGGATGTGGGTTCAGGGCCCATTCGGTGTGCTCTATCAATGTCCACATCTAATGCGTAGTTATCTGGAAGAAGGAATGCAAACCATCCTTTAGCAGGCCATGTGGGTCAGACCCTTCATTACTTCTTTTAGAAATTTGGGGTGCAGGTTACCGCCATTGTTTTCTAGGTCCTAAAATTTGTCTGACAATTGAAATGTTAATTTCTGGAGGTCTGTTATCTCTCCATGCATGCATCCCGGGCAGCTCTGCTGAGCAGCCTTAATGCCCATTTTCCCCCAGTGAGTTGAGTTCCTGCTGCACTTTATGTAAGCTTCACTTCACTGAACTACCCCTCTAAATTGCACATGCTGTACCTTGCAGGTTCCATCTTTAGACAGCAGCGCTGCCCCCCCCCTAAATTGCATGTCCGACACTGTATATGGTCAGGGGGTGGTAGACAGCAGAGCTACCCTGCACCATACATGCTCTTACTTTGAACAACCGAATTACGCCCACTCCCCAAATTGAATGTACTGTAGCGTACATGCTCCAGTTTTACACAGCTATCTGCCTAAAGGCAGAGCCCAGGCACCTCAAGAAAGTAGAAAATGACCAGGCAACCAAAGGGAGCCGATATGGCCAAAACATATGACTTTTCGTCACTTTTGGAAACATTTCAAAACTACTCCAACGCAATAAGATGACATTCTTCCCCCATACATCATAAACTGTCTAAAAGTTGCAAATGCAAGAGCATAATTTAGTCCACACCTACTCATGAAAGACAGCCCCTCCCCCTTTCTCTCCTTTGTATTGAAAATAGCTGTTAATGGGTGAGGAAATTCCTTCCTGGCTCTAGGAGACACCCTATGTGGGAACAGTACACACCTTGTGCATACGTTGATCCCATCCATCCCCTCCCTGTCATTGGAAACCTAGCCCTTAAATGCTGGATGAAAAAAAAAAAAAAAGTGCTGCTTTTTGCCCCGGTTCCATCATGTAGCTCTGGCACACAGCTTTGTAATGAGATTGTCCAGAAACCCTTACCTAGCAAGGGGCCAGAACGACTGTAAATGCAAGATTGCAGTGTTATTGCTCTATCCTATTCCCCTGTCCTAACCACCTCTACTGTCGCTGCTAGGCTACTGCTCTTCGCTGTTCTGCAGCCACCACACACACCCTTTTTAGGCCTAGGTGCACTTTCCGGAATCCACATACTTCTCTTTTGTGCTCCTCGTTTCAATGTGGTGAACCCCCTGCGTGGTTGCAGCTTCACTCTAATAGCAAAGTCCTGGTGCAGCCTAAAAATTGGGGGGGTAGGAGGGTTCATTTAATTTTGTACTGTGTGTGAAGAGTTTGGGGATTGTGGGAGAGTGAAGAGTAGACTTTTGGGAGGAAGGAGCAGCCCCACCTCGACTGCCTGATGAACGCCCCTTTGCCTGCCCCTTTCGGGCAAATGTCCCAGCAGGCCGCTGAGCACAGAACCTGAGTATGTTGAATTGAGTTTTAAGGCATCACTCAGCCTGCCAACCACCATAATAAGGGAGGTGAAATAGGGGACTTCTGTCCTTACATTTCAAGCAGCTCTTTCAGTGAAAGAAAAGTTCTTTCCTCCCATAACCGGATTTCGAAAATGGGGGAAACTGGGAGCTATTTAGCTCCTGCTTGTATCCTTGAACTTCATGGTTAGCTTGATGCCAACAGTTACCAGGAGCTACATTTGGCTCTCTTACGATGCCGAACAAATGCACCTGTGCATTTGGGACAACCTATTAAACATTAGGACACGTCTGTCAGACATTTAAAGCATATGGGGTAATAAATAAATTGACAAAATAATACGATAAAACCTTATGTGGTAGTTAGATTTGCAAAACGTGATGTACTTGCTCCTCATTCCCTGGTGGTAGCTCCTGGTCTTGCTTATCCAAGCTTAATTTCAATACCTGCATAACCCTTAGCATGTAGCTTATGGTAATGAGTGGAATTTCCATACTGCCCATTTCCCTTGTCTGCAAACTTACAGATGCTTGTTTTGTGGTCACGGCATACAATGAAAATGATTGTGAATGAGAGAGAGCACCAGAGGGAATTAATATGATCTAGTGAAATGGGACTGGTCTGCAAGAGGCCAGTGGTAGGAGAGCAGGGTTTCAGGTTGTTTACCCATTCACCTCTTCCCCTGTCAAACAGACTCCCCTCTAAGATCTCTTGCCGCTTAACACCACACAACACCGTCTTCCCTCTCCTTCTTACATGCCTAGCCATTAGCACAACAACACTAGCTGAACCACAACAAAGCACTCCATTTGAGCTCTCTCCCACATTAGCAGATAACCAGACTCCAAGTGCTATAGTCTGAGATCTTGGGCTGTTCCCTATTGATAACTTACTCCCAGGTTGCTCCACCAAACTAATAGAAAGCGCACTGGCACACACAACATGAACCCGATACCTCAGGCCTGCTCCCATCAACACCAAAGGTTTTGCATCTGCCTGTACCACTGTCCCACTAATGATGCTCACCCCCCCTTTTTTTTTCTTACGAAACCACGTGCAGCAGGACCATCAATGATGGCAGAAGAGCATGAAACACCACTACTTGCATTGCACTTGAAGGATGTGACATTTTGCCAGATACTGTCTTTTTTTGGGAAGGCTGCCGGTGTGCCCCCTGCCATCGCCTTAACCGTAGGTGCCTCCTCCAACCCGGCATCTTGTTCCTATGCAAGGTCTTGTTTTACGTTTCAGGTGGGCCCCATTGGCTACAGGTAAGTGCTCATAGATCAGCTGATAAAGCTCCTGGTTCTACTTTTCATCAGTCAGATATCTGGGGAAAAATAAACGATCCACTCTTCAATGGCATGTTGGATGAAGTCATTTGTGGTGTTTGTGATACATATCAACTTACGTTTAGAGAGGGTAGCTGTGACACAGACCCAGAACCTGGCCTTACTGTCTCCCTGGTCCCTGCTTTGTGTTATCTTAGTTGTTGCAACCAAGTTGTTGTTATACATTCTGTGTGATGGCCAAGACTGCACGGCCGCCGCCACCCCAGTGCCCCACTCACAGCCTGCTGCAGGCATACACTGGTCTGCGTATCCTGCAGTAGAATTTCCTGCCCTGTTGAACCTGGGTGCCACTAAGCCTTCCCCCCCACAACTGGTCCTCGCCAGACCCCTCTCCACCGAATATCTGTGGGAAAGGTGCATGCACCTCCAGGGGAAGATCCAGCAACACAAAGGCTTTCCTTTGCACCCCGTCTTACCTCTGAGGTTTGCCACACAGGTAAAGCTACCCCTCCTGAAGTAGCAGTGCTCTGGGATCGCAGTTAGAAACCTGCCTTTAGCAGTGTCCTAGCACCCTCCAGATGCTCCCCGCTGATCTGTGTACTCTTGGTTCAAGGCAGGCAGGAGGGAACCCTTGTTGATTGGTTGCTCTGGCTCACGCTGATGCCTTAGAGTGTGGCGCTGGGCAGTGCAAAGAAGATTGAAGCGATTTGCATGTAGGGGATTTTGTAGGGGATTTTAACCAGTCCCCTAAGTGGGACTGGTTAAGCGACGCTCAAGTAGACATGTGCATGGAAAGTAACTGCTGAAGAGGAGATGATGAATTTTATGAATCTAGAAATGTTGACAAACCATTGCCTGCCATTCTATCCTTAAATTCCTCCTTGATCACTAACACTGTTTTTCATGCAGAACCTGCAAGAGATGTTTCTGTATATTCTGGATTTTAGCTGACCACATTTCCTGTAATGTACTTGTTGCATGAAGATAAAAAAAAAAAAGCCAAAGGGGGCGTGGCTTGGAGCCGATGCGATGCAGTCGCTCCTCTAAAGCTGCCCGTGGACTGCCCGCTGCTATAGCTAAAATTGTGCAGTTCCTGTGGCCTACACGATCCATCAATGCCAGCTATGTGGATCGGAACCGCTGGGGCACTAGCAGCTCAAAGATGAAAGCCGGGAGAGGGAGCACTATGTTCGTACTCGTCGCTTGAATCCCGCCCCCCCCCCTCTGCCGCTCGGAGAATCCAAGATAGCGGGCGCACGTATGATGCGTGCGCAGTCAGGAGTTGGAGGCGATCCTCCCCGTAGCACTCGAGCCGGAGGGGACGGACGAGTATCCAAACAAGAAGCGGGGACTGTCCATTGGCCGGTGAGGGCGGCCCGGGCCCCCCCCTGGATCCGGCGAGGAGACCCGCATGCACTGGCCCCGTTTTGTGCACCCTCTCCCTCCTAGGGCGCCCCAGCCCACGCCGCCCTACAGCTACACATCCAGCGAACGGAGGACTATGCGGGCTGCGTGAGTGTCCCACCTGGGTGCCTGGTGGGGCCTACCTTCCGGCCTATGGACATGTGCAACGGCCCTTGAAGCGACTCAATTTCCTGGAGCGGTTATGGGAGACCCTCCCCCCAACGGTTGGTGGCGGGAGCTCTCAGCAGGAGCCCCTTGAGAGATTTAAGGTAGGCCTAGCCTGCATGCTCTTCTCCCTGAGCCCTTACTGGGGCGCCCCGGCCCACGGCCCTGCTGCCCGCGGATAAGGCCTACATCCCGCACGGGCAGCGCTTCTTAGCCTCTGGGGCGTGAGCAGCTCCCATAGCAACTCTTCTTCACCGCTACATCGCTCCCGGTGGCCATTGTCCCGCCGCTGACAACCAGCGCGATGACCAAGCAACAAAAGACCACCAAGTCTTCGGACATAGCAACTCTGCTGACCGCTTCCGACAAAGCTAAAAAACAAGATTCCTGCCCCTCTATCTCACGGGAATCCCTGGATAACAAGGGACCTTTGGCGACCAAAGAAGATATACGTGAATTCATGGCGGATATCAAATCAGAATTCCGCTCTTGTATGGCGGAACTCACAACTAAACTGGAAAGCACAGATAAAAGTCTCGGAGGTTGAACAAAGAGTGGGAGTTGTTGAGGATCATATCCAAGATCATGCCTCCGCGCTAACTGAGGTCCAACGCTCAATCGGACTATTGCAGGACAAGTACGACATCCTGGAATACAAGCAAGAGGACCTCGAAAATAGGGCCCGGCGCAACAACCTCCGCATTCAGGGGGTTCCCACTTCGATCCCAGACAAGGGGTTGGCTGAATATGTGGGCCTCTTTTTCCAATCTCTCCTCCCTGACCTTGAAGATTCACAGCTTCTCCTAGATCGCACCCACAGGCTGAACCCCCCCCCCTCACGCGGAGTGGAATCGGATGGCCCCCCCCCCGACGTCATCACTAGGGTGCACTTCTTTACCACGAAGGAAGCCATCTCAGCGATAAGCCGCTCCAAAGACGAAATTACATTCCAAGGGACCTCCCTCCAGATCTTTCAGGACCTTTCTCCTCTTACTCTTCAAAAGAGGCGAGCTCTTCGCCCTCTAACCACCTTTCTTCAGGCTCAAAAAATCCGCTACAGATGGCTCTTTCCCACAGCTTTGCAATTTTCCTACAAGGGCTCATTCAGGAAAATTAGCCACCTGGAAGATGCTACCGACATCCTGCGCCCAGATGCTTCCAAACTCTCGTCTTTCCTGCCCTCCGAAGCAACGGCTGACTCAAACCTGGTGGCCTCCCCTAATCCCACACAAGATTCTTGGTTGAGGGTTCCCAGATTCCGTAAGACGAAATAGCCGGATGCGACCCCCTGACGGAGCTTCCACCTCGATCCCGGCACCATGATCATCAGCACCCTCAGGAACACAGATAAGCTTCATCCTTAAAGCAGCGGGCATTATTCCACGGTCCATGCCCGGTTCCAAGGCACAGTCCATCTATGAGTCCTTGGAACAAACCACTAAGATTACCTGTAAGGTTAGCCATGTTGGCTACACACTGTTCTATGGCCCCGTTGGCCAAGGGAGGCATTAGACGCGCAAAAGGTCAGCCACCCTCAGTTAAAACTCGGCCCTCCTGTTGGCGGCCCGAGGAAAAACCCCACAGGCAGGTTGGGGAATGGCCATGCACTCCGCAACATGATGGCTGATCCCTCCACATCTCCCCCTCTCCCCCAGGACTCGTCAACCTCCCCGGAATTGGCCCCAGAACATCGAACTCTGAGGTTCGTCTCCCTGAATGTCAAGGGACTAAATTCACCCGCCAAACGCAAGTCCATCCTGGAGAAGCTTCAGAACGACGGTGCAGCAGTGGCTATGCTACAAGAAACCCATCTGCTGCCGGCAGACCATAGCCGCCTACGCTCCCGAAACTTTCCGAAGCAACTTTTCGCATCTGGGAACTCCAAGAGGGGTGGCACAGCTATCCTATTTGGGAGGGGACTGAACCCTCAAATTCTAGACTCTATAAGCTCCCCGGAGGGGCGGTACATGGCGGTGAAATGCCTACTACTAGGACAACTCTATTCTATAATTTCCTTATACGCACCCAACTCAGGCCAGGCGCTGTTCTGTGAATCCCTGAGTACAACTCTCTCCCTGTTTCTGGAAGGCCAGATAGTGATTGGAGGGGACTTCAATGGGGTCCCGGACCCCACGAAAGACAAGTCACACCCACCCAGTGCCGGAGACCTCCCATAGCCCTGGCTCTCCTACAACTATTTAGAACTTTGGGGCTGATGGATTCATGGAGAATACTCCACCCATCCGAAAGAGGCTTTTCCTTTTATTCTTATGTCCACAGAACCTTCTCCAGGATAGATCTTCTTCTAGTGTCTCCACAAATCTTCACGTTCACCAACAATGTGACAATTGGCTCCAGAATCTTGTCTGATCACGCTCCGGTGACCCTGGAAATCCGAGTGTAGGAACCTGCTAACCCCCAACAGCGCAGATGGACTCTATATGATACAATTCTCAACGAGATGCCACTCAGAGACGCGATTGCAACCACGATCACCAACTTCTTTAAGGAGAACCCCAGTGAAGACGCCTCTACCGCCAATACTTGGGACACAATGAAAGCAGTAGTGCGGGGTGAACTGATTGCACAAGGAGCGGCCTATCATAGACACAAACGTCAAACTCGCCAGGGCCTTGAGGAAGACCTTAGAAATGCAGAAAGGAACCATAAGGAGAAGGGCTGGACCCCTAAAACTCAGCGGGCCATCCGGATAGCATAAAAAAAGATTGAGGCCCACTATGCCAAACACACTGCCCACCAAATGGCAAAAGCAAAACAGTTTTATTATGCTAAAAACAACAAAGCAAATAAGCTACTAGTGGCCAAACTTGCCAAGGCGAAGAGAAACAATACAATTGTGGACCTGCGGGACCAACGAGGCAAGGTCCATTACGCTGACCAGGACAAACTGCAGCTCGCTGCGACCCACCTGACTCAGGTGATTACTGCTCCAGTGCGGGACATGGAGGAACAGAAGGAATACCTACAGGGTGCAGCGCTTCCCCCGGCTAAAAAGAACAGCCTGTGACTCTGTGGAGGTGCCGATTACTGACGAAGAAGTGGACGAGGCAATAAAAGCCCTTAAATCCCGAGCCCCTGGGCCTGATAGGTATACAACCAGGTTTTACAAGATTTTCAAACCCCAGTTATTAGCACATTTGGTACAGTTGCTTAACTCGTTCAGGACCACGGGCACTGTAACCCCGTCCATGCAGGAGTCATTTACGGTCTTATTACCTAAACCTGGAGGCGATCCGAAGAACCCTGCATCATATAGACCCATTGCCCTGCTCAACATAGATGCTAATATTTACTCTAAAATCCTGGCATCACGTCTGTCTCAGTTCTTGCCGTAGATAATCAGTGCGGATCAGAGTGGCTTCCTCGGACACCGCTCCACGGCCGACAACTTGTGGAAGAGCCTTAGATCTGGTGGAACTTGCCTCCCGGGATTCCCGGGAATTGGTGCTTCTGGCCCTGGACGCGATCAAGGCGTTCGACAAAGTGGATTGGACTTTCATGAGGCTCACCCTTTAGGCTTTTGGATTTGGCCCTGAGTTCTGCACTATGACGCTGGCAAATTATAAAGCTCCCAAAACCCTTCTCAGAGTTAATGGTACCCTCTCCTCCCCCATCAACCTAACTTGCGGAACCTGACAGGGATGCTCGCTGTCGCCACTTCTCTTCGCTCTAATTATGGAACCGTTTGCCCAGCGGATCAGGTTAAACCCTGCAGTCGAAGGCTTTCAATCAGGCCCGGCACACCACAAGCTGGCCCTCTATGCAGACGATGTCCTCCTGACTATCACGAAACCCAGCTCCTCCCTCCCTCAAGCCCTGGCTGAGATAACGAGCTATGGCGAGGTCACAGGCTTCACAGTCAACTACCGGATATCAGCCGCCATGGAGTGGGTTTAACCCGAGAAGCCCTAGTCCCGCTGTGCGCAATACAATGGACAACCAAAGGAATTCGCTACTTGGGAGTTCAGATCCCGGCCAACCCAAGCGAGACTTATCAGGCTAATTTTCCCCCATTGTTTACAAACGGAGGCAGATTTGAGACGCTGGGCGGCACAAGATCGCTGATGGGCCGTATTACAGCCTGTAAGATGAACTTACTACCGAGATTTGTGTATGCGTGCTCCACACTCCCGGTGCCGGTTCCCGCGCCAGCCCTTCAACGCCTACAGAAGAAAATGCTGCAGTTTATTTGGAGGGTGGGAAAAGCCCAGGATCCCTAAATCCACGATGCTGGGCAATGCGAAAATGGGTGGCCTCGGGGTCCCCGACCTGCAGAAATACCAAATGGCGGCTCAACTGTCTTGTATCCAATCATGGCAAGTCCTAACCAACCGCCCTAGATGGGTGGACCTCGAACAAGCGCAGTTACCCCTCCCGCTACGCTTTCTCCCACATGTCCCCCCTCCGGAACGGCGACAGTGGCGGAATCTTTTGGCATCCACCAAACGCACCATTTCGGGGTGGGACAAGGCGTTGAAACAGAAGAGGATCCCGACGGGGCTCAGCCCCCTCTCCCCGGTGTTTATGAACCCGACCTTCTCTCCTGGTCTGTCTCCCCGGAATTTTAAGGCCTGGAATGCAGGAGGCCTAGAGACCCTGGGTCAACTTTTTGAAGGGGGCCAACCCTGCACCTTTGAGCGATGCAAAGAACTCTTTAGGATCCAGGAACAAGATAGATTCACATATACCCAGCTATGCCACTGGTGCACCCACCCACAGACTCGCCAGGCGGCTACTCGTCCCCCCACTGCCATCAAATTAACCCTTAATGAGCTCCCGCCCTGAGGAAGAATCTCCACTCTATACAAGCGCCTCCAAACGATTTTCCTAACCTCCAAGACCCGGTATATGGCCCTGTGGGAGGTGGACCTGGGCCATCCGATTGAAGACCAACAGTGGGTTGACATCTGGTCCCGGGCTCACACCTCCTCATCTTGCATCACAAATGGAGAGTGCGCCTACAAGATCCTCCTCCGGTGGTACTACCCTCCCCTAAGACTTCACCACATGAACTCCACACTCAACCCTCAATGCTGGAGGCAATGCGGCCAAATAGGCTTCTTCTTCCACATGTGGTGGTCCTGCCCCAAGGCTCAAGCCTTTTGGAAACAATGCCTAGCGACGCTAGCGGACATCACTCGGGTGTGACTGCCCTTGGCCCCCGAACCTATCCTCCTTGGAGCACCGATCCCTGGGATCTACCCAAGGTCTGGTCCCAAGGCCAAACTATTATCGCAATGCCTACTTGCGGGCAGGAACGTGATAGCCCGCACCTGGAAAACGACGGAAGGCCCTATAGTGCCTTTCTGGTGGATGAAAGTCTGGGACATCCTGATCGCCGAGAAGGTGACGGCTGCCGGGGCAGGCACTTTACATCGCTTTCGCAACATCTGGGGTCCGGTATTAGATTTTGACCAAAGGTTCCTGGCCCTGACTTTCAAGCCCCCACTGGCCAGGAGAACTATTCAGGATAGAGATCCCCTGCGGGGACGTGAAGACGGAACTTGAGACGAAGGGTGGGGTGGGAGGAGCGTCAAATGGTATTACTGTATGCTACATGTCGCAAGTGATTAAGCTTTGTATTGCCATAACCTGCCTGTTTAAAATAAACACGTTTAAAAAAAATAAAAAAAATAACTAAAAAAAAAAAGCCATGGTGAATGGATACAAGCAATTATTTTGTGGGCTGATAAAGCTTTGGTTGGCGGGAGCTTTTAACTGTATGCAAGCCTGGGACTTGATGGCTGGGTGGAAAGTAGTCTAATGGCGGTTACAGCCTTAAAATAAGGGTGCCTTGAGAGGTGTGGCTTGATAGTCCCTCAACATGGTGATGCCTGCAGCCCTGATATCCCTGCAACAACACCAGAAACCGTAGGTGCCCCTAATCCATGGTTGCGCCTCAAACCCATGATCAAAACTGTCTCTATTTTATTGACGATCCTCTAACATTGAAATTCTGATCTAACTTGAACATTCTTTAAGAATGCATTTGCTTCCTGTGGTTCACTTCTTCCACACTCTCTCTCTCTCCCTTCCTTGTTTGCCCTATCTCTTCTTTCTGCTGTCAATGTGTCTCACTTTATCTGTAGATTTAACTCTCCTCTATTTCTCTCATGTTTTCCCATCTTTACCATCCTTTTATCTCTTCGTCCTCTTGACCCTCTTTATCATTTCCACTGTTGCTCTCACTATTGTTACTCGGTTTTCTTCCTTCTCCTGTGTTTTCTTACGCAACTCCTCAACTAGGCTCTGCTGCGTTGGGGGTCTACTCCTGGTTCCCACAAACTCATTGCAGGAGCTTGTGAATCGGGCTCTGTATCAGCCCATTGAAGTACCCTGCTCTTGCTCGGCCTGCCACACCGCACAAGTCTGGTATCTCACTTGCCCGGTCATTTCGCACTCCGGCCTTCGGGCACAACACCCCTTCTGGCATTCTGCTCCTCCGAGCGTCTCTCTTCCAGTCTCTTCCCATTGTGCACGGCAGCGTAATTTAACTCTGCAGGCTGCATGGATACTCCTTCCAGGTTGCTTCTTCGCCTGAGGTGCCCAAGGAGGCTGTTGTTTCTCCCATTCTGCTGTTTTCCTTTGCTCTGTTGTGGTGCAGGAGCCTGGGCTGGCGTGCCCAGTTTTGATAGCTGTTTTTCCTAGCAAGGATGAAATTACGTTTGGTCCAGAAGCCGGGTCAGCCATGTCAAAAGGGTTATATGATATATTTTATTCTGTCGCGCTCGTACACAAAGTGTTTCAGAGCGCGACAAGGCAAGGAAGGGGAACAAGGGAGAACAAAAAAACGTTCTTACTAGGCCCAGTGACATTGAGAATGCGCAAGTGCATGGGAGAGCAGGAGGGGAAAAGTGCATGGAAGGGGGGAGAAGTGGAAAGTGCGGAGCTAAGGAGAAACAGATAAATAATAATAATGAATGAATGAATAAATAAATAATAAAGGCAACAAACAGTGGTAGTGCAGCAAGCAAGTGCTGGGTTAAGGCAGTAGACAGGGTAGGGCTGATAAGTGCAGGATGAAAAAGGGGGTGGAGGGACTGTATGGGAACAGATACAGACCCCAGTGCAAGGGGTAGCCCGGAGGCAGTGCGGGTGGCTGGGTGAGCAGGTTCCTGGCCCCGGTGGACAGAGGGAGGCCAGGTGCACAGTGCCAGAAGAGAACAGATCAGCAGGGGAGAGGGTGGACAAAGGAAGAAGCCAAGAGGAAGGTCTTGAGTTGTTTGCGGAAACAGAGATGGTTCTCCTCATGTTTTAGAGTGGCCGGGAGGCTGTTCCAGAGGGAGGCACCAGCCGAAGACCGAGATCTACCCCCAGCTCTTTTCTGTGAAAAACGACTGACCTTGAGGGAGTTTGAGGTAGAGAAGCAAAGAGCTCCGGAGGGGAGGGATAGCTGAAGGTATTTTGGACCCAGGCCCCAGAAGGCCTTGTGGACAATGCAGAGGGTTTTGAATTTCATCCTTGCATCCACTGGGAGCCAATTGAGAGATTTCAGAACTGGAGAGATATGATCCCAGGGCTTGAGGCCAAGGACAAGTCTCGCAGTTGTTCTGGATTCGTTGCAGAGGGCGGGGGGTAGAGGCAGGTAGGTTTAGAAAGAGGCTGTTACAATAAGCCAACCTAGATAGAACCAGAGCTTGGCAGACAGTGAGCTTCTGGGGGAAGTAGAGGAAGGGTAGAGTACCTCTGAGGAGCTGAGGAGGTGCAGTAGGAAGTTTGATATTTTAGAGACATCAGAGAGGTGGGCAGAGAAGGAAAATGTGGAATCAAAGATGACTCTGAGATTCTTAGCCACGCAGGTGGGTGTAGGAGGAGGGCCAAAGGAGGCTGGCCAGAGAGTGAGGGGAAAGGAAGGAGAAGGTGTGCTGATGAGGAGGATCTCAATCTTGCCGGCGTTCACACAAAGATCATTGGCGGAACACCAATCTTGAATGGCAGTAAGGCAGTCAGATGAGAGAGGGAGAGGAGGTGGTCGAGGGCAGCCTGAAAATGAGTTGTGTCGTCAGCATAACACTAGAAATTTGAGCAGAAAATGGCAATGCAGCGGGCGAGAGTTGCCAGGTATTGGTGGAAAAGCCAGGGCGAGAGGTTGGACTCCTGGGGAACACCACAGGTAGAGAGGGAGATAGATGATCGGAAGGACCCCACTATGACCTGCGAGGGTCGATCAGAGAGGAAAGAGGTCAGCCAGGCCAGATCAGTGATACCCAGGTTATCACGGAGACGGTTCAGCAGGATGGTATGGTTGACCGTGTCAAAGGCAGAAGAGAGATTGAGTAGGATGAGGACAGAGGGAATGCTAGAGTCAAGGTTGGAGAGCAGGTATTCACGGATGTTCAGGAGAGCAGTTTCTGTGCTTCCGGCAGCTTTGAATCTAGACTGGTGGTCGTGGAGACAGCCAATGGAATCAGAATGAAGGTTAAGCTGGGAGATGGCCAGTGTTTTCAAGAAGTTTGCCCAGAAAGGCAGTGATGGAAATTGGGCAATAATTGGCAGGACAAGAAGAATCAACTGTGGGTTTCTTGAGAAGAGGATGCACAAGGGAGTGCTTTAGAGGGGAGGGGAAGGATCCTGTGGCAAAGGAGTGGTTGCAGAAATCTGCAAGGGCCGGAGCAAGGGTGTCAATGTGGTCCTTGATGGTTTTGGAGGAACAGGGATGAACGGGTTTTGACAAGGCTTTCATAGATCGGACTTGTCTAGCGACCTCATCGGTGGAGAAAAGAGGAAAGGATGAGGATGGTGGGGGGATGGCTGAGGGAGGGTCAACACCCAAAGATGGAGAAGGGACAGGAGGGTTAAGGGAGGAGAGGGAGGACAGGATGTCCTGGGTTTTTGAGATAAAGTGATAGGCAAGGTAATTGCATAGAGCCTGGGAGGCAACAGGAGGGGTAGAGACTGCAGCAGAGTTGGCCAGCTCCTTGCAGATTTTAAAGAGTTTGGCCGACTTGTTTGCCGCTGAGATACTGGCTTGAATGTGTACTCTCTTCTTGGTGCGGACAGAGTCGGTATGGCCTTTGGAGCAGGCGACAGGCCAGTTTGTCTGAGGATGAGCATGAAGTCCTCCATTTCCTCTCAGCCGCCCTACACTTAAGATTGAGTGTAGCTAGGTCAGAGTCAAACCAGGAATTGCACTTGACTTTGGACTTCAAGCGGATCCTCATGACCGGGGCAAGAGCATCAAGAGTATCAGTAATAGAAGAGTAGAAGAGGGGTAGGGCGGTGTCCAGGTGTGAGTTAGCCGGTGGAGTGGGGGGTGGGGGGGAGAGAGAAGGTGGAAGCGAAAGCCTCAACTGACTCACGCTTCATCGGACGAATGTCTGAGAAGGTAGGTGGCATTGTAGGGGTAGGCTTGACTTGTGGGGAAGAGAGCGAGATGAGGAGAGGAGGCATTGGTCACTCCAGGAGAGAGGAGTGGTCAAAGGGATCGAGACGGGGAGGCCAGAGGAGATCAAGGCGTCAAGTGTGTGACCAGCAGAGTGAGTCCGCCAGAGGGGAGAAGAGAGTGAGAGAGAATCGCAGAGGTCGTGAAAGAGCAAAGAGGAGGGACAGGCAGAATCAAGATGGATGTTGAAGTCCCCAAGGAAGAGGATTTGAGTGGTTGAGGCCTGGAGGGAGGAGGAGTGGTCCGCCCAATCAGAGAGAAAGGAGGTAATTTGACCAGGGGGCCGGTAGAGAGTAGCTACAGTAAGAGAGTGAGTAGAAGAAATTGAGAGCCTGCAGACAAGGCATTCAAAAGAGGAGTAGATATGAGTGGGATTGATAGTGGCAGGAATCCACTCGGGAAAGATCAGGGCTACACCACCACCGGGCCGGGTGGATCTGGGCACGGAGAGAATCTTGTAGCCGTCACGGAGGAGAGTGTCAAAGCTTGTGACAGAGCTGGCTGTGAACCATGCCTCAGTAAGACGGAGGACATCAAGATCCAGTTCTTCGATTCTGTATATGATTATTACACTGGCCTGCTCCCACATACACCATACATGAGTCTCTGGGAGGAGAAGTCTCTGGAGTTACCCTGTCCCCTAAGGGGGAAGTCACCTCCAGTGGGATACCACTTACCCTGTCCCCTACATGGTTTTAAATATACCACGTCCACCTCCCTAGTCCCGGATGGGGTGGCTTTCCCTTGGGAAGAGTTGACGAGCTCCTTGGCTTCGTCGCACTATTTTATTTATTGGGATGCTCTTGGAGCTTTAGTTAGAGATGAGGCCATTAAACAGTTTAGACTTGAGGTGTCACTAAAGCATCTGGAATTAAAGGTAACTGCAGAGCCTTTAAAGAATAATGTGCAATTACCTAAAGAAGTGAGAAATACCTTAAATTTCTTATCAACTCACCAGGCGGAGATGTTTTCTACACTTGACAAGGATTTTGGGAATTTAGGGCAAAAGCAGGTAGGCTTGTGGCAAGCGGGCTGACACAGATTGTATTCCATATAGTGAAGGAATATCTGTGGTATCCAATTTGTGCAGCCTTTTCAGGTGACTATTCCTCTTTGTTTTTGTCCGATGTAGAACCTGAAATTTTCACCCTGGACCCTTCTTCGGGTCCCTGTCGACCCTGAGACTGAAGGCTGAGGCCTGAATACGTAGACAACAACATATAAGCGGAGGAAAAAAACGACTGTCACAAATCTGATTAACGCTAATGAATGTCTAGGCTCTGATGGGTTGCTGGTCACATTTTTTGTTAAAATTTGTCAATCTCACCTTCCTGGTTATAATTGGGTTGTTTCATTTGTAGTGGCTCCATCCTGTAGTCTATGAATGATGCCCTAATTTAAATAATTCCTAAACCGAATAAGCCTTGAACCTCAAGTCACGGTAGGTTGGAGACTCGGTGGATCTACTCTTTCATGATTTGGCTTTGGATTAACCCTTCCTTAGAACAGAGGTAGGAATTGCAGGGTGTAAGCTATTATGCAAGCATATAAAGTCATTCTCTACATGCGCATAGCACATAATTGCTTATGTTAAGAGTCAATTATCACTAGCCATTGGCTAGTGGTGAATGCACATTTTGAGGCCTGCTTACATTATTTCGGGCCCTACTCTTGCTGTATCTCACATCATTTGTCGGTCACTTCAAGCAATGCTCTGTTGTCCACCATCTTTAACTTCACATTTTGCTCTTTATTGCTCATTGTGTCTATTGCTATGTGGCCCCATTTTATTCTTCTGCAACCTAAATTAACGAATTTCAGAACATGGATTAATTGTGTTGCTGTCCTTTAAAAAGCCAGTGATGTGGCAGCATAATCCTTTAGAAAACCTGGAAGTTTATGGCCTAAAGTTGAAATAGTAGTCATTTGGGGTACCATTTATTTTGTATTACTTTATTTGTATTGGTATATACGTCAAAATCCAAACATCATAGCACCAAATGACCGATAATGACAAAAACATGAATTTAGGAAAATACCCCCCTCCGATTCCCGTTTCTAGTGTCTCAACTGTAAAGAAAAATATAGTAACATGCATTTTAATCTGTAAATGTTGCTTACAGATTACATGCTTAAAGTCTTTCTGAACATACGTGTTCCCTTTTTGGTTTCCCTTTTCTTGTGTGTTTTCCCCCTAAGAGATATGCTCGGGATTACCCCTACAGGTGAACAAATTGTAGCCATAGCAACAGGATTTAAAACTCGGTCAATCCCTACTCCCCTGTCAAGTATCTGGTAGCACCCCATTTAGTTATGAATAGACCCAATTCATCCTCGTATGATCCCAAGTGGCCATTCAACAGGGTGTCAATTCTTCCATTTATAAATATATCCCAAAACTTGTGTAGCCAGTCTGTATTATCATGTGTTCTCAAATGTGTCCCGTTTTGGGCCATGGCCACACTTCCTGCTCGGAACTTCGCCTCCCACATTCTCTGGAAGCATTATTCTTCACTATCTATGGGGGTGGATACCTAGTAACAGCAGTAAGGGGTTTAACATGAGCATGAGCTGTATACCGTTACGGTGTCCGGTCAAAGGGTCGAATGGTCAAAGGATCGACACCAAAGGACCGAAAACAAAAGGATCACATTTTATTTTTAAATGACATTTTTTTTGGGGGGGGGGGGGGTTAGTTTATGGAAAAAAAGTGGTTTTTACCACAAAAAACGGGGGTTAGCCCCCCCCAAAGTAAAAAAAAAGTATTGTTTTTTTTTCGATCCTTTTGTTTTCTAGAAAATGTGCATCTTCGTACAGAACCACCACATGTGTGACATTGACCCTATTTGTCCACATGCTCTGGGACAGTGCAGAGATACTCGGCTATACATTTTAGAAAGTTAAGGGATCTCCGTGCCATCCATGTAGCATTTTTAAAGTTATGCTCCATTGTCTGCGTGAAGAGGTTGCCTGGAACATAACCCTATAGATTCTGTCCCAGATATTCTCTGGGATTTCTTTCCAAGTCCGTCCAGTACGTTTTGAAATGTTGCCTTTCCGACGTGTCTGTAGTAACCAGAGTTTTATACAGGTTAGGATGGATACCTTTTCTTGAATATTCTACATCTATAACTTTTTCAAAATGTTTGAGGTCTCCTGCAAGATTATCTCTACATTTTGGGTCTATCATTGTCCCGTTAAGCCCCAGGAACTAAATGGTAAGAGCGTCCCGACCCAACATGTCCCTGACAACGTCATACCATTTAAATTCACACTCAGTAAATAATTGGTGTGCTCGTCCGTGTCCCCTATCCAACCATTTTTGTGTGAAACAAAATACCTGTTGGGAGAGCTATTTCGGCCCTCCCCATGGTGAGCTCATTGGCAAAGGTGAAGAGGATAGTTTTATCATTCAGACCTTTAGAGTTTTATTTGGTGTTTCCTTATCCTAGCAGAGATGGCTCTCAATAAGGCCCATAGCAGGTCTTACCATTTTAGGATAAGTCACCATATCTTCCAGGAACATCAAATATGTTCCTAGGTCATCTCTCATGTGTTGAGTAGTACCCGTAATTGGGCTGCTCTATAGTACAATTGGAAGTCCGGCAAGCCAAATCTCTGCATTCCCCCCCCCCTTCCAATTCCTTTGGAAGGGTGAGCGTTGCTTTTTATATCCTTAGCATTTTGCTCTGCCGTATTCATTTACTATTCGTGCAATCTAGTTTCTTGAAGTAGCTCTCTGGGAGCATTTTCGGGATTGCCAAAAACAAAGTACAAAAGACGAGGGAGGATGTACATTTTTATTGCTGTCATCGTCCCATACCATGAGAGTAGGAGTGAGTCAGATCTCTATGTCCATCCTCAGTGTTTACAGGAGGGGGTCAAAATTCAAGTTGCCTGTTCTTGTTAGATCCCTGCGTATCTGGATACCCAAGTAGGTAATCCCATCTCTCTCTCCACCCTTATGCCCATAACCCAATTTTGATGTTCTCCACCAGAACTCTGGCACCATATCGCCATGACACCGGATTTATATTGATCTTGAGACCTGAGAGGTGTCCAAAAGTATCAATCTGTGCCAGAAGCTCAGGTTTAGAATGCTGTGCGTCTCCCAGGTATCCCAGAATATCATCCGCAAATGGGGACAATTTTTAAAGTCCACCTCCCGCATACTGTATGCCTTTTTAATGCTCGGGTTTCCCCTTATGGCTATTGCCAGGGGCTCAGTCGCTGGCGCGCACAAAAGTAGCGATTAGAGGATGCCTCTAGATAGTTGAAAGGGAGCAGTCAATTTCCCATTTACCTGGACCCTTGCAAATGGCGCTTTGTATAGGGCTGCAATCCATTTACAGAAATGTTGTCCTAGACCTTTCTTTTTTCTCCAAAACTTTGATAGAGTGGAGTGGCATACATGAACAAAGGTCTTTTCTAAGTCTAGTGAGACCAGGCTGGCATCTAAATCATTCTCCTGGGCGTAATGTATATTGTCCCAGCCTTGTCGACCTGATAAATCCCACTTAATCCCAGTGGACCGGAGAACGAAAAGGACCCTTTCAGTATATTCCCCAATATTTTTGAAGAGATTTGTAGGTCTGAATTCAACAGGGAGATAGGTCTGTAGGAAGCTTGCAGCTGCAGGATGTAGAGTCTTTATCTTCCCTGTGGATTTCAACAATGATGGCTCCTAACATTGAATCCGGGAGGCAAGCCACGTCGAAAATAGCATTGAACGCTCTTGCTAGGCAAGGTGCCACTGTGGAGCGATACATTTTATAGAAGCATGCCGTAAATCCGTTTTCTCCTGGGGTTGTGCCATCTTTTATTCTTTTTATGGTTTGGATCACCTCCTGCTCAGATATAGGGGCATCCAGGGTGGTGGACTCCTCCAATGCGATGCCTGTGACCTTTAACTGGTCAAGGAATTGTGTTGTGGGAACCACCCCCTGCCCCATGTATTCATCCGTGCACAACCTCTCATAATATTGTCTGAATTCCTTCCCTATGTCTTCAGAATCATGCATCGTCTGGCTATGAGCCCGGCAAATCGCTTACACCCTCTTAGACTTTTCCTGAGTTTCCATGCAAGGATCTTATCTGCCTTTTCCCCCTTTTCATGATATTTTTGTTTTAGGCAGAGAGGTTTCCTCTCTGTATCTTGTATCGAAAGGGCTTTAAGTTGGGACTTAAGTCGAAGCTTTTTTGCGGATGTTGGTGTTATACATCTACTGGAACGAACCCCCAGGTTGTATGGCTTCTATTTTCTCGCTGAGATCCAATTCCTCCCTTTTTGTTAACATTTTTTCCAGGACCCTACCTTAATAGGTCACCTCCTTATTGTGGCTTTGAATTCCTCCCATAACGCAGGTGCCCCTCTTCCCCATTGTCATTAAAATCAAAATATTCCTTAATGCTGGTTAATAGCCCCAGGGCAATCTCTTTGTCTTTCAATAGGAAGTCATTGTGCATCCACCTTCCCTTTTGTGCTTCACCTGCCCAATCCCCAATCTTAGTTAGCACTAGGTCGTGATCTGACCATGGTATTGGTGCTGTTCCTGTTTCTGTAACATATCCCTTCAGGCCCTGAGTCACCTCTATAAAAATAAGTGAGTCTGTCATGCCTAGATCTTGGTTGTAGCGCCGGATAGAATCTCAGGGTCTACAACCAAAATGCTAGCTAGCCCCGAGTCCGACAATCCCGACATTAGTGTAGCCCTGGATCTTTTCAAGACCAAGCAACATGTCTGGCTTCAATGGACCATTCCTTTCAGGAATGGTTCGGTGCCCTTTAGCCAGTGGGTCTCTTAGAGGAATAAGAAGTCTAATCTTGAGCAGTTGATTTCTCAGAGTGTTAAAGATCTCTTAGTGGGTGGAGTTTAATCCTCTCAGGTTAAAAGAGCCTAAGGTGAGAGCCTTATCAAGATTAGCCATAAGAGCTAATTAGAAATGTCATCCGGTTACCTCCTCGTAAACTTCATCAAACATGGACCTCTTAGTCTTGTATTAACTGTGCATGTGTCATTTTGCAACTTAAACACAGAACCGTTGTAATGCCTAAAATGCCCAAATCCCAATCAAGAACCCCAACTTTCCCTCAAACCCGTCCCTACCCTCAGTGTCAAGTCCAGAGCGGTTTTGAAATTCACACTTGGACTGGACCACCAGAAATCTTTTGGCCACTGGTGTTTCACTATATAATCTCCACTTACCCTGAACCCCCGCCACCCCTTTAAATCTATACAAAAATTGCTTCATTATCCCCCACGTGTCCACTCTTGACCCCCCCCCCTCATCCCCAAGTTCCTCTGAAATGTACCATAGTCAGAAAAATGTTGCTGCAAATCCAGAGCACCTCATACCATAACATTACTGTATATACTATCATCTCAGCAATTAACTCAGATTGTGGTACTCCTCTCTTTATCAATGATTGGAGTGTTCATTTGCTTGTACTTTCGGGAAACCGGAATCCAGCGTCTGTCCTTTAGCTTCCTGCAACCCACTGTGTCTCTTTGCTGCAAAGCTGGATCTCGCTCTCGGGGGTCCTTTTCTCCTATCCACTCTGCCGTAATCTCTGGTGTCCTCCTATGTTATCAATTTTGTGTTTTATGTGCCTCATATTCAAACAAGATTGAAAAAGTTAATCCCCAGCAATATCTCACTGTCTTGTCATTGAGCTATTGATTAAGTGGGGCACATGGACGTCTTCTAGGTAATGTGAAGGTAGAGACGTCATGGTATATGGTTATCTTTTCCATTGTCTGTAGGTCCCTTCCTTCTGGCTTTTTCCAGGATTTTAGTTTTCTCTGGGTAATAATGGAAAATTGCCAGTACTGTTCTTGGACTTCGGGCTCCACCTCAAGCTCCATGGGTCGTTTTTACCTTTTGATCCCGACCAGTTTCCTAATGACCTTGGGTATAGCTTTCATTTATTTTTTACATTTATAAAGCGCACCAAGCAGCCTCAGGGCATCGTAGCGCTGGTACAAGCAAACTTACTTAGTTACAAGAAGAGGACCAAACGGGGAAAGGACTAGGGGAAACAGTGAAATAGCATGACTGAGGTTCGTGGTTACAGTGAACCTGGTAACAGTAAGGTAACATTTAGTGATAATAATGTAGGAGGGGGGCAACTAGAAGGAGGAGATGATATAATGGGGCGGAAATGGAGGGGTCCATGGAGTGCGTGACTGGGATGGAAAAATGTATTGAGCAGATGTAAGATTAGCTGAATAGCATAGTTTTTAGGGTTTTCCGAAAAGACCTGTGAGGTCTCAGCCCTGAGGGTGTTTGGTAAAGCATTCCATTGATTAGGTTCAAGGTGAAGGAAGCTGGTGCCTCCTGTTTTGATCCTTTTTATTGTGGGGATTCACAATTGGTTGGCGTGACTAGCTCTCTTAGGCCTAGAGGATGTAGCTCAGACAATTCTCTCCGAAAGGTATGAGGGGGCTGTGAGCGCAGGGCACTTGTGCGTGATGGCTAACGTTTTGAAAGTGATCCTTTCTTTGACAGGGAGCCAATGGGCTGCGCGCCTGGCATGTGAGATGTGATTTCTTTTGGGGATGTTTAAGGCGGCTCTAAGTGCGTTGTTTTGAATGACTTGGAGTCTGTTCAAGTTTATTGCCGAAGTGCCCGCTAGAAGGACATTACGATAGCCTAGTTTGGCCCCAATGGAGGCTCTGGCTATTGAGATGCAGTTCTCCTTACTTGGGAAAGATTTAACTGCGTTTATTAGTTTCGTTGTGAGTGAGGCAGATGAGGCGATCGCGCTCTCCTGGCGTGACATAGAGAGCGTAGAGTATACCCCGAGAGTCTTTACTGAAGGAGAGACTGTGATAATTGAGTTATCAATAGTGAAGGCGCTGTATGGCTTACTGAGTTTGCTGAAAATGTCTTTAGGGCCAACTATGAGGATCTCTGTTTTATCTCCATTGAGACAGAGCTCATTAGCTGCCATCCATGCTTGGATGGTGGAGTAGATCTTTTGAAGAGACTTGGTGTCTAATTCACAGGAGCCGGAGAGAGTTATGAGGACCAGGGTGTCGTGGGCATAGTTTGTATATGCTATGTCGAGGGAGTCAAGTTTGTCAAAAATGGGGTTTCGTGAATAGATTGTACAGTGTCGGAGCCCTGTGGGACTCTGCAATGGATGGTGGTTGGCGCTTTGCAAGCCTGGTTGGAGAAGACCTTCATGGCTCTCCCTTCTAAGAAGGAGTTGATCCAAGTGGTAGCTTGATGTGAGAATTGAGCTGTTGGTGAGATGACTGCTGAGATTCTTGTGGTCCACCAGATCAAATGCAGCCAATAGATCCAGAAGGAGGAGAAGTGCTGGTTTGCCTTTGTCCATGATTCCGGTTATTTGGTTTTTCAGATCGATCAGCTCAGATTACGTG
Source organism: Ambystoma mexicanum (assembly GCF_040938575.1). Lineage (NCBI taxonomy): Eukaryota > Metazoa > Chordata > Amphibia > Caudata > Ambystomatidae > Ambystoma > Ambystoma mexicanum. The sequence continues at coordinate 1,002,216,257 of NC_090931.1, read as the reverse complement.
CCGTGACCTTTGGCGGAAGCCTAATTGCCTCTTAACAAGTATGCTATTTCTACTCCAGGAAGTGCTGAATTTGAATGTGAGCTGCCTTGTCAAGGATTTTTAGGAGAAACGGGACCGTTGTAATAGAGCGATAGTTGTTCGGGGAGGTAGGATCTAGGGATTTTTTTTATTTATTTTTTATATATAGAAGAGGGCGCACCCATGCTTCTTTGAGACAAGGCGGGAGCCGACCGGATGTGAATGAGGCATTGATAAAACTGTCAGAAAAGGTGCAAGATAGTCGGCACAATCTTGAATGACGTTAGCTGGGCAGATGTCACCTTTGCAAATTGAGTGTGTTTGAGGAGCTCAAGGACTTCTGTATCAGTGACCTCTGAAGGAGAAGAGGCTTGTGTCTGTGAACGTAGTGTTATTGATGGGCGACATAGGTGGGTCGGGCTTGGCCAAGGCATTGTAGTGAGCTTGAATTTTATTCTATAATAGGTCTATTTTATTGATTAGGGGTGATTGGATGCTTGGGCACCATGCTTCATCTTTAATGATGTCATCTGAACTAGTGGTAGGAGTGACTAGGTCTCTGAAGATGGCGAACATTTCTTTAGTGTGGGATTTAGCATTTGTTGTTCTGGTGATGAATGAGTTGGCCTTAACTTGGATAATGGCTTTTTTATAGTGGGCAGACAATTTATTGAATTCTGCTTTCGAGGAGTCACTGGGGTTGGTTTGCCATTTTGTTTGGGCGTTGTGTTTGAGGGTGCATAGCACCTGAAGTTCTACTGTGTACCAAGAGTTGATGTGCATGGATTTTTTTGGATTTTTTTTTTTTTTAGTTCTAGTGAAGCGATTGCATCAATAGCTTTTTAAGGGTGTTGTTGTACAGTTCCGCTAATAAAGCAGGCGAACAGGGGTTTGAAAGATGGAGCCTTAAGAAGGAGTAAGAGATTGTCTTTAGTACGTTTTTGTGCACTTCTAGCCAGTGCAGGTGGTGCAGAAGTATGTGTAATGGAGGCAGTGGCTCTGGGAATGGTGAATTGAATGAGGGAGTGGTCGGTCCAAGGGAATGGGGTGTTGGCGCTGATGGTGGCAGAGCAATTGTGGTCAGCTACCCAGTTTAAGGTGCGACCTTTGCGATGCGTAGGGTTAGTGATTCTTTCCACGAAGCCCAAATCTTTGAGTTCCTTTGCAAGTGCTTTGGCTGGTTTATCTTTAAGGTCATTAAGGCCCAAGTTTAAGTCTCCAAGTAAAAGGGTTTTGGTGGAAGGTTTGAGGTTATCCCCTATGAGATGGAGTAGGCTACCCTGAAAGTCGGAGGCCAGGCATGGGGGGCCGGTAGACAGTGTGTATTGTAATAGTGCAGTTAGAAGCTATGGAACGTTTCGCAGAGCTAATATCAGCGTTTCCTTCCAATGATGAATTGACTATTCTGAAGGATGGAGCTTCTTTGACTAAGATAACAACTCCACCCCCTTTCATATGCTGTCTGTCTTGATGGTGGATGTTGTATCCTGGTGGGAGAGCTAATGCGACAGCTGGACCAGCTGCTTCATGAAGCCAGTACTCTGTGATGGCTAAGATGTCGAGGTCAGTATTGGTGAGGAGGTCACAGATCTCCGTGGCATGCGTGGGGAGCGAACAAGCATTTATCATGGCGCGTTTGAGGGGAGGGAGAGAGGTGCTGTTATTGGTTAATGGGGTTAAGGGAGAGACTATGGGTGCTGTGGGAAGAGGTTATGCCTCTCTCGTTTCCCCCTCTTTTTCTGGGAAGCCAAAAAGTATAAGATTATTGTGTCTTTCTCGGTTCTCAAAAATCTCGGTTTTATATATTTCTAATTCAGAGATCCTCCTATCTAGTTGAGTTTCCAATGTATCAACTGAGGATTGATTAGCTTCCAGGACTTGAAGTGTATCATCTACGGCTTTGATTTTTTTTTTTTTTATCAAGTCCATCTAGCCTATGTCCAATGTCTGTTCTTATGCCGCTTACCTCTTCTAGCAGTGCCTCCTATATCTTATATCTTGTTTTGTGAACATCATTTCTCCTGACCTCTCCAATGTATGAGGCCCGAAGGCATTTTGATCCGAGGCACTTGGCATATGCTACCTACATTTTTGGAGGGATTCCTTCCAGTTCATTGTGGGTGATCACCCCTTAACTCTGGTGTCTACTCCTGTACTCAAAGGGTTATTTCACTCTGTTTCCTAGTGGCCTGGGTCCCTTAAGTAACACTTCAGTGTGTAGTCGTGATGCCGGGCCACGGGGAGGTGGGGGAGAATGGGTTTGGAGGCGTGCTTGATGTTACTTTTGCACCACATGGGTGTGTGCTCAAGAGGGCTAACGCACTTCATTTGTCCGGTATAACTTGGAGCTATGTGAGAGGTCGCCAAGTTAGTAACTGTGCCCTTTGGGTTCAGGACAGAGTTTCCTATCAGGCCGATTCTGACAGTGATTTACCCTGGTCCGGAATCGCCCAAAAATTACAACAAGGATTCTCCCCACTTTGAGGGAAAGGGGGTGGTGTGGTTGTGTACACTCCAGCTGAGGTTTTTGGGGGGGGGGGGGGGTTCTGTTTCCTTTTTAGACCCGGTGGGGGAGGGGTGCACGGGTTATGCATATCTGAGCACCCTGGTGGACTCCATTTGAAAGAACAATTAATTTCGACAGGAACATAAGTTACAACAAAACTTCCAGTTTGAACCATTACACGCATTCAAAATATTAGAACATTATGTACTTGGAGCGGACAGAACAGTGGATTTGCTTTCTTTCGCACTCTTTCCCTTTCGCTCTCTTTCCCTTTCGCTCTCTTTCCTTTTCGCTCTCTTACCCTTTCGCTCTCTTACCCTTTCGCTCTCTTTCCCTTTCGCTCTCTCCCCCCCCCCTTCTCTCTAGTTTGAACATGCTTATTACCACTTTGCAGAAACACAAAAACACTTAACTTAAGGGAGTAGCATGCTACAGCACTAGATACTGTTGGTGAGCTGGAACAAGAGCGTAATGCAAAATGGTGAACTGTAACACGACTCGGCGCCCCAGAGGTGTGTCTTTGAACATGATCTACACAAGCTTCGAGCAAAGCCATTGCACTATTGGACCTAATCAATGCCTTTCAATCACTAGCTTACCAGCCTACACAATTTTCGCAGCAGAGCAGGGCACAGTGCATGTTAATTTCAGATTTCATAAAAGAAAGCAGGGGGTTGTGGCAGAGAACTTTGGCCGTCTGTGTTTCTCCTAACTCCTATCATGTCACCCGATTGGCTTTGCTTTTGATTTTCAAGTTCTCCTTGGCTCAGAAAAAATGGAAAGCAGAGGCAATCGTATTCTGGCTAGAGACTGTATTTGGGAACCTCCTGCTTGTTTAGAAGGATTGGCATGGCAGGACCCAATATTGAAAGCTGGAATACTTCTGACTAAGCCAATTCTGCATTCTAGTTCAAAATCATATCTGTACTTTGATATTGGCAGCATCAATATTCAGCGAGCATGGAGGCAATGTGGGTTTAGGGTTACCTACCTTTTGAAGTCTGCTGCAAACGTGAAGGGCCTGCTCCCCCCACCGGCCCCCGTAGATGTAAGCAAATTCAGGAGTGCAGAGTCTGTGCACAAAGCAAGCGTGTTGAAGGAGTGCTGTAGTGCAATCAACTTGCCAAGGCTCCAAGTGGCACCATGAAAGCCCTTAAAGACTGACCGCTGCTTAGCCAAAGATACCGTGCTGTGTCCTTAAACATTTTGCACGAAATGACAACTGTTTTGGTGCTATGTCTCAGTATAAAAAACTTTGTAACATAAAGGGGGAAAACAAAATGGAATTTTTGCAAATGTTTCAGGGAGTTGCATAACCCCTTCCCAATTGTGTTCTCTTTTTTTTTTTATTTATTTATTTTTTTTTAATTGTAATTCTAAAAGGTTTTCTAGTTGTTATACGCTGTGCAGATCACCATTTCCTTTGCCTCTGAGTCTGCTTTAGAGCAGATTTGCTTCCGTTTAACACCCATTCTCTCCACTTTGGCTGGTTGGCCGTCTGAGGGTGGCCTTGGTGCTGATCCTTGGGTGCATTGTATTCCCGATGTTTCCTTGCAACCTGAAAGATTGCCTCACTACATTGTACGGCTCACCACCTTATGGAAACAGTGAAAACACAAGTAAGATAACTTAACATAAGGATACCAGACCGTCGCAGCATACACAAAGACAGACATCTGGACCTTCTCTCCCTGCCTACATTGTTTATTGTGCACCCATCTTTGCCTTTCACGCGGTCTAATGAACTCAGATGCTAGGTAGCTCTGCCTAGGTTTTCCCCGTATACATGTCTGTGTATTACTATGCTCTTGATTGCCTAGTCCCAACTAAGGCACCACCCTGTCCCACCATGTACTAAAATAAAGTCTAGCATGATATGAGATGGAACAAACTCTTAATAATAACCCTTTTTGCATATAGGTGGCAGGCTTTTCTTTCAAACTCACTTTACTTGTTAGACCACTCCATTTCCCCTTCCATTCTGTTACCTACAGCATTCACCTTTTATACATACACAATGTTTTACTATGACACTTGTTCTTAGCAGTTACCAAATGAAGACTCTACATTGTATAGAGATTCATGAGAAAGTAAGCCACCAAACCTCCAGGATTGCCGAAGCACACACTCGAGTCCCTCGTGCACCCAACAATACGTGGCATACTAACTTACAGTTCTCCAAATCTGCCTTGTAAGCACAACCCAATTACCATAGCCCTTTAGGACATATTTGTCTCCTCCCTTTTGCAGAAATAAGGTAACCCAACAGGACTGGCATGGAACCCGGGTATTACAAAACATTCTTCCACCGCTGCATCCCTATTTCCCTCTGTTTCATCTTTTTCCAGCTTTGTCATCCTCCTATCTTTCTCCACGGTCATTGGCTCTCCTCCAGCTGACAAATGTCTGGCTACCCCTGGTGGGGGCACAGTACACCGCTCCACGGACAAGAGGAAGCCACTCTGGTATTGTTACGATGGCAATATGGCGCAGTATGAAAGCTGATTAACATATGAGACCATGAGTAGAAAGGCATGTTCTGCTTAATAACTAGATCAGAATGTCGTGCCGTACCAAGACGCAGTAACAGTTTTCCCACCATGCCTATCCATAGAGGACATCTAAATTTGTGTCAAAATTGCGGATGACTCCGGTGAGGAAGATCATATTGCGTTGAGGTAATATGCCCATTTCAGGCTCTGAAACATTTTAGCTTCGTTCATGCCTTACTAATGACCTAACTGATAGCTGGAGCACCTACTCAAATCAGTGATTGCATGTGTCACGTTTATTAAAAGCTGAACGATGCATACCTGAAATCTCCAACCAAACGAGGCCCCTAGTTGCATAATATGGAGATGTGACATGCAGCATCAAACGTGGATTAAGGAACTGGGGCGTGAAAGCAAATTTCCTGCGGATTACATCACATTCTATGCTTCAGCGTCCAGCCCTCTTACAAATTCTCTGTGCAACCTTTAATTCGTTCTTCCTCTTCTTGCGTGTCATTTCCACTGCGACTCAAATCACCCTCCCGAGTCAGATGCAGGAAAAGCGGATAAGCAAGAGAGAATGAGAGACTGAGTTACAGAGGTACATCTGGTGGATGAAGCAATACAGAGGGATTACGACTGTGAATTGGAGCCCGTAAATTACAGGGCTCTGTAGTTTTCTTTTGTTTACTCGTGCCTGTTCTAAAACATGCTGGCAGAGACAAAAATCCTGATTAGTGGCAGGTTACAACAAATGTGAAGTTGAAAGGTACTAGCCAGCCATAAAGACAATTGCCACCTCATTTCTACAGACGAAACAACATTTCTTACTCGCCAAGGGTCAATTCTCACTAGCTAAAACCTAGTGCAAATTATATCAGGTGAACACAAATATAGCTAATAGATTCTTTGCACAAATCTGTCCAGCACTTCACCTGTAGGTGAGAATAACATGTCTATCCCATGGGCATGTCTGCAGATAATGTCCAGTGGGTGCATTTGGGTGCAGAGGCCTGCCCTAGTCAAATGATCGACAAGGCAATACCCACTGGGTAGCTTAAGCCTCCTCAGCCGTGGCCAAAGAGGGATATCTGGGCCCTGCTCCAGACAAGGTAGGCCTAATGTGCCCATTAATTAGCGTGTGAAAGTGTTTGTCCAGAGCATGGCTGAGAGCCCTGCCCTGGCCATAGTGCTAAAACGGCACGGCTGCAAGCTGTGCACTGTTTATACTGTAAATACAACACTGTATATGATTGTAAAAACAGTAAAATTCAGTGACAAGACATTTGTTAAAGGGGTGTTGTGGTTAGGTTTCCCTTTTTAAAAATAAATACATTTAAACAAAAGTTATGGTTGCAGTGCAAGAAAATATTAAACTTTTGCCAGTTATCGATTCTAAAGCACCCATATCTATGCCACCGCAATGCACTGCTCATGACAAACCTGCGATTAAACCCACTTCCAGCAGGGCTACAGGAGAAAGGAGTACCCCAAACTTACATATGTGATATTAACTCTGTGTGTTTGCGACTATGTGTAAAGGAGAATACATTACTTGCCGAAGGTACATTTAAATCCCATATTGCAACATATACTAGAAAAGAGTTTGCATCACATGCAAAAGTTATAGCTGCGGCCTGCTATGTAGTAGCTCCTGGTTTCCCTAAAGATAGCTCCTGCCTACCGGGTGATGCCTGATAGCCCAGAGTTGTTTTTAGCTCTTGCTCATCAAATTGTAATTTCAAACTTTAATTAATGGTCATGAGTCAACTTGCCTCACTGCTGCTTTACTTGATGGTGCTTGGAGGATGCATGCAAAATTGAAATCCGAGTTTTCTTAGGCATTCGAACTTGTGCTTCACTTTTTAGGTGTTTCTGGGGCTGCATGGGTGGGTTTGATGAGACAATACCTCTCCCGTGAGCCACATGTGTTTGGGAATTGAGTTTTGTCCAAGTGACTGGTGAACTGTGATCACAAGGGGGCTGGATCATAGTCAGACGCAAGTTGCAGAGTTCCTTCTTTCTGGCTAACACCTTTTTATTATACAAGTTTAAATTTAGACTTCTTTTTTTCCTTCCGATGGCCAAGATCTTCGCAAGATCTTCGGTGACGGCTTTAAAGGACCGATCAGTCATCGCCGCCGACTACTTGTACCGTCTAGATGAACTTTGACTGCAGCCTGCCTAGGCCTCAACGGGCCTCATACCTTCACAGTAGGGAGAGTGTGGGGAGGTCATAACTTTCTTTCATTTAGAGAATACCTATTTCTCTGTTCTTCCTTTTCCGTCGCCGGGCTGCCATCTTAACATATGATTGAAAATGCACCCTTTTAAATTTTACCCTTCCTGTAACCGGAAGTTTCCCTGGAAGGACTCCCACAAAGTGTGTAACTTCTGTTCCCCCAGCGACCACCCCAAAAAACATTGCAAGTTTTGCAAACTTTTTCGAATCAAGACATGAAAGGACCATAAGACAAAGCGTTGGGCCCCTCACGCCATGCAGGCTGATGCCCCTATGGATGTGGAGGGAGCGTCCAGCGATGGCGATGTTGGTGTCCTAAGTGACGCCGAGGGCGATTGGGACCAGATGGTTTCGCGCGTGCGAGCCCCCGACTCCATCAGGCAGGCTAGCGGTTCTGCTATGGAAACGACACCTGGCGGCTCAAGCACCCACAATGCATGCCACACAAAGAGCACATCCCCCCACGCCCGACAGTCAACTGCTTTGTCGACCGTTGAGGCACACATTGCGTCGAGGGAAAGGTCCTCAAAATTCCTGTCCTCTGGGCCATCTCGTTCGCTTCATGACAGGCCCCCATCTCATTCGCTGCATGACAGGCCCCCAAAACAAACGTTGAAGTCTGTTCCCATCACTGCAAATAAACCTGACAAACACTTGGGTACCAGAGAACATGCGTCGAAAGACACAATGGCCCTCTCCAGTAGCTCCAAAATGAGAGCACTTATTAAAAAAACCTGTCCCGGACACTCTCCCCCAAGTCAAAGGGATAAAAAAATTCAAAATCTTCGATGACCCTAGTCTCTGAATCCTCTACTTCAAAATCGAAGGACCCCTCTCTCCAGGGACAGCCTTTCAGGGGCCATGCATCATAAACAACCATCTACATCAGACAGCAGCTCTACCCCTGCTCCCTCAGGTTTTTCAAGCCCCCCCCAATGGAACCCTGAAAAATTTGACCAAATAATGCAAAGAATGTCATGCTTTGTAGACGACTTTGATCGCCACCCTGATCAACTGGCCAGCCTCCAATGGGAGACAGCTAAAGACCAACCTGCCGTCAAGAAACCACAATCGGACACCGCCCAACCCAGCACCTCGCAGTGACCTATATGATAGACCAGTATTATGATGACGACAACAATGACGTTGACATCGTACAATCTCCGGACCACCATGACCAACCCATGCCTGACACCCCTGTGGATAATCAGATACAGTACAATGAGCTTGTCCTCAAAGCTGCCAAACATTTCAAAATGGATACACAAGAGGCACAGGCGGACATGGACTTCAAATACATCCTTGTGGGGTGTGGGGGGGTTTAGAAAGTCTGCAGCACAGTTTATATTGCACCTGCAGTCCATCCAGAGGTGCATTCAGCCTTCTCTATTTACCCCCCCCCCCAAACTTACAAGGGTGGCAGTTAACCCCTCTATTGAGAAAATGTTCAGGCCAGCCCCCTCCAACTCCTTATACATCAGGGGTCAATTAAAGCCTGACTCTCTCGTAACCACCACAAGAAAGAGGGCGGGCATACCCTTAGCCTCTGCTGGGGGACCTCCTGATAAGGAGAGCAAAACGATATATATACACTGGGCAGGAACGTAGCTTCCTCGGCTGCATACCAAGTAAATCTAGCTAATAACACCAGTCTCTTGGCGAGTTAGAACTGCCATAAATGGGACGAAATGCTACAACAAATCGACTCTGTCGCAGAACCTTTTAAATCACAGCTCCTGAACAAGTGGCTGAGGGTAAGCAGGTGGCCAACTGTATCCTGAAAAATAATCTGGATGCAGCAGATAATGCAGGCCTTATATTAGCAGAGGGCACACTTATTAAGCGCCATGCATGGTTAAGACAATCCGGCTTTAAGCTGGAAACTCAAGCTACCCTACTCATTATGCCAATTGAACATAATGCCTTATTTGGGAAAGCAGTCAAGGACGCATGGAAAAGTGCTAAAGAAGAATACGACACTCTTAAGTTCCTGGGACAGTTAACTAACACACATGCGTGTTTAATATACACCGATTTCAAGGGCAACATTCTCAATGCTCCTCTAACCATAGTCAGGGTGAATAAACGTTATCTTGGGGTTCCTTGCAGGGGCAATTCTCCCAGCAGAATGTTCAAAGGGGTCACGGAAGGTCTAGGAGTAGAGGCAGAGCCTACTCAACCAGAGGCTGCACCCCCGCCCCCCAAAAGCAATGACAACCCCCTCCCATGTCTCTCCAGTAGGTTGCATTTCTCAATTTACCCACGCATGAGAGGGGATCACCTCAGACAAGTGAGTACTATCCACCGTGGCCAGAGGTTATTGTAAAGAGCTCATACAGAGGTCACCCAACCGCCGCCAAGACGGAGACCAGCAATGCAGGAGGAACAACACATTTTCCTAGAAGAGGTCAAAACACTGCTGCAAAAGGACGCTATAGAATCGTCCTCTCAAACCACTATTCAACATACTTACTTGTACCAAAGAAAGACCTTATAATGCGCCCTGCCGTAGACGTGCGTCATGCAAACGCATGTCATGCAGGACTTTTGTGGCTTGACAATGATACAAGAGGTAACCCTCCCCCCCTGCTAAAACAGCATAGCCTCAGCTCCAAGGGTATTCACCAAAGTATTAGCGGTAGTGGTGGCACACGGAGACAATCTATCCCCGTGTACCCTTATTTGGACAACTGGCTGATAACGGGGAAATCCACTCAAATTCGGATGCACAATACCCAAACAACAATCAACCTTCTTTTCCAATTGGTGTTTTCAATAAACGAGAAGAAATCAAGCCTTGTTCCAATCCACATCAGGCAGGTTCTAGGAGCTATCATAAAAACAAGAGGTGGGCTAGTCTTCCCCTCAAACGAAAGAGTTCAAAGCATGCTCCTGCAAATACCTCATTGTCTCGCCAGTCGCCAAATAACCGTACGCAAGGCTAGGGATGATGGCTTCATGCATTTATATAGTTCGACCCGCGCAGCTGCGTATGTGCCCAATGAAAGAGTGGTTTGCAAAACAATGGTCTCAGGCAAGCAGTCAGTGGGACGATCTAGTGGTTGTTTCACTAACCTTAGTACAAGCGCTACACTGGTGGTCCAAGAAAAATCTGTGAACTGGAAAACCCTTTCGCAATCCACCAGTTCAAGCGATACTTAAAACAGATTCCTCCCTCTTTGGATGGGGAGCCCATTACCTTCAACACACAGTGCATGGCCTGTGTACACCGTCCCACAGCCCAAAATCACATCAACTTTTTGGAGCTGCTAGCTGTACTCCAAGACCTACCAGCCTTTCAGCTACATCTACCAGGTCAGACAGTGCAAGGCCTCACAGACAGCACCACTGCCATATTTTACATAAACAAGTAGGGAGGCACACACTCTCCAAGTCTGTCCAGACTATCCAAGAAAATGTGGAAGGGGGCAATCAAGCGGAACATGTTCCCGGTCTCTGAACACGTTCCAGGGGAACTCCATGCTCTAGCAGACACTCTAAGCAGAAATCCTCTACCCGAGGAGCACGAGTGGCAACTCAACAGAGAAATTCTAGACAGTCTTCTCCCTGTGGGGTTATCCCCCTTTAGACTTGTTCGCCACAAACCTAAACACACAATGGCCAGATTTCGCATCCAGGTTTCCCAAACCACAGTACAAGGGGGAACGCTGTGTGAATGAACTGGTCAGGGAAATTTGCTTACGCCCCCCCACCAACCCTACCCAACACTACTCCAGGATAGTGCACAAGTTTGATGCTGGAAATGCATTGTGGGACATGGCCTCCCTGTCCTTGTTCGGTAGTCCTTTTTCATGTGTGTTCTGTATTGTTTTCTGCCCAGGAGTCAATCTAGGACTCCTGGCAGTGCAGCTCTTCCTCTTTTTGGTTTGGTGTACAGACCCTTAGGATACCCTTATGGCTCCCATGGGTGGGGTACAAACCTGTACCCCTAGTCTGTTTTTGGGCACCTGTGTGGCCCCCAAAGCCGGGTATGGGCTGGTGGCAGCTCCATGCTGAATTTGGCAGGTGCTTGAGTATCCTCAATTTTGGGATACCCAGGCCCTGCCATTGGAATCAGTTAATTCCTCATGGAAGAAAAGATGGCCCCCGTGGCCTCTTGCTTTGCCTGTTACCTTGTTTTTCCCAAAGTCCTGGGATGCCCTCACTCTGTTCCTTTCCCCTGACTGGCTGTTGGGTGTAAGTTCCATACATGGTATTGTGGGGGAAGTCCAGGCTAGACTGGCTGGAGCCTTCCCAGTGACTGTATGTTGTGGATACTGCCTTGGGGTGGCACCCACCTGGGTGAATAAAGTGTATGACCAATATGCACTTCTTGTTATGGGTGTCTAGTTTCTGATATGTGACACCAAAGACTGAGACAGCCCTGCCCGTAACTGGTATGAATGCAGTGTGAAGTGCTGAATGGCTGGGTACTTGTCCCAATACACATTGCTTGTTGCGAGTGTCTGAGAGGGAGAAGAACGGCCTGAATGCCATGTGAGCCTGATTGACTGCCTGCCTGCTGAATGCCCTTCTGAGTGATTGGCTGCCTGAGTGTGACCCAGCAGAATGAATGAGTCTAAACAGTATATCTGGGGGCCTCTCACTGCTAGAAATCATTCAGAAGATGAAATTGAAACTGATGCTTAATCTCGAAGCCGAGCCCGAAGAAGAGGGCTGACTGCTGTTACCTTCACTGCAATCCGAAAGCTGCCGTGCCGTTGAAACTGATCCAAGAGAGGATCTGGCTAGGAGACCTCTTCCTGAGCTACGAGGGACCATCGTGCACCGCTAACCTTCGCTGAAACACCCTGGAAGCCAGCCTTCGAAAGACTGTCAACCAGAGACGTGAACCGCCGAGGAGAACCAAGAGAAGCACCGGACATTCCGTTCACCGTCGACGACAAGGGTTTGCAGGTTTTCTATAACCGCTGGAGTCCCATCGAAGCTGTGTTGCCTCGAAGCGGGAACCACTTGACGCCGAGCTACTGGCGACCGGAGCCACAACGCTCCATTGATCAAGACACTTTGAATACAAAGACACTCTCGCCAGCACCGCCGACCGATTTGTCCCACCGGAGAAAGTCAAGGCTGCTGACGCGCTGAGAAGCAATGGCCGGTGGGTTTCCCGCCACCCAAAGACCACAGAGATGCCAGACAACTCAACGCTTTTGCTGGGCCAAAGTTCTTCAGCGACTCTTTGCGGCAACAAACTACTGTCGTCTAGGTGCACCACACGCCTCTTCATCGCAGGACGTCCATGACCGATCGTCGACGAGCACCGGCAGGACCGAAGCTGCTGCCTCAACGCCGTTGCTCGCCATTTCTTCGAGGGATTGCGATGATCCGTCGCTCTTGCCTTAAAGGGAGCCGCTTAAGAAGGATCCGTCGACGACCCAACGTCGAACTCTGCTATTCCGGGTACATTGGGGTGGTAGAACCATTTTAGAGGGAAATGAGACTCATAGAAACAATATATGGACTGGGCGTATGTTATATCTTAATTTTACAGGTTTCCCAGGTGGGGGGGGGGATCCTCATACAGAACTGTGCCTGGTGGTAGGGGCCCAGTATTCTGCCTATTGTTTTTACCAACCTGCTTTCCTCCTATGTCTATTGTTGGTTCACTTTATTAATTGATTTGTATGACATTTGAACTGAGTAAAGTTGATGCATTTTAATGGAATCAAAGAGTAATTGTAGTACCACAAACTCTATATATTTACCATTTTAGATTATCTTGAGCACAAAGTGTGTTATTGTGATTGTGTATATGACGTGAACCTTATTTATATAAAGAACTGTGTTTTCACTAACAGAGTGTGTGGACATTCCTTTTTGGGTGCTTGGGGACTACACTGTGCTTAAGAACCAGCCTGTATCACCTCCTGAGAGCTCAAGTCTTGATTGCTCGTCCAACGTTACCAAATAGAGAATCTTGGCTGCACTGCTCTGTGCTTCTACTCTACCATATAGGGATCAGAAGTACAGACACCCCCCCCTCCAGTCTTTACAACAAGATGCACCAGGAACAGGCCACACTAATTATGATAGCCCCTATGTGGGCAAGACGACCATGGTTTCTACATCTGATCAAACTTGCGATGTTCAACCCGATCAAACTCCAGTGCCCCTACAGCATGCTGTCCCAGCATGGGGGTACTACACTCAATCCACATCCTCAGTCCATGACCTTGGCAGCCTGGCTCCTGAAGTCATAGTTTGGACACTTAAAACGACCTCAAAGTTGTTTGGATATCCTCAAGGGGGCACGGAAACCCAACACCAGGCAGTGCTATTTCAACAAATTGAACAGATGTGTGATATGGTGCTGATCAAAAGGTTAAATCCAATGTACACCATCAAACATTCTTCACTACATGTTCTACTTACTAGACTCTGGCCTAGTATTTAACTCCAAGGTTCACCTAGCAGTTCTGTCCGCGTACACCACTTCACAGAACCAGTTGTCCTGGTGGAAGGTTGTGGTTATTAAGGCTTTCCATGGAGGAAGTAAAGAGGCTGTACCCTCAGATTTCCAACCCGCCTCCAGGTTGGGATCTTCATGTTGTACTCTCCAAGCTCATGGGTCCACCCTTTTGAGCCTATGCACAAATCCAGCCTCAAACACCTAACTTACAAGACAGATTTCGTAGTAGCCATCACCTCTATAAGACGGGTCAGTGAGCTACAAGCACTGTCAGTGCAAGACCCTTTCTTTGTTATCCACAAGGACAAAGTGTTACTAGAACACACCCTAGATTTTCACCTATATTCATATCCAAGTTCCAGGTTAACCAGTCCATTGAACTTCCCAATTTTTGTCAAAATACATCCAACTCGGCTGACAAAAACTTCCATACACTGAATGTAAGGAGCACAGTTGTGTACTATGTAAACAAGACAAAACCACTAAGGAAAACCGATCAACTGTTTGTCTCCATAGCACCTGGCAGGGAGGCTGATCGCATTTCAAAGAACACCATCTCCAAATGGGTAGTTAAACGCGTGCAGCTCTGCTATTCACTATCAAAGAAAACCCTGCCTTTCACACTCCCTACCAGACGTGCAGAAGCTACTTTGCCATTATTGCAAAGTCCCTCTCGACGTCATTTGCAAAGCAGCTACTTGCAGTTCCATACCTTTACTCAGCATTACTGTGTTGACACAGATTCTAAAGCAGATTCGCAGGTGGGACAAGCAGTGCTAAAACATCTATTTGCTGCTGTACCTTCTCACAACTCGCCTCCTTCTACAGATACTGCTCGCTAGTTTCTGCATAGCATGTGATTTAAGCAGATCCACAAACTTCAGAAGGGATGCATTACTCACCGTAATCATATTTCTGATGCTTGTATCTGCTTAGATTCACATGTGCCCACCCTTCCTCACCTCTTGGAGTAGAAGGCGCATAGATGTATTTCTGGCTGTATTGCTTCTTATCTACTTTATTACATCTGTACTCGCGCTACACTTTATGCTACCTCATGTCAGAAACAAAACAATCTGTGGGAACTCGACGCGTCAAGGACCATGGGCACAGTGGACGTCACACTAGGGGTAGTATGGCTGACACTCCCAGCCGACGTCCCTTTTCAAGTTTCACTAACAACAAATATAATAATCCTAGACTACCACTAGATGTCGGGCTATGCGTAGCATGCAAATGTAAGCAGATCAAGCATTTGAAAACGATTATGGTGAGTAATGCATCCCATATATAATGTCAAGGCGGTTTTTAGCTGGCTTTTTATTGTATGCTTATTTTGTGCGTTATTACTGTTATCTGCTGATCTTGAAAGGCTCATGTAGTCAAAAGCATTACTAAATAAATTCTCTTCGGCTTATCCCAGAGGTTTATTTGGTGTTCAGTATACACAAGGTGGCCCCCTAAATTTGAAAGCAGATGCAATGGACATTGCATTAGTATGTTTCATGTTATGGCATGATTTGAGACCATGCAGTGGGAGAGCTGTGTGGGTGTAAACTCATCTAAGCTCTCCTTCCCAATCCATATTGGTCCGTTGATATTATATTAATGTTGATTCATTTGTTTAGTAGAAGGTATGCTAAGCGTTCATGATTCACCCACATCAAAACCTAACCTTCTATTGCTACATTTATTTTAAATTCGACAGTCTACCCATCCACTCATGATGTAACTCCTGAGTCTACTAATGTTTCTTAAGGCACACCTATGTGTGCTAGGAGAGCGAAGTGGGACTGCACACTGCTTTGCAAGCACTTGATTCTCCTGAAATTCCCCTTTATCGGGGCAAGTCTAATGCCTGGGACTGAGCAGAGCCACCAAACTAACTGGTGGGGTTTGCACACGTCCAGCAAAATAAATATCATGAAAGTAGAAACTAGGGATAGAGATGCAGTGTCTGATGCACAGAGCTGATTTACCCTTTCCACCCTTATGTGCAGATGCAAAATGCCTGGGATCGAGAGTACCTTTTAAAAGTTTTCGGAACAAGAGCACAAAATGATAGCAGACTGGTTTGATGTATAAGGGAGGACTGGCCTACAGGAAACTCGGGCGATTCTTCCCAGTGTGCCTCTGCACAATGGGCTTCTTTTGTGTGGGCACACTTATTTGAAAAGCTTATTGTATATTGTTCTTCAGTCTTTACAAATGTAATGTTGTTAATATCTATAAAGTGGCAAATGTGCTTTAAATGTCACGATCTGGACCAATGTTTTCCAAATGTTCTTGTGGGAGTGGCCCCCCCAAGCCCTACTTAGTGGGGTTAGATTTGCTTGCATGGTCTAATATGAATGCACTCTGGAAAACCTTTCCACAGCCACTATTGCTCGGTGGTTGAATTGGGGAAAAAATAGTGCCACTCTGGCTGGGTTCAGAAAGGAGGGCATCAGTTTATAAGACAGGTGTAGGAGGGGCTTGACCTCCGGTTTGCAAACTACATTGTCGCCAAAGTTTTGTTACTGAGGCTTGACTAGATAATGCCTCGAATAACTACACATGTCAGAATGCAATGCGCTGGTAGACAAAAAGCAAGGACTGGCTGGGCATCAAGGGCTGGCAAAATCTACTTGCCCACTCTCGTAGTCGAGTTTTTATGAAGAGTGAGTACCATTTGCATGGTACTCAACCTTAATGTAAAGTATGGGGATGTTTAAAACATTTATTTGGCATGAAGACAGATAAGGACCCCACCCAAAGCACATCATATTCCCCTATCGCAGTTCAAAACTATGATGCTTGAATCTAGTCCAAGGTTCTCGCAGCCCGCTTAGCTGCGGTCCTTCCAGGTGTAGTCCAGATGGACCAAATAGGATTTGTTTCAGGACATCAAACTTTTGACAATGTTCGAAGGACCCTGGATGCAATCGAGTTTGCAGGAAGCATGATCAGGACTTGGGGGTACTTTCTATAGATGCTTAAAAAGCATTTGACCGCGTACACTGGTCATATCTTTTCAAAGTGCTCGGTGGGTTTGGATTCAGGACAGTTTTTATCAAGAGTACACGCTAATTTCATTCATCCACTCATATAAAACTAAATGGGGCTTTGTCTAGGGGTACTCGCCAAGGATGTCCATTGTCCCCGTTGTTGTTCGCTTTATCAATGGAGCCCTTAGCGAGTAAGGTTAGGGCGTTGGACAACATTTGCGCTATCATCATAGCTCGTCATCGGCACAGGGTCGTGCTTTATGCTGATAACCACCTTTTCTACATGCATCATCCTCCGACTACTTTACCTCATGTAGTTTATTTGCTCGAATCGTTCTACCAGGTGTTTTGGTTTTAAGATGAATTACTCTAAATCCACTATTCTAAATGTTTCAGTTTGTCCTGAGATGAAACCAGAACTTCAGAGGAGATTGGATTTCCAATGGACCGAAACTTCCCTTAAGAATCTGGGGGTCCAGATTACGCTATTGTTTTCCCAGTTATAGGCACAGAACATTCCTGATATTTTCTCCTCTGCCAAGACCGACCTTCTCTGATGGGCACAGACTGATATTTCGTGGGTGGGGCATATTGCAGCCGGTAAGATGACACTGCTACCACACCTGCTATATGCCTTTCAGGCTCTCTCGGTTTGGGTTGCCAAGCAGGTCTTCAAAGACCTGCCAATCTCAATTTTTAGATTTCTTTGGGCTAAGAAATCTGAGGGTCTCCCAAAGGACTTTAACAGTGAAGGCGAAAAGGGGGTTTTGGTAGTTCCAGATATGGAAACTTATCTTTAAGCAGCACAGTTCGCCCCCCCTATTTGATAGTGTGAACGTGCACCGAAACCCTAAACCCTAAAAAGTGGTTGACTATAGAACAATTAAGGCTGCAAATTCTCCTACATGATTGGTGCTGGAGTCTCCTGTGGTTCCTAAGGAGAATTGCCTCCTCTTGGCGACCCAGGTTTTAATGGAATATTGGGATACGGTGGCTCTTAAGTATCAAGGGATGATGTTCTCTCCCCCCCCCCCCTTAACTGCAAATGGAACACACCTGAGGGCTGTCAGCAGGGGAGGTTCACTAGATGGGTCGAAGGGGGTCTGGAGCGGTTGGGCCTGCTTTTTGAGTTTGAGCTACCTTTTGATGTTTGATAAATGTAAGCAGGTCATTATTGTCTGGGACATAGATAAATATTCTTATATACAACTCCGCCATTGGGTATCTAGCGCAAAAGTGTCTTGGCAGGCTAAGAGGGATACCACCCCATTCGAGGATCTTTTTGTTGGGGATACCCCTCTCGTAGAGTTTCTTCACTGTACCAGGTTCTTGATGCTTGTCGTTTTAAGCCCCTGCATGCCTATATATTGCGTTGGGAGGAAGAGATGAATGTCCCCATAGAAGAGTTTACGTGGTACAATGTTTGGAATAGGGGAGCTAAATGTTCGAGGTGTGTACTTTTGAAGGAAAACAGTTAACAATCATTGTTTTGATGGTACCTCGCCGCCTTACAGCTTCATAAGATGGACCAGCTATACCGGATCGTTGCTGGAGATTTGTGCAGGCCCCGGAAACTCATTACCCTATTTGGTGGTCTTGTACTCTGATTCAGGCTTATTGGAAGGAGATCTTGGCTCAAATTAAGGAGATCACGTGTAGACCTCCCTTTGGCTCCTTTGACACTGCTGCTGGGAGAAGACACTGAAGTGCATTATAAATTGTCCTCCAAGTTAATTACGCGCTTCCTGGTTGCAGCCAGAATTGTATTAGCACGAAATTGGATATCTCCTACGGGACCTGACAATAGGGTGTGGTGGGTCAAATTGTGGTTTGTAGCAGCTAGGTGTAAAATTGAAGCCACTGTGAAATGCCCAGATTTCTGGCTGAATGGGAGCCCTTCCTTCAGTTTGTGACCCAGAACAACAACCCTGGTCTGCATCATAAACCTCATGATATGATTTCGTTCACGCTATTATGATGTCAATAAGTTGTTAGTTTCTTTTCTCCACAGTGCTGATTTGATGTGTTTCTGTATGATTTTATTATTGACTTCTTAGCTTTTCTCCTTTTTTTTTCTCTGTGCTTAATCGTCAGTGTCTTTCATGATACTCAGTGATAATGTTATCTACATTGATGCTCTAGATTTATGTATTTGGTGTAATGCTTGTGCGTGCTGAGCTGTTCATTGTTGTATACTTTTATTTTCAATAAAATGTGAATGGTAAAAAAAAGACAAGACTATGGGCTAAGCAAGCAGCCCTTGGGTCTCATCTGTCGTTAAAAAGACAGATGGCTCTAAATCCCCTGACGATGCTACTGGGCCTCCCCCTGGAGGAAACGGACGTACACCGATACCCAAGGATGTGGGAGGCAATGTTGCGGCCGGGTAGAGTAGCCCTCGCACAAAAATGGAAAAGCCTGGAGCCCCCTTCCAAGGAAGATTGGATGAAAAAGGTAAAAAACATGTTTGTGATGGACAAACTGACTGCCATGGTGAACAATGACACTGGCTCATTCCTCACAAACTGGTACGAGTACAACAAACCTGGGGATGGGAGGTCCATTGAATCCTGGGTGGGGAACTCGGACTCAATGGGGCGAATCAGACTGAGAGCTGTGCTACAAAGAACAGGGATGCCCGGTACCTGGGGCAAGGCGGCTTCAGGCCTATCAGAGTTACGGGCACTAGCTGCATCACATCCGAAGAGAGGGAGAGTATGTTAAGAGTCTCCCGGAACAACAGACTTGGTTTGGACACGGGGTCGGTGGGGTGGGCACAAGTTGGGGTGGTGGGGGAGAGGCGGGGGGTTTGGGAACGTTTAAATACTGTTTTGTAAACCTGAATAAAAATTGAAGTTTAAAAAAAAAAAAGACAGATGGGAGTTAGTGTGTGTTCAGACTAGTCTGTAACTGCGGTTGCGCTTTGAATGTCTGTCTGCAGTACTCTTAACTGGGACAAACCTCAAAGGTTGCTGAAACAGGCGCAATCGTCAGTTTAGTAGATTGTTATGAATTTTGTGTGCTTTCGCTATTAAACTTGTAGAATTATCCAAAGTCGTTTGTGGATTTTATATATTGTTTTTTTTTAATAATCAAATAGAAGATTACTCTAGGGTTTTTTACTCTTATGCTATGCATATGTCACCAGACATTGAAACAAAATTCTGGATTGTCTGCACTATTGCATTGTATATTATGTATGCATGTAAAGAAAGGCTACACAGTAATTGTGACATCTAATGCTATCTGTGCAAGAGAAATGGCATGATTTGCTGGTGCTAATTATACTGGGCTTTTTGAACGTTGCACTGACTGTGATGAATCTGAACTATTCGTCTCATCTCCCAAGAGGGGAGCCACCCTTTTTGATCCTAGGGAGGTGAGCATGCTCAGCAAGGCCCTCCCTAGGGGTCCAGGCAAGTAGGACCTTACTGGCAATTACTCCTCTCTTGGAACAAGGACTCCCATTCTGGTACGGAACTCCCGATCTAGAGCTCATTGTCTGACTACCCGGGAATTGGAAAGACTGCTGGTACGTCTGTTTTGAATCCACCAAACAGTGATATTTCTTCAATCTCTTTGGTTTCAGGTAATACTAGATCTCACCTGAAGTCCACAGTCAAACGGGAAAGACACCCCCACCCCCTTTTGTTTCCGTTGATGTACATTATTCCACAAGGAACTTTGAATCAGAGAGAGGGAATGCTACGCGGAGGAAAGCCTCTGACGGAAGACTTCCTGGAGAGGAGAGCCACGCTAGACCGCAGAGCCGACGGCGGAGAGCGAGTGAATTGCTAGCCAGATGCTGGAAGTCTGGTGTTCTAAGCTACCAAGAAGCCATGGTCAGGAGAGAGACAGGCTGGATAGAGACCGTCTCGCCAGCTGGCGTGACCACCCGAAAGTCGTGGTGGGCCTGGGGCCCATTAACTAACGCTGAGACCAGACAGCAGTTGAGAAGTTGGATCTTTGGATTGCCACACAAGAAGTGTGTTAGCTGCCACACTGAGCAGCGGAAAAGGAGGCGAACGCTCCTGAAGAGGTAACGCTGTTAAGAGGGGCGAACTGTGGTACCAGGGGCTGGAGAAGGTGCAAGTGTTACGGGGGCGCAGAAAATCTGAACCGACAGATGTCTTACCGAAGCAGAACTAAAGCAAGCCTACGAAAGAGCCAGACGGCTTTGGTAAGCCCTCTGAAACCGAGAGACATTAAAACACAAGACTGGAGAAGTCACAAGGGGTACGGAAACCAGTAAACCTGAACGGGCAGATGCCCTACCGATGCCCTGCTAAAGAAAGACTGACCGAGGGCCAGAGGACTTTGGGGAATCCTGGAACTATGAAATGTAGTGAACAGAACTGGGAGGAGAAAGAACCTGGAGAGCTCCACTGTTTACCAAGACAAGGACACTGCCAAGCACCAAGTAAGAAATGGTGGAACTGTGTTAAGGAATACTTGATTTCCTAAAGGGCACACTGTGGAATTTGTATAAAGACTTAAATTTAGCCTGCACAGCCTGCAGAGAGGCTGTAGACTGGATTGCAAGAAACCGATTAACTTTGTGTAAAGAAATACAGAATTTAACAAACTTTTAAGCCTTCTTCTTGGAAAAGGGAACCAAGTGTTGGGCTAGGCAGAAACCAACAACAGAGTCAATTGCCGCCTTCTTTTTGTTACATTTTTGTAAGTGATTGTGGCAGTTAGTTATTAGGATATGGACTGGGGACTATTTCTTTTGGACTTGGAATAGCACCCTTACTTTTAGTTTGTTGGGCAGGGAACTTCCATCATAACGAAAGGGCTAGATAGGCTTTTTATTTTGAATAGATACCCTTGAACCATAACTCTACTTAATCCGACTTATTCTTCTGATTTGCCATATGGCCCGCATTAGCCTGGTTGTCCAGCTTCCATTAAATGGGAGATTTTGTGGCACTTTGCAACATCCCACGCATATTGTACCCCAAAGTCTGGCCATTCCGATTCATAAGATGTATCCACTTTGCCTGTAAAGAGTACTCCAAGCATCTCCATTGCTATTGCATTTTACATTCTTAATACCAGACAGTATTATTCTTTGGAGGTTTGAACAAGAAACCCTATTGTATGTATTATTGTTCTATTCCGGGGAGTGTAATTCATTGTTTGACCACTTCAACAAACACAAAAACTGGCTATATGTACAAATGTTGAACAGCATAAAATGGATCTGGGCATAGCGACCTGTGTTTTTGACCTCAAACTATACCTCATTGTGAGGAATTGCCATCTGGAAAGGGTGTCGAAGCCCTGGCTTTTTTTTTTATTTTATTAATAAAATGATACAGACCATTCCATCTCAGGAAGGGCACCTTGCTAATGAAGACCCCTCTTTCATAAGCACCATCTCAAAAGCTGAGCATGCGCCTGTGCTGCTGCATTAGTCTCATGATTTGTAGCTCCTGCTCTCCAGCTCCTGCTCTCCAGTGGCACAGAGCAGGTGGAGAGATCACAAGTCCCCTGTTTGACAGCTGCTGTGACTGCCAATTCACGGCAGTGCAGAGACTGCATTTAAATCTGCACCTCTGTCTGAAAACCACATTAATATGAGAGTTACTATCCTGGTGGCAGTACTACACTTTAAGTATAAGCCATAAAGACAACCCCTCTCCAGGAGCAGTCCTGAGACATTGCTCAGTCAAAGGGCATACTCTACTCAAAATGACCAGCCTCACACATGGGGAAGGGTTCCACCAGCTTGCCTCTCTCTGTACCTTTGCTTCCTGTCTCCCCCACTTCCTTTAATACTTGAGGTATGCAGTCAGAACGCAAAAGCCACTTGTCTGAAGGACAGGCATTGGAACCCTTTTGTCCAATCACCTATGGACGTTTGCCTAGAAGAGAGGGAGCCTCCCACTACTTCTCAGATTCACATTGGGAGTGGCTTGCTGCTGGAGCAAGAACTGCCTTTCTGCCAGCTACTATGGTGTCCGGGACCTCACTGGAGCTGAGGGACTCCTGCAGCTGTTTGTCAGCCGCCTCTCCTATGTTTAAGAGAAAGAGAACAAGGACCCATCTTGTCCCTGAGCACCTAGGTGGGGAATCGCTGCAACCAGAGAGCCAGATTATCCAGGATTATGCCTGTTGCCTTTTAACTGCTTCAAGCTGCATTTCAAGCACATTCGACACATTCGGACCACTAAGAACCAACACTGCTGCTTCTGGCACTCTCTATCTTGCCAGGATTAGAGCCTGAGACCTGCAGATCACACCAGCAAGCAGTCAACCCGCTGAGCTATCTTACTGACATGATTAGTTTTGTTTAATCCTTTTTGTTTGCAAAAGACATACCCTTTTATGAACATTGTGGTTTTTGATTGCCTTTCAGCCCTTTTTTTACTTACCCAGAGATGTGCATCTTTCTATCTTTGCATATTCTATGTTCTTTCCAGTGGGGTGGGTTTTTGAAGTGTTTTTCTCTTTCGTTTTTATTGTATATGTTGTGTTTTAAAGTATACATATTTTTATACAACCTTGATTGAGCATTGTTTTATTTGGGACAGTTGGGTTCCTGCTGTTTCACATTCATACGCCTCGTAAGAGCATAGCCTGCCCTCATCCCAGGTTACCATGAAAGCCAAAGGAGGTATAGCTCCTGACTGTGCCTGTTTCACCTTTATGATTGAGATCACTCTTGTTTTGTAGACGTGAGGTCAAGGTAGGCCGTTTAGCCACTAGCAGTCATTGTACTCCTTCGGGGCAGAAATCCTTCTGTCACACTGGTGGGAAGTGGTTGGGATTTGAACCATACTGTGCCTGCAGCTTACTCCTCCAAAACAAAGTATGCAGTTAATGTTACAAAACCAAACAGACATTTTTTTATCGCCACAATGGAACCTGGCAGGAGCTCTGCATCGAACCTCGTCAGTAGGTGAGCTCTGCAAGCTTTGTCAATTAAGGGGCCTCGTCTGTGGCAGCAAGGTTAAAAAGGCTGAATTGTTGAAAAACCTTCAAGATTTTGAGGAAGCTAGAGGATGGAGAAGGAGGCTAGTAGCAATACTGAACCCCCAGTTAAACTGGTTTGACAAGCTGGAATAAGCTTTCCGGCTTCAGGAGGTGTAAGAGGAGTTGTGGGGTCCAGGTTTTATGAGCCATCTCCTGATGATTGAAACTGATGTAATCATTCAGTTTGCTCCAGAGAGGTCCAGTTATGAGAAAATGAAGGCCGCCGTTCTCGGGAAGTTATGCAAAACCCCAGAAGAGTAGCTCAAGTGTTTTAGAGGGGTCAAAAAGAAGCAGAATCAAACCATTGAGGCGTTTGCACATATGTCTTTGAAGTAGTTGATGGGACACGCGTAACAAAGTTGACACATGAGGGCGTGTTTAATTTGGCTGCACGTGAGAATATTCTTGACAATTGTTACATGAAGTTACCACCAGCATTTAGCGTACAAGAGTATCCCAGATGCTAGTTTGCTTGCAAAAGTTTCTGCGAAGTTATGCAAGCTGTGGCAGGTTGGAATGAAGTAGGTGGACACTTAAAGGGCATTGTTTAAGGTGTTTATTAAAATAATAATAAGGCCTATCTTTCCCCATTGCTATTCAGTCCTCAGAATGTCCAAAATGAATATGCCCACAATCCAAAACTAGTTTTAGCTGACCCAACCGCTAGGTTATCAAGCTTAAATTATACTAGGAGAATATCTCCTCTCTATGGATATTCTCTTATGGCAATGTCTCTTCTTCAGTCAGAAGTTCTCTTCAGTAAGCTATCTTCAAATAGTGTCTTGACACCTTCTGGACAAGGTCTTCTAATTCTTTTACAATTGACTTGGGTTTGGCTTCCCTCTTGGGATAGTTGTTCCCTCAGTGTTATTTTTGTCACTCTGTCTTGTACTTTGACCCAAGCTTATATGCCTTTCTGCTTCTTGCAACCCAGGCCTTTTTAGGTTGAGCAACCTTTGTAGGGACTTGACCTTCCTCCTCTCCTGGGGTTGAGTTAGATTATCTTCTCCCTCTTCCCATGGTGTTTGTCATGTTCTTAATACCTCCTCTTTCTGGCTTATTCCTTATTCTATTTACCACAGTCGCACAGTTCAACTTAAATGGCTTTATCTCTAGTATCTCGTCAATTTCACTGGGACGAGTTCCTCCTGCTCCATAATGATGCCCCAGTGGCCTGCCAGTTTTCTCGTTCACCCCGTTAGCATTACCTGCGTATACAGAGTTTTGGCATTCGCTCAGGTTATCTCCCTCTTCTTTGGGTTTGTGCTTCTCTGTGTTGTTGTTGTCCCACCCTCGGTCCTCTCTCTCATTGCAACCGGATCTAGATGCAGGTTATAGGTACGGCGGGCACACAGCTCACCATGAATGTGTTGTGGTCATGCCACCCGTGGGATTAGGATCCCCTTCTCCTAGTATCCCTTCTACTCTGAAACGCCAGGTCTCCAGCGTTTCCTTCTGCTGCTTAGGACTCTTTAGAAAGTCGTGCTCTCCGTGACTCACCTCGGCTCTGCCTCCTCCAGGCATTACTTTGTCAATGTACTTTAAGCAGCAGGCTTCCCCTGCTTACGCTCTTCTCTCTGGCTCTGTGCTTTGCCTCTGCTCAGCATGCTCTCCTCATTCAGCCTCCTTGTCTCCATTAAATGTACCTCTCTTCTTAAAGAGACAGATACTCTCCCTTGGTCATACTGGGTTATTTTAGTTTTGTTTTCAGCCAAGTCTCTGGATCTTATAATGTTCTTCGTATCTGATAGTCCCATATATGCTACCATTGTGGATGGTCTGGGGAGTTCCTCACAGGAACGGGAGTCCATGTCCCCTAAGGGGGAGGCTCTCCCAGTAAGATCCCACTTGCCCACACTCCTAGAGAAGGTCTTGCAGTTCTGGGCTTACCTCCTACCCTCAAAGAGGGAGGGTCCCCCTTGGGGAGAAGGGACGAATGCTCTCAATTCGTCAAAAAGCACTCCAGTCCAGAAAAAGACTTGGGCAAATGGATCCATGTAAATGACAAGGCAACAAACGCGAGGAGGGAAAGGACAGGTACTGATCCACCTTCCAAGAAAGTTCCCCAAAAACATGAAGGGAAGTCACAAAAAACATGAAGGGAAGTCACAGTCCCAGGACTGGTCAACCCTCACAGAGCAGAAGAGTGTGGGCACCACTAGAACTGATGCCCCTCTGCCCCAACACCCAGAAGATGTTTTCTGTTTGTGGAGGTAACACATAGAAAGGGAGATCCAGACTGCAAGGCAAGACCCAAGCAGGCCATTGTGACTCCTGGAAGCCGAGGCCACAGTAGGTATTCATTTTTTTAAAAATATTGTATTCCTTAATAAAAAGATTCAGTTAATTCCATCCCAAAGGGTGGCCTGGTAATTGGACACCAATCAGCCCCCTTTTCATAAGCTCCATGCCAGAAGCATAGTATGCACTTGTGCCACTATATCAGTCTCTTGATTTACAGCTCCAGCTCCCCATTGGCACAGAGACGGTTCAGAGGTCACTAAGCTCCCCCCTTCCGACTGTATGTTTCTGCTCTACCCAGCAGGACTGTAGACATGACGAAAGAAAAACATATATTCTGCAAAGTTACACTTGGGGCCCTGGCCCAAGCAAAAGAACAATAGCAGGTTTCTGATCCTAACCTTGGACCTGTACCACTAGGTGCCCCTTGTCCCAAGGCACAGTCCATGAAAGTACACTGAATGTCTTTTCAATCTTTCTCAGTTCAAACAATTACAAAACATGTCTTGCCCGGACTTCCAAGATGGCCGCCGGCGATAGAGGTCGCGTTTAAGTCGCGATCCCGCCAGGCCCAAAACAAATAAGCACATTAACAGCGCTATTCCAAGTATGTATGCATCAGACTCACTGCCGCAGCTTCAAACTGACAGGGGACACGGTTGCGAGCTGAGGTTAACCCGGTAAACCCCACCCCCCGCAAGGGAGATTGCTCGCCGGGAGAAACAACCGCCCCTCCCCCCACTGAGGGAGACCCGGTCAGCCCAGCGGAGGAGACTGTGCGGGGACGGAGCCAGCTGAAAAGGAGCCCTTGACGGGGCACGCGCAGTCTTTACCCCCCGGGACGAGGCAAGCGGGAAGCGCCAAACGAACAGGTGGAGAGGGGCGGAGGGCAAAGCGGGCCTGAGCGGGTCCTCGTGGGGACCCACGATAAGGGGAGACCAGCGCTTCCAGGAGGACCGGCACCATCGTGGCACACGGGGCCCGGCATACTGAGCGAGACAAGCGCGATGAGGGGGCACCACCCGCTTACCAGCTGATACGACAGGCAGGCGCCACTCGTGGAGGAGAAGTGGCCAAGATTTGGAGGTGAGCGCGCCCGCAGTATTGCCCCCCTCTTCTCCCCAGAACGTAACGCCTTGGTCAGGCGGTTGAAACCAAGCAAGGCGCAGCCCCAGGGACAGTGGCGCGCCGCCCCGTCCCTTCTCGCCCCCACATAACAATACAAAGTAAATAAGCCAGAGGGGACGCCGCGGCTCCACGAGAGTGAGCACACGACCCGATCAAATTACTGGGCAACTCGCATGTCTCGGGGGGACGTAGGAGAGGCCAAAATACTCGCCCAACACAAGACAGACCTGCGCACACTAAAGGGGCACAGACCCCCTGGCTGCAGTTCCATAACGAGGAAGGACAGCTCTCGCCGGTTCGTTGGGGACCAAACAAAGCAGGCATACCTGAAAGAGGCATCCACAAAGGGCATAAGACCTCACAAACAAGGTAGATGTCACTGGCAAAGGGAAACGGAGGCGCCCCTCAAAACACGCCGCAATCCCACAAACTGGACAAAAATCTGATTCAACTGTGGTCCTCGGACGCATCGGCGTCCCATAAAGACAGGGCAGGCGAAGAACCCTCCGTAGACTCGGATCCCTCAAACCAGAGCACCCTTCCGCCGACAAAGGACGACGTGCGGGCCTGGTTCGGGGAGCTCCAGGACAAGTTTGTGTCCACAGTCCAGGACCAATTTGCCACAATGAGGAATGAGATGAAGCAGGCTGTGCAAGAGTTGAAAATTGATGTGGCTAAGTTGGAAGAAAGGACAGACACTGTGGAGAGAATAGTACAAAATATGGAAGAAGAAGCGAAACGGAACAGTGAAACACAAGAACATCTGGTTCGGCTCACTCATAACCTGGAAATTCAATGTGAAGATCTGGAGAACCGTTCACGTAGATCAAACATTCGCATTAAGTTTGTGCCGGAATCGGTGACGGACAAAGACCTCAAGAGTGCGGTACAAGATGTATTCAGAGAGATAATTAAGGCACAGAACTCAGAGGACATTAGGATAGATAGAATCCATAGGGTGGGTCCGAAAAGAACTGGAGCCCCATGGGAGAGACCAAGGGACGTATTAGCGGCAATTACATCCTACACACAAAAGGAACTGATCCTAAGGAAGGCTAGGCAGCTTGATCACATCAGGATGAATGGAGTGGAAATACAATTGTACAAAGACCTGGCCTCGGCGACACTCCTAAAAAGGAGGGAGATGGGCCCCTTTGGTGAGTGAACTGGTGGCGAAAGAAATTAGATAAAGTGGATGTTCCCATTTGGCCTACTATTCGAGTGGGAGGGCAAGCGGAGAAGAGTGACCACCTGTGAGGAAGGCCTCAATATAATGGGCATGCACATGGAGGAGACGGAAGTGAGAGATGTCAGGACGAGGGAGGACCCGCACAAAAGGCCAAGAGGATGGGAAATAGTGCGACAGAAGAAGTTGGAGTGGGAAAGCAGGGAAACCAACAGGGGACCAATAGAGACGCTCAATCTGGGTGGCCGCCTTGTCCTCCGGAGGGGATAGGGCGGATGAAGGACTAGAAGAATCTCGGAATACCTAGTGGCTCCAGGCCCGGTGGGAGACTGGGTGGGATGCGACAAAGGTCGGAGGATGATGCAGGTTTTAGGACTCCCAGCCCTCTCATAACCCGGGATTAACTGTGCAGGGAGTGACAGGCGCAACGCCTTAGCAACCATAGGTACCTGGGCCCTCCTCGGGAACGATGTTGAAGTTGTGTTTACAGTTGGGGGGAAGGGTGGGGGGGATGGGTGGTTGGGGGGGGGGGGCAGGGAGGAGGACACTCCGGAAGAGGGAAGGAAACGCAGCATAAGGAAACGAAGGCTAAAGCACCAGAGTAGAGAAGATGGGGAAGCTTGGAATCTTTTCACAAAATGTAAGGGGGCTGAATTCGCCGGTGAAAAGGAAGAAAATGGAGGCTTTGGTAAGAAGGGAGAAGGCGGACATTCTGCTCCTCCAGGAGACACATATTCAGGCACAGGATAAAAAGAAAGTACACCTTAGAGGGTACACGATCTGGGCACAGGCGAACGCAGGGGGAAAAAGAGCTGGAGTGATGATCGCAGCAAAAGGGAGCTTGGTGGCAAACATTATCGATACTCGGGCAGACAGGGAAGGGAGGTATGCATTCGTTAATATCTCAATAGAGTGTTACAGGCTTACCCTGGCGGCGATCTACTCGCCGAACTCTGGGCAGGATGGATTTCTCTGGGACACCCTGGGGAAACTAGAGGATTTCGCAAAGGGGGAGGTTATAATGGGGGGAGATCTGAACATAGCTTGGCAACCTCATATAGATAGGAGTGCGGGGGGAACGCAGGCTCAAGGGACCCCATCCAAACAACTTAAGCAAAGGATGGAACAGATGGCGCTGTGTGATGCTTGGAGGGAAATCAAGGGACAAGATAGCAGATTCACATACTACTCGCACGTGCATAACACAATGTCGAGGATTGACTACTTTTGGGTGTCGGTGGGAAGCATTCAGGATATTGAAAAGGGATCAATAGCTTTATCAGACCATGCCCTGCTTTGGCTAGATATACAGACTCCAGGAAGGGGTAGGGGCCTCTGGAGATGGAGAATGCAGCCCGACATTCTAACGGACCAGGTGCTGGGGGAGGAACTAAGGGATAAAATCAAGGAATTTTTTGATCTAAATGATAACGGAGAAGTTCCTCTTGGGTCGGTATGGGAAGCTTTTAAGGCAGTAACTAGGGGTCATATAATAGCACTAAAAGCTGCCAAAGATAAACAGCATCAAGAATGGGAAAGGACACTCGAGAAGAAACTAACAGATATACATGGGGAGCTGGCAGTCCATCCCACAAGAACCCTCAACAAAGCAATGAAACACGTGCAAAGACAGCTAGAGATGCTCCGCAACAAAAAAGCAGAGAGAACCCTCCTACTTAAAGCAACGCTACTACATCAGGGCCAACAAGGCGGACAAATATCTAGCAAGACAACTCAAAGAAACACAGCAATCAATGACGATGATGAACGTCAAAGACGCAGAAGGAAAGCCACATACAGAATCGAAGGACATAGGGGAGGTCTTTAGGGCATTTTATCAAGATCTATATGCAACTGAGCATCCGGATGAGGAGAAACGGGACAGGTTCCTACAATCTATCCCCATGCCAACAATAACAGAAGAGGATAAACAGGCACTGGAATCCTCGATAACGGAAGAAGAGGTCCACAGGGCAATAGCGGGCCTCCCACTTTCAAAGGCACCAGGCCCGGATTGCTTTACGGCCCCGTTTTACAAAAAATACACTGACACATTAGTTCCAATCCTGACACGGCTACTAAACACTTTCAAGGACAATGGAAACGTAACTCCATCCATGAATGAAGCCTCACTCTCCCGGGCTCATATAGCCCGATTCCCCTAATAAACTTGGACGCAAAAATCTACAGCAGGATACTGGCCGCCAGACTGTCACCCCTCATCCCGACCCTAATAAACACAGATCAATCAGGTTTCATCCCAGGCAGGCAGACACATGATAATTTAAGGAGGGTTATCCATCTGATAGGAAAAATAGGCATCACCCACACACCGGCAATATTACTTTCCCTAGACCCCGAAAAGGCCTTTGACCGCGTAGAATGGCCCATTCTTTTCAAAACACTCAAGCACATGGGATTCGGACAACAATTTATAAAAATGGTTAAGGCCAATTACAACTCCCCATCTATAATAATAGCAATAAATGGAGAAGTCACGGATGGGGTGGAGATCGCAAGGGGTACCAAAAAGGGATGCCCTCTGTCGCCTCTGTAGCATGCCATATTTCTGGAGCCCCTTCTAAGTAAGATACGAGAATCTGAGTGGGTGAGGGGGATAGAGATGACGGGCAGGCAACATAGTCATTGCGTACGCAGACAACATGCTCCTGGCCCTCGAAGACCCTGGGAACTCTATACCTAGAACTATAGAAATACTGGAGGAATTTAGGGGGATCTCGGGCCTGAAGATTAATAGGAAAAAGTCAGAGATCATGCTCCTAGAGGGAGACAAGGAGACACTAGAAACAGTGACACATGCTATGTCTAAAAACAGTAGAGGAGGGCATTAGCTACCTGGGGGTGACACTCGCGCATAGGGTGGACAGGATCTATAAAAGCAACTACACACACCTTCTGACCAGAGTTAAGGATCTACAAAGAGGGTGCCCGCTCAGAATCTCATGGTGGGGGATCTAGAAAGATGGTGCCCGCTCAGAATCTCATGGTGGGGTAGAATTCAATCAGTAAAAATGAACATACTCCGCAGGGTACTATACTTTTTTCATGCCTTCCCAGTAACCGTCCCTGGCTCCTTCTTCAAAGCACTCTCCAAAGTAATATCACATTTCGTATGGAACAGGAAACCTCCGAGGGTTGCCAGAGCCACACGTACGGCGCCAATAAAGGCTGGCGGAATGTCGCTCCCACACTTTAGGAAATACTATCAGGTAGCCCAACTCTGGGTCCTGAAGGAATGGTTGGGGGAGGACCAACTGATGACCTGGGTAACACAAGACAGGGCGGTCGCTAGGACCCCGGGAGGAGCTACTGTGGAAACACAAACGCAGGCATCGGAACCTTCGAATAAGCAAGGTCATGAGAACCACCCTCAATGCCTGGGATGACCAAACCAGAAAAGGAATTGTGGCCACCCCACTGGCCCCCTTCACGCCTATCAGCCGGAACCCTCAGTTCACACCAGGACAGGAAACCGGTGGCTTTGAAAAATGGGAAGCGGCAGGATGCAGGAAAATTGGTGAAATGATCCAGGACAAAGAAATACAAACTTTCGCGGAATGTAAAAGGATGTGGAATCTAGCAGAGGCGGACAGATCTAAATACGAACAAATAAAACATTGGCTAAGTACGCCAGAGGTCTTCCAGGCGGCCACAAGGGACCTTACATCATTTGAAAACTACATAATAACCAACCCATGGGACAAGAAACTGGTGTCAACACTGTATAACTTCATATGCACACAAGAAGAAATCAAATGGACATATATGAAGAGATGCGAGTCCACACTGGGAGAAGAAATAACCAGACAGCAATGGGATGAACTGTGGACCGGTATCCCTAAATTAACCAGGGCAGTCCAAACCAGAGAAATGTGGTTGAAAATAATCACACAATGGCACTACACTCCAGAGAGACTTAAATCAATGTACCCGGAAATGTCGGATCGCTGCGGGAGGGGGTGCCCGGTCACAGGAACGTGGAGACACATCTGGTGGGACTGTCTGGGAGTGAGGGGCTTCTGGAAAGACGTATAGACGGAAATGACAAAAATATTTCCAGAGGCAAACCAAACGGGGGAGAGAGGGTATGGCTGTGCGGATTTAAGGACCCACAGGTCAAGAAACTCCACAGGGCACAATGGAGGAGCTTCATGGGTCTAGTCATCGCGGCATGGGCAACGATTGCTCAAATCTGGAAGAAACCAGACCCGCCTCTGGTATTTACCTGGCTGCAAAAAGTGTGGTACCAAATGACTATGGAAAAGATTACGCATAATCTTCAGGATCCAAACAACTCCTTCATGAAAGAGTGGGGTCTAGTGCTGGAATATTTGAAATCGGACTCCATGGAGCAATGGTGCCCGCACAACATCAAAATATCACATATTCAGCTTGTGAACGCTTTTGAAGGAAAGCCAGATGAAGACCTGAACTCTTCCGGGGGATTGGGAAGGGTGGGGGGTTTGAAATTGGGAGAGGATTTGAGTTGAAGTTTGTCTGTATAAGAAAACAATAAAAACATGTTTTTAAAAAAAACATGTCTTGCCCTTTCACTTGGGGACCCCTGGCTCCTCTTCCCACTCTAAGTGTTCTTCTTGAGTTCCCTACCAAGAAAGCTCTTGACTCCTCCCACCTCCACCCCCGGCCATGGGCTCTCTCCTCTCTGCCCTGCCATGGGATCGGTCTAGTTCCTCATCCCCACCCTCCCCTGGGTTCTCTGCAGCCACTGCGTACCTCTGGTCTTGAGGCGATGCTCCTCTTGACAATCACTGAATTCTGCCTACACTGCACCGCTTCTTCAGCTTCCCCACAGAGCTTGCACTCCCTTTCCGCTGGTTTATCATTGGGACTTGGGTGTCATCTTCTTGGTATGCCTGCCATCTGCTTCTCGCCCAGAACGTTCGCTCTTTGATAGTCTTCTTGGCCGTTCGCCTTTGGGCCAGCAGGAGCTGTGAGCGTTCCGCGGGCTCTGCCACAACTGGCATCCTCTTTTTCCCTGCCACACCTCCCAGGAGAAGGCCTCTGGGCTTCTCCAGCTTTGCAGATTTCTCTTCTCTGTCTTTCCAGTTCTGATTGTCTCTTTATATCTCCCTCTATCAGGGATTATCCACTATTGTCTTGTTCCAGGCGAGGATGATGAGTACAAAGGGTCTCAAACAATTCCAGCCTTTCGCACAGGAAGTTTCAAATTTTAACTCCCTGATGGCCAATGAAGATATTGGGATAAGGGAGGACAACTTCTATCCCTTTCGGGGGATTTCCTATCCTCTAGGATGAGGCACCTCAGTGGGATCCCGCTTGCCCTGTCCCCTATGGAGTGTTAAACTTAGCAGGCACACCTTCTTGGTCTCAAAGGGGGTGGCTTTCTTTGGAGAGAGGGAACAAATTCCATGGAATCGTCACTGAACATTGTGGTTTTTGACTGTCTTTCACCCCCGTTTCATTAACTAGAGTGCTGCATCTTTCATCTGTGCATATCCTGTCTTCTTTCCCAGGGGCGGGTTTTTGTAGTGTTTTTCTATTCAGTTATTTCATTTGGTGTGTTTTAAGTATATATATTTTTATAGAACCTTGATTGGACATTCCTATAGTTCGGACTGTTGTGCTTTTCTCCTTTGAGTTGCTACTGTTTCACATTCACGCTCCTCTTGAGAATGTAGCCTGTCCTGTTACCACAACAGGCAAAAGAAGTCTATCTCTTGACTGTTTCACCTTTACGATTGGAATCACTCTTATTTTGTGGAAGTGTGTGGGTTGAGTCCTATTATTCCTCCTTGTACTCCTGCGGGGCAGAAGTCATTTCGTCAAACTCATTGGTAGAGATCCAAAACTCGGGTCACTCTGCCCTGCCTAACTCTGCCCTGCCTAAAGTAAAAGAGACTGTGCAACTGGTTTCTATACTTGGCTATTACAAGGCAAAGTGATTATGTGGAAGAAAGAGAAATGTGCAGTTATTCATGCTAATTAGCACATGTTTGATCAGTTTAACTACAACCTTTTTGTTTTCTACAGAAACCTTAGCATAACAGAATGCAAAATAGAACAGTCTTGCTATGTTTGTTTGGAGCCAAATTCTCTTTTTACTACTGTATAATGTTGAACTAATCTATAAGCACTGTGAGTGTGTAGCCGGCAGTGCTTCAGATGAGATTTTCAAGTGGGATTATTTTACTACCTATTTTTTTTAAATTGGGGTGGGGGGTGAGGGATGGAAAGAATTTTAAGGGAGTAAAAATGTAAATCCAATTCCCAATGGGAGTATTTTATAAGCGAGTAAAAAATGTTTTAACTGCAAAACGGAAATGTCTTTGTAATAATTATTCCTTTGCACCTAGTTATTCGTACATTATAAAAGATGCATGTTTACTTCTAATGTCCGGCAGAGGGACTCCTAGGACTTCCCCCAACCCCCCCTTATTTATTTTGCATACTCTAAGTAACTTTGGGTCTAACCCTAAGTTATTAGGGGACTCCAGACCTCCAGACATGGGCCCCTTGCTCACTATTCTTTGAGAGGCACAGCTCCACCCTACTGATGAGATCCAACCAGACTGAAGTATGTGTCTGGAGTGACTGTTGGTACTCTTGTTCAGAGAAGAATTGCCTAGCATTTCGGTGCTGGATTGCCCCAGGGCTGGACAAAGACTGATATGTTTTGGATATTTCTCCTCTGTGAAAGATAGTGTGCTAAAGAATCTGGGTAAGGCCCTTGTAGCGGGGACTAATGTCTGGCAGAGGGACTCCCAGGTCCCACCCACCCCCTTGTTTTTTGCATACTTCTTCTGATCGGGCAATAATAATCTTCCTGTGGTCTTGTGTGGGTGAAAGCAGACCAACCCCTATGCATCCGTTTCCTATTTTTTGCAAGCCTACTCCCCATTTCTTTTTTTGTTTTTTTGTTTTTTGCAGTACCTGCCTATATTTATGCAGTAAAAGTGGACGATGCATCCCTTACCTATAGGGCTGGTAGCCGGATTGCTTTTTAAAACATTATAAAAATATTGTTTTTTAAAGTTTCTCAAGTTATTTACTAATACTGCAACAGGGCTCGAAATTGAGATTAGATGAGTAGGAGCTACAGGCATCTCCTTGGTATCCAGAAGTGGAGATACCACTGGGGAATGAGGAGCTGGTACATAACGTTAGGCAAATCAAATTTTCACATAAAATGCAAACATATAATTGTATGCATGTATGTCCCCTTATGTTTTAAATGTCATACATGTGTCCTAATGTTTATTTATAGATTGTCCCAAAAGCGCAGTTAAATTCACATAGTTGCGTTTGTTCGGAATCACTTAGCCTGGGGAGCTAAAACTATCTCCTGGTTACTTTTGGTTTTAAACTAACCAGGCTCTCCTAAGCTGTAAGCAGGAGCTAAAGAGCTACCAGCTCCCCTCCATTTCACACCCTATTGCACCATAGCCATTGAAAGATTTTGTTGTAGTGATGAATGAATGAATGTAATGGGAGTTTGGGAATTGATGTCTGCAGATGGACTCGGGCAGCTTCTTGATGCAGGACGATTACTTATTAATACATTACTGAGTTTTGCATTTTACCACCCAACTCCACTAACTGAGAAACTTGGACCCTGTATCAAAAAAACTCCCTTTGATGTAATTGCATATGAACTAATCTTATCCAGCAATTTGAATTATGAAGCCCAGTCATGGTTAAAGTATTTTAAATATTAAAACAATCCTATCCTTCATGGTGCCTACTTGATTTCTGCTAGTGATGACCCGGCATGCCTGGGCTGCATGCCGAGTTTATGAAGTGGCACTAGTCCTTCACACGTTTCTTGGATGGGTGTGGACTACTTTTTATTTGTTTTCTACTGATGTGTATTTCGTCCTATAACAGGCTTAAAACAGTCCAGCCGTTTAAATGTGTTTATTTGGTGTTAATATTTGATCCTCTAAGAGGTCCTCGATCAATGCAGACGCAGAATTGAATTTCAGGACCCGGAAATTACAAAAAACATAAAGCAATGGGAGAAGTTTGCAAAAATGCATTTGTATCTCCAAACGCCCTTACTTTTTTTCTTTTGTACTGAGTAGCTTGCATGTGAAGCTGCCACAGGGGGTATCCTCTTTTCTTTCTACAGTGGACAGATCTGGCGGTAACTCAGCCACAAAAAGTGCGCTACCGTTGGTAAGTGATAATTTACTCCTGAAAATAAATTAAGTGATGTGTGCATGCAGAGAACTTTGTGCAATATGGCTCGTGAGTTATATGCATGGCTAGTAGCTTTCTGCTAGACATTATTCAAGCTGGTAAGACCATTTCTTCCAACACGTTTATCTGTGTGCAAAAACAGATTGTCTGGTTTTACCAATGAAATGTTACCTTCTTTGCGTAGAACAATTACATGTTATCCTCTTTGCGTAGAGCAAGTTACAAGACAGTTGGTGCATTCTTCTTGCGCATGAGGATGACATGCCTTCCATTCCATTTGCTGTACAGCATTAAAGCCCAAGATACTTAAAATCTTAAAATCTTGCACTTAAAATCTTGCACTGTGAGTATTAGGCCTTGTTCTCCCCTGCAGGATTCTCAAACTCAGGTGGCCTCTCACTGGTTCTAAAGTTGATCAGTTGTGAGCTCTCAACCCCTCCAGTCTGTCCTTTTGGGCAACATGCCTGCCTGCTCGCTTCTTGTGTGCCTACTTCTCGCCAGTGTCTCCCCCCCCCTCTCCTTCGTCACC
Source organism: Ambystoma mexicanum (assembly GCF_040938575.1). Lineage (NCBI taxonomy): Eukaryota > Metazoa > Chordata > Amphibia > Caudata > Ambystomatidae > Ambystoma > Ambystoma mexicanum. The sequence continues at coordinate 1,002,179,315 of NC_090931.1, read as the reverse complement.
CCTCCTCTCCCCCCTACTCTATGGTGCTCTCTGTCTCTCCTATCTTCTCTACCGGCTTCTCTATTGACTATCCTGCTCTCCTCACTAAATCTGGTAGGAAGAAGTTTAAAAAGGACATCCTGGTCTCCAACCCAGGCCTCCCTATCACTGATACCTACACCAGTGCCTCCTCCAAGGAACTCTCACTGACATCCTCTTTGTCGTTCCTTCACCCGATTTATGGACCCTTCATATGGTCTCTGTACTCTCTCCTTTCTCCTTCTCCCATTAATGGTCGCACCCGTTGGGACGCCCTCCTGTCCTCCTTCCATTCCTCCAAGGTCATCATTAATGTTTAATCTAATGGGACTATCTTGGTCCAAGGCCCTCAGCCCAACCTTCACCTCTTTGATAGACGCTTCCTGCGCCTTATCAACTTCCTTTCCTCTCCGGCTGTGCCCCCCTCCTCTTTCCTTGGCTACCTTGCCTTCCTCCTCCCTCAGTGCCCCCTCTCGGGCTCCCTCTACACCTTATAGACCTCCGCAGGGCGTACCTCTGATTGGTACCCTTCCACAGAAGTCCTTCAAGATCGGCAACCTTCTCCACATTGCCACTCTTAACTCTAGCTCTGCTGTTAAACATTCCTCTATCTGCCGCCTTCTTGAAAAATTTGACCTTGATGTCCTCGGTCTCACTGAGACATGGTTCACAGCCAGCTCTGTCACCAGCTTTGACACGCTCCTACTGGACGGCTACAAGATCCTCTCTGCGCCCAGGCCCAACCGCTCTGGTGGGGGTGTAGCCCTTATCTTCCCTGGTCGATTCCTGCCTCTGTCACTCTTACGCAGACCTCTTCTTTTGAATGCCTCGTCTGCAGCAGTGGCGTAACACAAAATGTGGGGGACCCCCTGCAAGCCATTCTGAGGGGGCCCTCTCCCCAACTCAGCAACAAATCACGGTTTGTGCTACACACTGGGCAGGCCTAGATTATCACGCTTGCACAATACGCATGAACGTGCTGCTGAAGGGGTATGCTGCACACTGTACTAGGAGAAAGATATAAATATGTGTTTTAATGCAATATACAGCACACTTTGAGAATAATCGTCTAAAAAGTAATTGTTTTGTAGGGTAACACCAATCCAATACACGCTAGTCACCAACAGTGCACAGGAACATGAATGCTTTGCTATTAAAAATGTCATGGCACATTGAAAACAGGTCCCACTGGCTGCACAATGTAGACCAGTGTAGTCACGTCCTAACACTACAGTAAAGCATGCCAGGCCACATTTAGACATACCTAGACTGGTTGCACAAAAATGCCAGTCGAAGCAATAACACATCAAGAAGAGAGCACACACTGAAGCCCGGATCTCTGCTGCCTCCAACAACATGGCCAAACTCTTTGAAATCTGCACGGAACTGGTCCATCCTGTTGCGGTCTCCATCTCTTCTGTTCCCTCCCAGGCCCTCTGCATGGCTCTGGCCTCGCACTTCTGTGCTAAAACTCAGGACATCCTGTCAACTATCTCCTCTTCCTCTCTCTCTACCTCTCTCGGCCTCCCTTTTGGACATCTCTACCTCTTCTCCTCCTTTCTCCTCTTTCTCTCTGACAACACCTGACCAAGGTTTCTAGACAAGTCTGATCCATGAAAGTGTCATCCGAACAGCTGCTCCCCTGCTCCTCCAGAACCATCAAGGACCATATTGACACCCTTGCTGCACCTTGGCCGATTTCTGTAATCAATCTTTCATCACTGGAACGTTCCCCTCTCCCATTAAGCACTCCCTTGTGCACCCACTCCTCAAGAAGCCGTCTGCCGATCCTACTCTTGGAAAAAAGCTGGCCATCTCCCAGCTTACTCTCCACAATGAATCTGTTGGTTGTCTCCATGACCATCAGTCTGGCTTCAGAGCTGCCAGAGGCACTGAAACCTCTCTAACCTTGATTCCAGCCTTCCTTCTGTCCTAATCCTCCTTGATCTTCCCTCTACTTTTGACACAGTCAACCATGCCATCCTGATCAATCCACTATGTGAGAACCTGGACATCAAGGATCAGGCCCTGTAGTGGCTGACCTCCTTCCTCTTGGACTGTCCCTACCAGGTCCAACTTGGTCCCTTTCTCTCCGCCACCTCTCTCTCTCTACCTGTGGCATTCCCCAGGGCTCTATCCTCTCACCCTGGTTTTTCAACCTCTACTTGGCCCCTTTGGCCCACCTGATCTCTACCTTCTCCTCTAACTTTCAGTGTTAAGTGGATGGCACTCCGCTTTCCTTCAGGCTCCTTTCATCTCTTGCTCATTCCTGACTGTGTCACCGTGATTCAGGATTGGTGCACCTCCAACAATTTCTACCTTAGTGCCATTAAGATGGCGATCCTTCTCATTGGGATCCCCGCCCCTGCCTTCCCCCTCTCACTCTGGCCGCCCAGCTTGGGCCCGCTTCCTTCGCCATCCTGCAAGGCAAAAAACCTTTTGTCATTATCGACTCCACTCTTTCTCTCCTCGCATCTTGGACGTCGCCAAGAAGTCTCACTACCTACCAGCTGCTCCCCCTCAAAGGGACTCTTTCCTTTCTCACTTTCCCCCAGAAGCTCTCTGTCTCCAGAGCCCTGTTTCTCTCTAGGCTGGACTACTGCAACAGCTTCTTTTGCAAACTGCCTTCCTCTACTCTCCGCCCTCTGCAACTAATCCAGAACAGGACAGCAAGACTTATCCCTGGCCACAAGCCCAGGGATAATATCTCTACAGCCCTGAAATTTCTCCACTGGCTCCCGGTGGTTGCAAGAATCAAGTTCAAGACCCTTTGCATTGTCCACAAGGCTTTCTGGGGTCGGGCCCACACTACCTCCAACGCTCTCTTCCAAAATACAATTCTTTTTCTAGCCCTTCCCCCGGCTACCTCCAACTCTTTAAGGGCTAGATGCTTTTTAGGCAGAGAGTGGGGGTAGATCTCTCTCCTCTGCAAATGCCTCCCTCTGGAATGGCCTCCCTGCCCCTCTCAAACATTATCGGACCACCTGATGTTCCGGAAGCAGCTCAAAATGTTCCTCTTCTCCTCTGCTTTCGCTCGCTCCCTCCCCTGCTGACCTACCTACCTACCTGCCTGCTGTACTGACTGGTTGCTTAGTGAGTCTCACTGAGCCCAGGCTCTTTCTTGATGAGTCACCCTTGCACTGCCTCCAGCCTACCACGCACTTAGGGACTGTAACTGTAACCCTACAGTCCCTTGTTATCCTTGCACTATCCAGAGCCGCACTGTCCTGGCTGCACTTACTAGGAGCCTTGCAGCCCTGTTTCCCCCCCCCTCCCTTCTTCCTTGCACCCCTCCCCCTTTTCCCTTGCATTTCTCATTCTCACACTTGCACGATATGAATGACACACGACCTAGTAAGATCATTTGTCTTTTCCACCCTCTATCTTCACTCCATTGCTTGTAGCGCCAAGAAACACTTGTGTACAGGCGTGTTATAATAGACTTATATCATATCATTTTATCACAGATGCTCCAAAAAATATACAATGCTGCAGTAAGAAATGGCTAGACTGGCAGCACCCAAATGCCAATCTAGCCAGGTCATTACACTTAGCAGGACTGCGCAGTAAAAAGAAAAGTCATACCAAACTGAGGAATAACTAGACTGGCTGCATCAAAATGCCTGTCTAGCCACTAATACCACATATCATGCCTGCTTAGCCTGGACATGGACAACCATTATGATTTATCGCACAATCCCACCGCCCACAGATCCCCCCCCCTCCCTCTTATGCCCTACCCCAACCTCCAAAATCAGCTGTTTGTCCCTCTTCCTTGTCCCAGAACTTACGTTTGAGGCTCCTTGCCTCATAGGTAAGTACTGGGATGAGGAAGCGTGGCATTAGGAGTAATGAAGATACAGGTAGCTAATTGATCACGGAAAGTTGGTATCAAGGGATTTTATTAAATCTGATACAATTTAAATATATGACTCAAATCATGATTTTAATCTGCACTTAAGGCAACAATTTACATAGCAGGAAAAAACATTAAGAACACATCTATATAATATAATATAATATCTATATAATATACATCCTATTCAATCGTACAGCCATTCGTCCACATACAAACATCAACCATCCAACTATTCAAATATTCAACTATTCATACAAAACTCCAAGGGATACAAAATATATAAAATCTATAAAAGACTGTGACATATAATTCATCAATTGGATTATTTATAGAAAGAATGTGAAGTCAATATGCTTGGCACCAGTATGTAATAAAGGTGGCCAGACAGTTGAGATGGATCACAAGAATCTTCAACCACGACCTCATCTCAAGTTTCTCCACCGGTTTCGACGTAATACTCTATTATAGTGACGTCTTCTTCAGGAGATACAAAATGTACATTCTTAGCTTGGGGGGAAAAAGAAAAAAGTCCTTTTTAATGTGGCTGAATCAGCTGTAGGTTCCGTTTAACAGCTTCCAGAAATTGGTTCCTGCACAGGGAATTATTGAGCTCCCACTACGGCTCCACCCTAATGTGTCCAATTAGTGGCACAGCTTTAGGGATGTGGGTACTGGTACGTGCTTCCGTCTCGCACTGGCTCACACAGATGTATTCCGTCCCTCGCACATGCATTCCACTCGACCTCTTTTTTTTGTTGCTTAATTTCCAGCTTGTGTTTACAGATCAGCACCTTAATACCATGTCGGGCGCTATCTTCCTTCGCTTCTTGGCATCTAACCGTAGAAACTTTGGCCCCAGCCCCCAGCTTTCCTTGGTAGCTAAGTCAGGGATTACCTCCATGTACCTCTACTTCATACCATACTGCCTCATACACAAGTACAGGGACAAGGAAGAATAGGGCTAGGAGTAATGACGATTACCAATAAGTAATTAAGACATTAGACAAAAGTAGCGGCTTAACAATATTCAGTTGACTGGGCTGCAGCACTCACCCCCAGAAATGTTGGGCTATGTTGACTCAACCTGGCTGACTTTCAGAGAAGTTGCCGGACAGAACAGGAGACGGATGTAAAACGGCACCTGGGTTTCGCTGTTAACAAGGGCCCTTCAGTTACTAACGTAAAGCATTTCACTGTTATTACCTGCATTCAATTGCCAAATTTCTTAGGCAATTGAAATTGTGATGTGGGCTTAGTACTTTCATGCCAGGGAAGTGTAGAAAGGGAACAGGGGATCGTTCATTCTCACAACAGTTCATAACTGGGTGCTTTCACACTTAAAGTAGAGAGTTAACTGCTTGTAACATTGAAGCTGTACTAGAATAGTCTTTTTTTAAAAAGTTGGATGCCCCCACACAAATAAGTTTGCCTCCCCCACCACCCGTGAAGTTGGCGCCTCTCCCAACATTTGAAGGATCAGCCCCCGAAATGTAGGTTTTGTTGCGCCCCTGAACACAAGCACAAACACCATTCACCATATACACGCATGCACACCCAGCCATCCTTACATTTAAGTGTGCACCCTTTCACCCTGCAGGCACACCCAGACAGCCACCCATACATTTAGGTGTGCACCCTTTCACTGTACATGCACACCCAGTTACCCATACATTTGTGTGCACCCTTTCACTGTACATGCACACCCAGTTACCCATACATTTGTGTGCATCCTTTCACCATACACTCACACAGGCGGCCACCTCCACATTGAAGTGTACACCCTTTCCCAATACACTCGCACACGTCATGGGGTTGAGGGGAGCCATACTACTTTAAAAAGAAATTGGGCCTCAGTATAAGTTTGTCGGTCTGGTAACAACAGTACCGGTAAGCTTGCCGGTACCGTTGTTACCAGACCGGCAAACTACGAGTTCTGCTCGCGGGTGCCTTCCCACCGGCAAAGTCTGACTTGGCGGGCGTACCGGCACCCACGAGCCGGGCATGTTGGATGCACCAGCAGCATTCTGAATGGTGCCGGTGCATCCAAGCTCCCCATTCCCATTGGAATATGGGGTTCAAATGGGAATGGGGAGCATTTTTTCTTGGCGCCTGTGAATGGGCAATTACTGGGTCCGGTGGAGCCATAATGACCCGGTAATTGCCCATTCACTGGTGATGGGAAAAAAGCGCAAGTTGGGCGGCAGCCTGCCGGTCTTACCGGCAAGGCTACGGCCAAACTTTTAATGAGGCGGATTGTTTCTTTTAAAATCACTCTGATTTCATAAAGAAATGATTTCTGTTAAGGACCGAACCATAACTGAAATAATTTCTTTATGAAGGCAGAGTGACTTCAAAAATAAACTATTTCTTTTTATAGGGTTCCCCCACCCCATGACATGGAGGCCTCCTGCCTGGGGTCTTCCATGTCATGGGGTAGGGGGAGCCCTCGGACTTCAAAAAGAACGTTTGTTTTTGTAGTCAGTCCGTCTTCATAAAGACATTATTTCTGTTACTGAAATAATTTCTTTATGCAGGCAAAGTGATTTTAAAAAAGAAATTTCCAGAAAAAAGTTTGAAAAAATATCATTTTTCATTTTTTTGTTCTCCAAGTGGGGCCCCCTCCTAGGTCATGTGCTAGCGAGGCCCCCCGCACTGCGGGGGCTGCGCGGGCCCGTTACGCCAGTGGTCTGCAGACTCCCTCTCCCCTAGCCATTCCCTTACTGTGGCTACGATCTATCGGCCACCTGGTCAGATTTCTTCCTTCCTCAATGAGTGGGCGGACCGCTCCTCCTCCTCTACTGGCCTCAACTACTCAACTCCTCCTTCTTGGAGACTTCAACATCCTCCTGGATGCCTCCTGTCCCCCCTCTGGACGCTTACGTGACCTCTGCGACTCTCTCTCACTCACCATTCTCCCCTCTGACCCGACTCAACTCTGCAGGGCACACTCTTGATGATCTGATCTCCTCAGACCTTCCCCTCTCTGTCCCTCTCTCCACTCTTCTCTCCTGGAGTGATCACTTTCTCCTATCCTCACCCTCCCTACCCCTCAGGCGAAGCCACCTCCAACACCGCCACCTACCTTCTTGGTCATCCGACCCATGAAGCGCATGTCAGTTGAGGCTTTCGCCACCACCTTCTCACCCCTCCTCCACCTTTGGCTGACTCTCACCCTGACACAGCCCTCTCCACGCTCCATTCTTCTACATCTGATACTCTTGATGTCCTTGCCCCTGTCATGAGAATCCGCCTGAAGCCCAAAGCCAAGTGTAACTCCTGGTATGACTCGGACCTCGCCACCCTAAAACGCAAGTGCAGGGTGATCGAGAGGAAATGGCGTGCTTCTTGCTTATCCTCTGACAAACTGGCCTGCCACCTGCTGCAAAGGCAATACCGGCTCTCCGTCCTCACCAAGACGAGAGCTCATATCCAAGCCTGCATCTCTGCGGCATTTAACAACCCGGCTGAACTCTTTAAAATCTGAAAGGAACTAGCTAATCATGCTGCAGTCTCTACCTCTACTGTCCCTTCCCAGGCCCTCTGCACGGCACTGGCCTCTCACTTCATTAAAAAAAAACTCAGAACATCCTGTCCTCGCTCTCCTCCTTTCGCCTCCCTCCCTCTACTCTGTGCTCATCCTCTGGCCCATCTTCAGCCGCCCCCCCCTCCCTCCTTCTCTGCCTTTCCCCTTTTCTCTGCAGATGACTTTTCTAGACCAGTCTGATCTATGAAGGTTTCATTGAAACAGGTTCACCACTGTTCCTCAAACTATCAAGGACCACATCGACTTCTTAGCTCCTGCCCTGGCTGATTTTTGCAACCACTCCTTCGCCACTGGAGTCTTCCCATCCCCCCTGAAGCACTCCCTTGTGCACCCTCTTCTTAAGAAACCCTCTGCCGACCCCTCCTGCCCGGCTAACTATCGCCCAATCTCCATCACTCCCTTCCTGGGCAAGCTCCTGGAGAACCTGGCCATCTCCCAGCTTAACCTCCACACTGAATCTGTTGGTTGTCTTCATGATCATCAGTTTGGCTTCAGAGCTGCCAGAAGCACCGAAACTGCTCTCCTGAATATCTGTGAAGACCTGCTCTCCAACCTTGACTCCAATACCCCCTGCTTCCTCATTTTGCTTGATCTCTCTTCTGCCTTTGACACTGTCACCATGCCATTCTGCTCAACCCTCTCCATGGTAACCTGGGTATCCCCGGCCAGGCTCTGGCATGGTTGACTTCTTTCCTCTCCGACCGACCCTCCCAGGTCCAACTTGGGTCCTTCCTCTCCGATATCTTTTTCTCTACCTGTGGTGTCCCCCAGGGATCTAACCTCTCTCCCTGGCTGTTCAACCAGTACCTGGCACTCCTTGCCCACCGGATTGCCTCTATCTGCCCCAACTTTCAGTGCTATTCGGATGATCCACAGCTCATTTTCAGGCTATCCTTGGCCTCCTCCTCCCCTTCCCTCATCTCTGACTGTCTGCTATCCAGGATTGGTGTGCCGCCAATGATCTCTGCCTTAATGCCAGCAAGACTGGGATCCTACTCATCGGCACACCCACTCCCTCCTTCCCTGCAGCCCTCTGGCAGGCCTCTTGGCCCACTTCCTGTTCCCACCTGCAAGGCTAAAAATCTTGGGGTTATCTTCGACTCCACACTATCCTTCTCTCCTCACATCTCCGACGTCTCTAAGAAGTCACACTACCAGCTGCACCTCCTCAGAGGTACTCTTCCTTTCCTCTCCTTCCCCCAGAAGCTCACCATCTCCAGAGCCTGGTTCTCTCCAGGCTGGACTATTGTAACAGCCTCCATCTAAATCTGTCTGGCTCTACTCTCCGCCCTCTGCAACTTATCTAGAACAGGACTGCGAGACTTGTCCTTGGCCTCAAGCCCAGGTATCATATCTCTCCAGGACTGAAATCTCTGCACTGGCTCCCAGTGGCTGCGAGGATTAAGTTCAAAACCCTCTGCATTGTCCACAAGGCCTACTGGGGCCTGAAATACCTTCAACTCTCTCTTCCCAAATATCTTCCTTCTCAAGCTCTTCGCTCATCTGCCTCCAACTCCCTCAGTGTCAGTCGCTTCTCTAAGCAACGAGTTGGTGGTATATCTCTCTCTTCAGCAGGGGCCTCCCTTTGGAACAACCTTCCTGCCTCCCTGAAACTTGAGGAGAACCATCTCCGGTCTGTAAGCACCTCAAAACCTTCCTCTTTGCTTCTGCTTTCTGTCCCTCTCCCCTGTAGAATTCCTGGCTGAATCTGCACTGGTCAAAACTACCTGTCCACCCTGCCGTATCCGGGCGCAGGCACCGCCAGTTGCACACCTGCACTGCCTTCCCTGGCAAATCTGCACCTAGGGACTGTTTGTCTCCCTACAGTCCCCCAATCAGCACTTATGTCTGCACTTACCTTGCACTTGCCACCATCTGTCTGTTTTATTATCTTATTTATTCTACTACCTCTTGCACTGCACTTTCCCCTCTCCTTTCCCCCCTCGCACTTTTCCCCTTTTCCCCCCCTCCCATGCACTTGCGCGATCTGAATGCCACCGGGCCTAGTAGGATAGTTGTCTATCGTCCCTTCCCCCCCCCCTTGCCCCGTTGCGCCTTAAAACACTTGTGTATAGGCGCGTTATAAATGCCATATCCTATAGCCTAACCATATTTGCAAAAGACCACATGTTCAGTCCTCTGTTATGCTTAATAGTTCCTGTCCTTCTACATACCCGTTCTCTACGTCTTATGGAATGCCAGTGCATCTCTGCCTGATAAGCCAGTGATCTGGTCAGTTACTGGTCAGGGAGCATTCAATGGCATGCTACAACTGTAATCGTTTCCTTCCTCATCAAATTGAAGGCATGCAGGCTTTTAAGTCATAGATCTTTATATTGTACAATTAATAATAATTTCTAGGAACAAGTTCAGAAAGCATGGGGAAAAACGTGACGAGGCAGCTCTTTGACGCTGTCCCCAATCACCCAAAGCAGAAAAACCATGCTAACTGGTGTCCCATTATTGGAGGTATAGCAAGAACTGGCTGGCATAAAGACCATGTTGAAGTGTAGGGAGAACAAAAGCGTTTCATTCTCGGCCAAGGCTAGGTTATTTCATGGCTTTTGCCCACTCCTGGAGCAGACAAGACCCCACCCATTCTGACACTTGGCCTCCAATATGATTGGCAAGCATCCCATTTCTTTGCAGGGGAATAGTGGCAGTCTTTTTTTATTTAAGCTGGTCTTGGTATGTTACAGCATGTTGGTAGAATGTCTATATAGCGCACGGCTGCCATTTTCATGGTCTCCAGGTGCTCGGCGGATCTGAAAAGGAAGGAGGGCTTAGTGGGATTGGGGGGAGAATGGGGAACAACGCAACAGGGTTTTGATGTGCTGTTGGTAGCATCGGTTTGGAAAAACCGGTCACTGTGTGCTGGTTTGTTTTCCATTTGGTAGACTTTATGTGGTGTTTTGTGAATGAGTGTGTATGGGTGATGTGTGGGTAATTGGTCTAGTTTCCGTTGGGGTGTTGTGGAGTATGTGCAGTTTGGGCTTGTTGTAGGTTTTTTCTGCGGTACAGGTATGAGTGTGTTTTGCGGTACAGGTATGAGTGTGTTTTGTGTAGTCTTTGAGACTAAGTATGCAGGATATTGGAGTGTTGAGTTAGTGGAGATTCGTCTGTGTAATTTTGTGCCACTGTTATGTTGATCTGCCAGGTTCAAACTATTTCATGGCTATGTTTGGTGGACTTTTTTTTTTGTCATTGGACGGTCCTGTTTTGGTTAGTTAATTTACTGTTGTTTTGCTGTTTCCGTTGTAATGGCTTGGCAAATTACCTTTGCTGCTTTTTCCTGTTTAGTTTGGTGAGTTAAAGAGCCGTTTAGCAGTTGTCTGCAATTTAGGCGATCTTTTGTTGTTCGAATTTCCAATGGGAGCGAGTTCCAAAGTTTTGCCGCAATGCAGGAGACCGCTGTTCTCCCAAATGTACGCTTTGAGTATTGTTGGTTCTATCTGAAAATGTCCCTTGCAAAATGCAATTGTGTGAAAAAGTAGTCAGCAAAAACGTTGTTTGAAAAATGTACTTGTTCAATACAAACAAGCATTATAAACTGTGTGAAAATGTTGCCAGTGATGACGTCGCCAACATTTTTTTCTAAGTACAGAAAAGTAAGTACAAGTCTGTAACCCTAACAATGAAACCACAAAAAAACTCCACAACTAACCTAGCTTCATTCCTAAACCTTACCCTATCTATACTTCAACCTTTATTTTACCCTAATCCCTTAACTAACACTCCAATGCGCTTATTCACTTATCACTCAGTACAAAACACCAAACCAATGAACAGTGAACCTACCTCCAATCCCATCACAAGCTCACCAACAATTCCATAGCCCTTGCCCGATCCCAAGCCCATTGCCATAATCCTAATTTAGCCTTACCCTAATCACAGCTCTAAAACGTGCCCTTAGTCGGTAGGAAACCTCCGCAGATTTAGAACTTGCTGCTGCGATCTGTGTGTGATAAATTGCAAGATCGACACTGTCTTTAATCCGCCCAAAGTCAACATATTGTTACCAGTTTGGATTGGATAATAATACTTTTCATCAAAAAAGTATGTAAAACACTTATAATAAAAGCATTTTATAATTGATAAGTTATTATTACCGCAATGCTTACTCTACACTGCACTAACTTTAAGTTTTATTCTAACCCCTATCCTTCGGCAACTTCATCAGTCCTCTCAAACTCTTGATATCCTTTTCTTTAATACTTACCCAAAACCATTATTCTATTAGCCTTACCCTTATAAGCCCCACCTTAACCCTAAACCATACAAACACAAGCCTACAAAACCCTAGCAGTACTTTATTTTTGGCTATTTTTCAGATTCTTTTTTTACTACTTTTTGCTTGGTGACTTTTCCACTGCAGAGGTATTTTTACCATGATTTTTTCATTAACTATATTTTGTTTGCAACATTTTCACTGCATACTGTATTGTTTAGTATTGAGGCAAATGTCATTGTTGGACCTTAGCGATGGGTTTGGTTTGTAGATGGACATTTATTCCTGTATGAATTCTGCTCCTTGGTCGTGGATTGTTCTGTGTGTTATGCAGAGCGTTTTAAAGGAAATTGGGTGTTTTGACTGGGTGCCAATGCAGGGTTCTCACTGCTCGCATGATGTGTTCTTAGTCTGAGGAGTAATATTGCTGCTGCGTTCTGTATCGGTTGTAGTTTTTTGATTAGGTAGTCTGGCATTCTGAGATGTTGGCGTACCCTATTATTGACATAAGGGAAATGACAGCAACTGTTTTATGTGGAAAGGTGAAGGAGTGTCGGCTTGATTGTGTGTGGGTGGAAGAGGCATTTCTTTACTACTTTGTTGACTCGTGGTTTAAGTGTTAAGTCGTTGTCTATTAATATTCTGAGATTCTGAACCAGTTCGGATGGTTCCGGTCGGTTTTGCATTTCAGTAGGTCATTGAATGTGGTGTTGGTTTAACGGGTCATTGAGCGCGATTATGATTTCAGTTTTGTCCGGTTTGAGTTTAAGGCTGTTGGTACTCAACCGATGACTTATTTCTGTGAGACAGTTGGTACGGGTTGGGTTTTGTTATTTGTTAGTGTTGATTTTGTTGATGATTTGTACGTTGTCTGCATAATTTAACAGGTGAGGCTGTGTCTTTGGATGAGAGGTCATGTAGATGTTGAATCTAGCAGTGGTGAATGGGATGAGGCTTGTAAATTGTTGTGCGGGGTGTTGAGTTGAAGAGGGTTAGCCAGGTTCTTTCTGTTCTTTGTGCCATGATGGATTTTAACCAAAGGTACTCCGTGTTGCAGATTCCTACACCTTTGAGTGTTTTGATGAGTGGTGGACTGTGTCGAAGGTTGCTGATATATCAAGTAGTATTAGTGCTTATTTGAAGTTGGAGTCTGCATTGGCTTTTAGGTCATCCCATATCGATAATAACACAACTTTTGTTGCTCTCATGGATCTGAAGCCGACTTGAGCCTGGTGTACTATCCAATTACATGTTTCAGGACTTGTTTGTGCTAGTAGCTTTCTAGTGGTTTTGGCGGGTATGAGATGACAGTTGGTTAGGTCTTCGGTGTTTCCCAATGGGTCTTTAAGTAAAAGCTTGATGTATGCTAATTTGAAGGATTGTGGCACAGTTCCTGTTGCTAGTGAGTGTCTGAAGAGGTTGAGGAAACATTCTACTGGTGTTTTCTTGGTGAGGATAGTATTGTTTGTCTGGATGAGTAGTTGTTAAGTCTTGTAGATGGTTCCGCATTGGCTGGTTAGTGGGTTGTTGGGGATTTTTTATTTTGTTTTTGAAGTAGTCTGTAAGGTCATTGGATAGATTTTGTGATGGCATGGGTATGTTTTCTGCATGCAGTTGGGCTCCTTGGCTCATGGATGATGTTGAACATCTAAAACATGGGGGCTCCGTTGAAGCCCTCTGTATGAAGCCCGTCTATATGTGTAAATAACACCTTTCCTTTGCAGTGTTAGAACCCCACCCCGAGTTTCGGACAGCGGAAGGCATGGAGCAGACTTATCTGGTGGATACAGAAACGAGGTAGCTCAAGTTCCATCAGATATGCAGAACTTTGCATACTCGGGCTGCTCGCAGCATCCTTCCAAAACGGCGCTGCGCGGTAATGAAGTGGATGAGAGCGGACCCCCGAACTGTGAGGCACAGATAATAGTCCGCTCAGCACTCTGGAGTGCTACGAGAGTACCCCATCGCATTGGAAGCTGGCAGACAGGCAGCTGAGGGGCTGAAGCCACGGCACAGAGACCTTGAGAGAGGCGACCCACCTAACGCGAAGTGAGTCAGCGGTGCTCTCTCTGTCCCTCGCCGAGGCTCCCACCGCATACCCCGACTTCCCCGCCCTGCCTCCTGTCCCCGGCCTGGGTTGTCACCATGGTGCCCGGGGGTGAGCTGTTCCTTACCTCTGAAGAAGTCCACCGACAGATCGGTCGCCGGGCTCCTCCTCATGCCCCCAGCCTACCGGAGCAGCTGCATGAGCCTCTGAGCCCCCAACGCTGAATCTTGACAGTGGCGGCGCACAGCTCCTCCTGGGAGGATCTGATCGCTTCACTTCACAGAAGAAGCCCACGGCCAGTATCTAACATCGACCCCCCCCAATCCCACAACCTCCACCCCCCACAGCCACTCTCCCTGGAGCATACAGGCACACGCACCCCCTTGGGGGAGTAGGATTCTATGCTCCTGGGTACGGGACAGGCACATGTAGTGCCAGGAACGTGTGTGGAGCCTAGTCACTAGCTTCCACCCACACAGCCTGCCCCCCCACCCCCCTGAAACCTGCAGACAGTGGACCACTGCACAGGCCCCCTACGCCCAGAGCTGGCTATTTGGGAGTGGAGCCTTCTCTAGCAGGCGAAGGGGTGTGGAGGCTATCGATCCCTGAAGCCCATCCTTCCCCCAACCAATACACAGAGGATAGGGTCCCATGTGGACCCGCAAGCTTACCGAGGCCAATATGATTCAGACCCAAGTACAGTGGACGATGGCAGACTGACCAGGGGCCATCAGCAAGCGCACCCTCTCCCCCAGCAGCTCCTACTGGCACTATCACATACAGTAACACCCATCTACTCACACGAAGGCCGGCCGTTACCATGTCCGAACACCTGAAATCTCAGAAGAGCGGAGATATATTCACCATGCTGCTCCCTGCAGAGAAGGGGAAGAAAGCAGAAACCGCAAAGTCCCCGCCACTGACACCACCTGATCCCTCTGGGCAGCTATCCACAAGAGGACATTCAGGCGTTCATGCTTGATACTAAGGCTGAATTTCGCAGCTGCATGAACAAGCTGACCTCCAAAATCGAACACACGGACCAAAGAGTAACGGAACTGAAGCAGAGACTGGGGGAGGTGGAGGAGCATACCTGAGAACAGGCGGCTACCCTCTTGGAAGTCAAGCAAAAGATCCGGACTCTGGCGGACCACAACGAGATCTTGGAGTGTAAACAAGAGGACCTGGAAAACAGGGCCCGAAGAAATAACTTTCAGATCAGAGGAGTGCCTTCATCAGTGCTGGATCTGGACCTGCCGGAATACATAAGGGATCTATTCCAATCTCCCCTGCGGTGTCTGAAAAAATCACAGTTGCTGCTACACCGCACACAGACTTTGAACCCACAGGGGACTGGACTCGGAAAGCCCTCTGGATGTTATCACCATTGTTCACTTTTATACGACGAAGCAGGAAATTCTGGCGGTGGTTCGTACCTGTGACGAACTGTCATTCCAGGGCTCCCCCTACAGATCTTTCAGGACCTAGCAATGGCAACAATGCAGAAACGAGGGCTGTTTGCCCCTTAACTCTTTTTATTTTACGAGACCAGAAGATCAGATATCGCTGGCTGTTCCCCACAGCCATGCAGTTCTCGTATAAAGGGGCTTACCGCTCGATCTCATGCTTGGAAGATGCAGAGGAAATCCTAATCCTGCCTTGCCAGACAAAAAGAGTAAACAACCCACCCCTCCCCCGCATTCCCAGCCACCTCTGTGTAGACGACCATCCACCGAAGGCGAGGCATCAGGCGTGGTCCAAAATCCAAAAGGGCCGTTATCTGAATAAACTACCAGTACACACCTGAAATGTGGGGCCTAAACAGCAGCGGAGCCCTACGTGCCCGATCCTAAAGCATGGACATTTGTAGCACCTGCATCAAGGAAACTTGAAATACAAGCTAACAAGATGGTAAGACAGGCTTCACAAGACCTAAGCCCAACCTCAAGGTGGATGACACCTAATGACCCCTGGGGTGTTAACCAACTACCGTTGGCATTCCATGGTTTGGAAACAGTTTGTTTGTGGGTTACTGGTTTAACATAGCGTCTGGAGCGTGAATGCAGGAACTTACAGGCTCGAGATGGCAGGCACCACACATCTGACTCCCTCCCCCACCCTTCTTCGGCTACTAAAGATCACCCAAAAATATCTCATCAAACATTGATTGTTACATTAAATGTTAGAGGCCTAAATTCCCCCATGAAGCAAAAATCATTTTGAAGTGCCTGAATCATCTAGAGGGTACAGTGACATTATTACAGGAAACCCACCTTCTCCCAGAAGATTTCGCCTGCCTCCAAAGCAGAGATTTTCCCAAACAAGTTTTGCCTTCGAGGGAGCTAAAAAAGAGGAACAGCAATTTTAGTAGCCAGGTGGGGGAGGGGTCCTGTTTGAGGAGCTAGATACTATTAGAGTCCCAGGAGGCTGGTTCATTGGAATAAAAGGGATGCTTTTGGGTCATCTATATTCATTGGTCTCGATTTATGCCCCTAATGAGTGTAAAGATCTTTTTTTTTTTTCTTTTTTTTAATTTTTTTGGGGGAGTCTGGAAGACAAAGACAGAACAAATGCCCCATCCCCCAAGGATTTTAGGATAGCTTTAAGTATTCTCCATCTCTTCAGAGCTCTGGGTGTGATGGATACCTGGAGAGTTTGCACCCAGAGGAAAAGGACTTAACCTTCTTTTCGCAGGTTCACCGATCCTCCTCTCGGATTGACTTACTCTTGGCTTCGCCCCAGCTCCTGTCCTTCGCAAATGGAGTGGACGTAGACCTGAAGGTTCTTTCGGACCATGCCCCGGTACGGATTCAAGCCTGGGACCCTGCCCTGGGAGCCAGACCTCTATGGGGCTTGTATGACCCAGTTTGAATGATATGACTGTAAAGACTGGTAGGGGGGTCTGTACTTCCGCTCTCTATATGGTAGAGGGGAGGCACAGAGGACCCCAGCCAAGATTCTCTAATATGGTAACGATGGACGAGCAATCAAGGCCTAGCTTCTCAGGAGGTGATGCAGGCTGGTTCTTAAGTACAGTGTATCCCCAAGCCCCCACAAAGGAATGTCCACACACTGTATTACTGAAAACACAGTCTTTATATAATTAATATTCAAGGGTTATGTACACTTATCACAATAACGCACTTTGTGCTCAGGAAAATCAGCAATGGTAAATATCTACAATTCTAAAGTGGTACCACTAATATTAGACCTCATTAAAGTGCATTCACAATACTGTTAAAATGGCACACAGATCAATAAGAAGGAAACCAGCAATAGAGAGAGGAGAGATAACAGAGGGTTGAAACAATAGGCAGAATACTGGCCCCTACCACTGGACACAGTTCTGTGTGGAGATCCCCCCACCTGGGCAACCTGTAAAATAAAGAGATATAACACCAGCCCAGTCCATATATTGTTCAATAGTCTATTTCTCTCCTATAATGTTTTTACCCCCCCAATGTACCTGGTGGAGTCGAGTTCTTCGAAGAGGCGTCGACAGATCCTTCTTGAATGACCCCCTTTAAAGCAGGAGTCACGGATCGTCGAGAGGCGTCGAGAACTCGGTGTTCGGTGTCGGGGAATCGACGGCCCTTCTTGAATGCCTTCCCTTTCAAGCGGGAGACACGGGGCGTCGAACGTCCGACAACAAACAAGGTAGAACGGCGTCGATGAGGCGGCAGGCTTCGATCCGGGCGGTGCTCGTCGGCGTCGAGACGTCGGCGTCCTGCGAGGTAGAGGCGTGCGGGGCACCTCGGCGACACTAGTTCTGGACCGCAAAGATTGTGGGTGACGGTGGCCCAGCAAGGGCGTCGAGTCGCTCGAGTCTTTGGGGTCGTGAGGTGGCGGGAAACCCACCGGCGGATTCTCCTCGGCGCGTTGGTCGTCCTCGACTTTCTCCGGCGGGACAAAGCGGCCGACGATGCGGACGAGGGAGTCCTTCAAGACAAATGTTCTTAGGCAAGGAGCGGACGGCTCCGGTCGTCGGCGGCACGGCGTCAAGTGGTTCCCACGGCGGGGCAACACAACTTCGACGGGCCTCCAGCGGTTACACAGACCTGCGAACCCTGGTCGACGGCAATTGACTTCGACAGCGTCGATGTCCGGGTGCTTCACTTCGATCTCCTCGGCGGTCCCGTCTCGGGTCGGCAGCCTTTCGAGGGTCTGACTTCCAGGGCGCTTCGGCGAAGATTCAGCGGTGCTCGATGGTCCCTCGGAGCACGGGAAGAGGGCGCCTAGCCAGGTCCTCTCTCGGGTCAGTCCTCGACGATTTCGACAACCTTCAGTTCCGTCGAAGCAAATGCCACAGCAAGTCTTCTTCTTCCAGCTGGACGTCGAGGATCAGCAAATCCAGTTACTCTTGAGTGGAGACTCAGCTTCTGAATGCTTCTGAACAATTTCCAGTGGTGAGAGGTCCCCAGATATACTATCCTGTCTCTCATCCACACTGCTGGCACACACACAGCAGCCAATCACACAGAAGGGCATTCATGCAGTCAGTCAGCCAATCAGGCACACAGTGCATTCAGGCCACACTCCTCCCTTTCAGACACTCACAACAAGGAATGTGGATTGGGACAAGTACCCAGCCATTCAACACTACACACTGCATTCAGGCCAGTTTCGGGCAGGGCTGTCTCAGTCTTTGTCTCACATGCCAGAAACCAGACAACCACAACAAGAAGTGTATATTGGTCACACACTCCATTCACCCAGGTCCCACCCACAGGAGGTACCCACAACATACAGTCAAAGGGAAGGCTCCAGTCAGTCTAGCTGGGCCTTCACAACAACACCATATATGGAACTTCCACCCAACAGCCAGTCAGGGGGAAGGGACAGAGTCAGGGCTTCCCAGGACTTTGGGAAAAACAAGACAACAGGCAATAGAAAGCAAGAGGCCACAGGGGCCATCTTGTTTTCTATCAGGAATCAACTGATCCCAATGGCAGGGCCTGGGTATCCCAAAATGGAGGACGCCCAGAGCACCTGTCTAATTCAGCATGGAGCTGCCACCAGCCCATACCCTGCTCTGTGGGCCACCCACAGGTGCCCAAAAACATACACTAGGGGCACAGGGTTGTACCCCTACCCATGGGTGCCATAAGGGTATCCCAGGGGTCTGTTCACCAAACCAAAAGAGAGAGCTGCACTGCCAGGAGTCCCAAATGGACTCCTGGGCAGAAAACATAACAGAACACACGATAAAAGGCAGAAAAGGACAAGGATTCAGAGGCCCTGTCCCTCTGATGCATTTCCAGCATCACAATGACACTAAGGGATGAGGTGGCAAAGGAGATCAAGAACTATTTCCAGGAGAGCCCCACTGATCTTACATCCACGGGATGTCATGAATGCAGTCATTAGGGGCATTCAGATCTCCCACTCTGCGGCGTACTGCAGACGTAAAAAGCAAACTAGGTCCCTCCTGGAGCAGGAAATCTCCAAGATTGAAGGTAAATATAACCCAAAATAGTCTCCTAAAACCCACTTCGCCCTGTGTATAGCCTGAAACAAACTGGAGGCCCTCTGTTGAGGAAACAGCACTCTCCCTAACGTCGGTGAAACGGCTACTGTCTGAAGAGCAATAAGGCCAACAAGCTCATAGCTAGAAAACTGGGCCAGGCCAAAAAACAGAACTTTATCACAGGCCTCAAAAATCACACGGGGGTGACCGATTATGGGGAGCGGGTTCCACCTAGCACAAGCACACCTGCTGGAGACTATGTCCAGTCCTGGGAGACCAGTGCCAGCCCAGGTTAAATATATTGCAGAGGCGGCCCTGCCTCTCCTGGCCCGGGAAGAGAGTGAGGCACTGAAAGCCCCTATTTGACAGGAGGAAGTTGAGGCAGTCATTAAATCACCAAAACCCAGGGCCCCTTGCCTGGACGAGTTTTCACCTAAATTTTATAAACTCTTTAGTAATCGGCTTCTCCCCGCATCTTACAGCCCCCTTCAATCCTTTTGTTGGGGTGGGAAGTCTGACCCCCTCTATGCAAACTTCAACTACAATCTTATTATTGAAACCTGACCAAGATCCCAAGGAATGTGCCTCTTCTAGGCCGATTTCACTCCTGAACATTGATGCAAAGTGCTGGCAAACCACCTAGCTCCTCTCCTCCTTGCCCTAATTGATGCTGATCAAACAGGCTTTATACAGGGGAGAAAGACTGGGGACAATAGTAGACTAGCAGTAAACTTAATTGAATTCACCACCCTGAGCAAGGGGAAGATGGCCCTCTTAGCCCTAGATGCAACCGAAACTTTCGATAGGGTTCACTGGTCTTTTTTGCTCCTAATCCTGGAAGCTTTGGGCCCCAATTTAGGAAGATGATGGCCTCCAATTACTTCTCCCCCAGCACTATGCTACAGGTTAACCAGGTACGTTTTACCCCAATTCCCCTGACATGTCGTACACGACAGGGGTGCCACCTTTCTGCCCTTTTGTTCGCCCTTATTATGGAACCATTTGCACAACACATAAGGAGGAACACCTTCATTCAGTGAGCGGGGGCCCAGAACAACTCCCATAAGGTATCTCTATCTTTATAGCCGATGATGTGCTTCTCACCATCACGGATATTCAGCCCTCCCTTCAAGCGGCCCTACGAGAACTCGAGGCATTTGGTAACGTGGCAAGGTTTGAAATAAATGATGGGAAATGGGTGGTGCTGGGGCTATCACCGCAAGATAGTAGTTCCCTCTAACCTTTATGCCCGATCCACTGGGACACCAAATCTATTCAATACCTGCGGGGTACAACTTGCAGCATTTCCATTTGAGCTTTACGCTGCCAATTTTCCCCCTCTCATTAAAGCGCTTGAAAAGGGAAATGGGCAGGCCAAGAGATTTCCTTAATGGATCGAATCACTGGGATAAAGATGAACCTGCTCCCTCACCTTCTTTACTGTTGTTCATCCCTCCCGGTAGTAATTCCAAAAATAACATCGGATCAGCTTCAAAATAAAGTCCTGAGATTTATATGGCGGGGTAAAAAAACCTAGAATCCCAAGAAAGTAATGATGGGTGGACCCTGACTGGGGGTCCCGAACCTACAGAAATATGCAGTGGCAACCCAGCTCACACTTATTGACATGAACAACTGAAGCTCCAAAACCAAAATGGATGGAGATTGAGCAAGCTCGAAGTTCTCTCCACCTTCGCTTTTTGTCGTTTGTTCCCCATACGTCACGAAAACAATGGCCACATCTGCCCTCGTTGTCAAAGGCCACCTTAAAGTCCTGGGACGTGGCACTAAGGGGGAAGAGGACTCCCAGGGGCATGGGCCCACTCGCTCCAGTTTTCGGCAACCCTGACCTTACTCTGGCATACCCCAGGGGGCCTTTAAGACCTGGAAGGGGTTGGGGGTTACTTACACTAGCACAATTATTTGAGGAGGGCCAACCACGCTCGTTTGACAATTGCAAGAGGGAAATTAACCTGTCAGAATCAGAGAGGTTCTCCTACTCTCAATTACGCCACTGGATCTCGCACCCTGAGATGAGACAAAAGGTCACCAGGACCATGAGCCTCCTCAAACTGACGACCTGGGAGGGTATCAGTAAGGGCGGAATCTCAAAACTGTACAAACTCTTGAGGGACGACCTGTTAACCGTGCGCAAACCAGACTATTTGTCTCATTGGGAAACCGACCTGGGCCACCAAGTGGAGGACACAGAATGGTTGGACATTTGGGCCAGGGCTCACACATCGTCTAGGTGTGTGACGAATAATGAATGTGCCTTGAAACTATTCTGATGTTACTATTCCCCTCCCCCCCCCCCCAACCAAATATATCACTTCCAAGCTTCAAGACTCCCCAACCTGTTGGGGGCCCAATCTCTTGTATTTCCACATGTGGTGGGATTGTCCCCGAATCAGTCTGTTCTGGGATGCTATTGTGGATACCATAGAAGCTATTACAAGTAGCAAACTCCTGATCTGTCTCAAGACCCTGCTGCTGTGGAACCCTCTTGCGGAAGTATACCCGAAATCTGGGGCACGCGCTAAACTGCTGACACACTTGCTACTAGCGGTGCGCATTAGCATTGCCCGACACTGGAAATCACCGGAAGGCCCGGACTTGACCGTTTGGTGGATTAAGGTCTGGGATGTGCTGGTGGCCAAAAAAGTGACTGCAGCAAGGGATGGAAAACTCCACCAATTTCAATCGATTTGGTCGCTACTATTGGAATACGACCTCAAATACCCTGCTCTGACCTACAAACCCCGCCTGGCAAGACTATACTTATGCCCGGGAGTGAACGGGTAATGGCGGTATTGTGTGGGACAAGAACTACCTGCTGGGTTGGGTGGGGTTAAAAGCCGTGGTCGCTGATGTGCATCGTGATCATGTAAAGAACTGAGGGACGGGAGTTGACTCTGGCATCTGATTCATGTGTAATGTTTGTCCTCTCCTGTCAAGAGGCTGTTTTGATATGCTCCCACTGTTGCAAAAATTCTAATGTTTTTTTTTAAAAACATCTAAAACATTTTTTTTAAACATCTCTTTATAGGTGTTGCTTTAGTTTGTGATTCATTTGTTGTAATATTTCTTCTTTGCTTTGAGTATTTGCCCTTTGTATAGTTGTATCTGTCTTTGATAAGTGTTTTTTATTTTTTCTGTTGATCATAGTTTTTGCTCTAATCATTTCTGTATGCATACTTTTGCTCAAATTGTTTTGATAGTAAGCTGGTGGAGACCCCTGCACCCCCCTCATTCACCCCACCCCCGCCCAACTCAAAATCTAAATTATTTAGGTAAAGTTCAAGCAAAAAGGATTCTAGCAGTTTTTGTGCGATCAATAGACCTACTTCCCTCATTTTGTACTGACTGCCCTCCTTGTAAAAGTATGGTTTGCTCACCTGGACTACCTTTACGTGTTATCTCGGTTCAAAAGTAAACTCTGCCTTTTGAAGGTCACATACCATAAAGGTCGCATTAATCCGACTGATTTAGTGTGGCCTTCAACAGATGGGAAAATTGCCTTTTCGAGGGGTTTCAGAGCACCCCTGCACCCTTATTTTGCACCCCATCCCTCAAACTCCTCACACCACACATGTGCCTTCTCTATGCACCAGCATTTTCCATGTGATTTTGACGGTGGGCCCGTCTGCTCCTGTGCGCACTTGTGTGCAGCATACGACAGGGTCTGGCCTCTGAGCTCTTCGGGCTTCTGTTGCATTCTTCTGTGCCCGCAAGCAGCAGACTGTAAATGGTTATTTAATTACCTTAAGTTGTGGGCTGCATATTACTGTTAACTTAGGCTAGTTTGATGCTCTTGGTATGAGCCCAACTGTGGTGTATTGCAGAGGAAGCTCACGGTTGAGGGAGAATGAGTTATTTCTTGGGACCACAGTTCTTTTGTCTCCAATGTGATTGAGGAAAGACCCTATGCAATTTTGCACAGAGATTACCCAGAAATTCTTGTATTTCAGATGACTCCTCGAGTTCTCAGAGAGAGGCTCACACTCAACGAGAACAATCTGAAGTGGGAGAAAGATCTTTGCTTTTGATGCCATTAAAATAGCTTATAGTGGGTCTAACTTGCAGCACTAGCATCGGTGTATAGCTACAAAAAAGCAGCAATTACTTATTTCATAGCTCATTGTCAAGGTTTTCTTTTGCCTGCTGCTGCCTTTGCTGACCTGTATCCGCTTGTATACGAGTCGGATCACCCTGACCAGATATCACAACACAATTACCTACAGGCAGCTCCACTAAACAAGATCCCCATAACGGATGGAGAGAAGCTTGTGAAAGACGTCACCTGGGAGGATGTTCTACACGTTATAGCGAACCTGACAGTGAATAAATCGCTGGGCCCCGATGGGTGCCCAGCCTCCGTCTATTAAAAAAAATTCTGAGCGACCCTAGCCCCAAACTAACCGACCTTCTTCAATTCATTTGCCACTGCCGGCAAAATAACCGCCGCCATGGAGGAAGCCAAGCTAATTCTCTTCCTTAAACCAGGGAAAGATCAGATCGCCCGATTGCGCTTATAAACATGGATGCAAAGATCTACACCAAAATTCTTGCCAATCGGCTAGCAAATCTAATGACTGCACTGATCCACCCCGACCAAACGGGGTTCATAAAAAATTGCCATACCCATGATGATATCCGGAGAGTGTGCCATCTGTTGGAAAAAATCACCAAGAAGGGGGACGCTGCGGTAATGGTGTTGCTCGATGCAGAAAAGGCATTTGGCAGGGTCTAATGGTCCTTCCGCTTTAATACTGTGCAAGCAATGGGCTTCGGCTCTAAATGTATTGCCATGATACAAGATAACTATCTCAATCCTTCGGCCATACTATTAATAAATGGTCCGCTATCCCACCCTGTCTCTCTTCAAGGGGCATGAAACTGGGATGTCCCCTCTCCTCTACGTGTTACACCTGGAACCACAACTGTCACAACTGAGTCAATCGGAGGCAATTAAGGGAATACCATTTGGAGGAGACGCACACAAACTTAAGGGCCTTATGCAGACGACATGCTCCTCACTTTTGCCAACCTGGTTGTTTTGCTCCCTGCAGCACTCCATGAATTGCAAAGATTTGGTACAGTTGCCGGCTTAAAAATTAACATTACAAAATCCGAAATGTTAAACCTGTTGGTCAAACAAGACAAATTAATAAAGGCTCAAAAGACGACACAGCTCTGCTGGGTCCCCAGCGGCATTCAGATCCTAGGGGTGACTATCACATGCACACTTAGGGAACTATATATAGGTAATTTCCGGCCACTCGTAGTGGGTATGCAGAAACAACTGCAGACGTGGAGTCCTCTCTGTCTCGTGGCTGGGGCGGATTAACACTATTAAAATGGTAATTCTGCCCTGGATTCGCTAGCTGCTTGAAGCCCTCCTGACCACGTTCTTCCACACTCTACACAAGATGATATCCAATTTCATTTGGAAAAATAAACCCCCTGTAAAGCACTAATGCGTCCTCCAAATAGCAGGGGGTGGGTAGGTGGGGTCTCCCAAACTTTTGAGAATGCTACCGGGCAGCACAGCTGCAAGTGATAAAGGACTGTTTCCGGGAGGACAAAGATAAGAGATGGGGCAGATGGAAAACTCATTAGTAGGCCCAAGAATAGGATAAAAATGATGGCTACCTAGATCAGATGGGCCTCGAAACATACACCTTAGTGAGATCACGAAAGTAATGAAAGACTTATGGGACCAAGCAATTCGACAACATCCTATCACAACATTTTCCCTCCCCCTTAGAGAGAGAGAGAGAGAGAGAGAGAGAGAGAGATCGAGATCGATCTCTCTCCACCATAGGTAGCAAAAAAAACATGCTCCTCCCCTCCGAACATACTTCTTAGATGATTCTCACTTTCATGTGCAAAATCTAAAAATCTAGTTCGGAGGGAAAAGGCTGGTTGATATTTCGGACTGTGCTAAAGAGCGGAGGGTGGAGGAATGATTACCATCTAAGCGACATAACACCTAGCTTCCTCGCCACAGTCTTTAATTTTTAGACGCACCAACACTAGAGGTGGACCAGCAATTGATTAAAGGACACTGCCAACATTGGACTAGACCTCTAGTTGAAAGCGCCATGGCACTCAACTATACTGGACAGGTCTGTGGATATGTGCCAGAGGGTGGTCAGTCAAAATCTCGAAAACAAAATCTCGAATGACAAAAAGCCCGAAACAAAAATCTCGAAAAAAAAAAATATCGAATTTTTTATTTATTTATTTATATATGTTTTTGGGGTCAGGTAAGTAAAAAAAAAAGGGGTAAAATAAAAAAAAAAATGAAAAAAGGGGGGTTAGGGGGGAACCCCCCCATTTTGAAAAAAAACGCATTGAAAAAAAAAATTCGATATTTTTTTTTTCGGCCTTTTGTTTTCGAGATTTTTGTTTTCGAGATTTTTTGATTCGGTATTATCACTATGAACCGTGCCAGAGTTCTCTCCAGGGAATGCAACTTGCCAGCGCACT
Organism: Ambystoma mexicanum; assembly: GCF_040938575.1. Classification (NCBI taxonomy): domain Eukaryota; kingdom Metazoa; phylum Chordata; class Amphibia; order Caudata; family Ambystomatidae; genus Ambystoma; species Ambystoma mexicanum. The sequence goes on along the minus strand of NC_090931.1, from coordinate 1,002,153,657 downwards.
GTTTGTGCTGCTGCTCAGAAAGGAGGATGTGAAATGGCTCTCCCATGACTTTGTCCCAAGCGAGCATCCCTCTCAGCCATTAGCCGCATTGATACTGCTGGGATGTGCAATTTGGGTGCAAACTGCAACACAGCTAGAACACCTTTAGAAGATGCGCTTGGGCTAGAAATGGAAATCGACTGATGAGAGAGATGTTTTTAGCCGACCGCACCATGTTTCTACACTCCACCTCCCCCGTGCCACTCCCACCCCCTTCTCCGTTGGCTCTCGAGCACACTCCATTATACCAAACCTTGGAGAAACATGATCTGGCTGCTTGGCAGCATCCGGGCGTTAGGCTATGCGTTTGCCAGCTCCCAGAGCTTAATGGCGCTCCTGGATGCCAGCTTTGGCTTAACGCCGATTCTGAAGACTGTGCTCACGCATATGGAAGAGCTCACACAAATGCATTCTCGTCCTTGAAATAAATCTAACTTGGAGGACCTGCTTCTAGGGCAAACTACAACACTGATCTCGATACGCCAATGTCTTTTCTAAGCATTGTAGTCCCGTGGCTTTTTTTCTTCCCATCTAGTGTCTTGTGATCTCCCACTTAAGGGTTTTGCATGCTGGCCGCACTGCGGAAAGTGTCAGGACTCGGGCTAACCGAATATCCACTGCACGTTGTATTAGGAAACGAATCCACTTGAATCACGCGCTACTCTTCACTGTTCATTCTGCCACAGGGTTGAGAGAAACTGTTCCACATTTTCAAAGGGGTAATATAAATATTAGTCCACATAAGCACATGTGTAATCCCTTTTTAATAATGTCATGATTTTATGTATGGCTTTGTGACAGATTATTCACACTTCTAGGCAATGTAATACGCCAAGCAGTATTAAATTGGATAAAACTAGCTGCTATGAAACTGTTGAACATAATGATAGATTAGTGTTATTGTTTCATGTAAGTTTTTTCTCCCGTTTCTAAGCACTGTAATTCTAGCTGCCCTATTGTTGCTCATGTAATACTCAGATTAATAGTGATAGTAATAATGGGTAAATCGGCGCTGGTTATTGGAACATGCACAGGCAGGCCCCATAACCAAGGTGAGCTCTTTAACAGTTGTACAAACACATGTTTATACTCTTAAGTGCTTGTTTTAAATGATCTATTGCTCAAATGTCCTTTTACGCACAATGCCTGAGTAATGTTATGTTGATGGGATTTATGCCGTGCACCTCTGCCATTTGTTAATGTTAAAGGGCATTTGTACCGCGCACTATCACCACCGAAGTGGTCCCCTGGCACTCTGGCGGCTCAGAAAAAGGGGAGGAGAGGGGGTGGGTTAGTGGGAGTAAGCTGGAAAAGTGCAAGAGAGCAATGATGTGCTGTTGGCAGCCTCAGCCCGGTGGGTCCGTTGGCTGGGCTTGGGGGTGTTTTACGGTCCGTAGTCGTCGTGTACTGTTGTGCAAGTCTGTGTGGTTTGTTTTGTTGTTGCATTGTTGTGAAGTTTGTGCGGATTGCTGCATTTTAGGCTTGTGGTTGTGTTTGGTTAGAGTTTGAGAGGTGTATGCAGAGGGATGGAATTGTTAGTTGGTTGGTTAGTTGGCATTGCTGTCCTTGCAATTATGGGATTCCATCTAGGTGCGGTACATGCTGACATTCACATTTCTATCTAGATGCGATACAGGCTAAAGTTAAGAATTCCATACGCGTGTGGCACATTCTAACCATTATACTTGTATCTAGATGCAACGCAAGCTAATGTTCAGAATCCTGAGTGTTGCACATGCTAACAATCACATTTCTGTCTAGATGCGACGCAAGCTAAAGTTCAGAATCCTGAGTGAGGCACATGCTAACAATCACATTTCTGTATCAGAAAGTGCTGATGAAGAAACCTGCCAGCATGACCCACCATGACAATTGTTATGTGGCCCATCAGAACCACGTGAAGCGGTCTCTAATAGGAGTGTCCAACACTCCCTTTCACTCCACGTGTCATCATAAACTCCAGACGGTCCAACTTTTTGGGGGCAAACTCTTCTCCAGCAATGAAATGCATGATGAGAAACATGAAATGCCCTCCAAGCTTTAAGGGCAAAGTCACAGCAAGCTTTATAGTTTCCATGACAACATGCTATGCCCCAGCCCACTTCTTTGCCCTCCCATTGTGTCATATCCCTCAAGTTTAGACACTGCATCATCATATATTGCTGGGACACCCCCCCCCCCCCTGACCCCCCTGCTCCCATAGAGCCCAGCACACTGGTCCCCTTCCCCAGAGCATTTGTACACCTGTTCACACACCCACTGCACAACTAACACTAGTTACTATTAACTCCTTAGCCTAATCCACCACTCAAAATCTCTCAACCACTCAGACTTCTGCCAACATGGCATGCCTGAAATGCAGCTCCGCTACAACTGTAAACTGTTGTCATGTAAATATAAGTGCATGATTGTGAACCTTGTAACAAGTGTAATATTTCAATGCAAGCAAGCGCACAAAGGATTTGGGGCTTGGTGCACTATACAAGCAACAAAAATAGAAATGTGTATGGTCTCTAGGTGTTCAAGAGGATCTGAAAATAGGGGAAGGGTTGATTGATGTTTGTTAGTTGGATGAGAGGGTGAGCCAAAAGTTTTTTGGCTGTTGTGTTGGTAGTTTCAGTTCGATTGTGTGAGTTATTGGAGGAGGTGTAGAGTTTTGCTGTTTGGCATCGAGTGGGTGTGTGGTGTTCTGGTTGCCATGAGTGGATGGTGTAGTTGGTCGGTGTGTGGTGTGTTTCAGGTTAATGGGGGGGCATGATCCTAGTACCAGGGTATAGGGATGAATCTGTTGCGCAGGTTGGTTGTTGATTAAACTGAAACCCACTGTACAGTTGTTTAACAATGCTAGGTTTCTCATTCACTTGCTGGCCAATCCACTTGTATCATGTGACCTGGGAAACGCGAGCAAAGACCCAGCACTTTGTGATGTACCTCTGCATCAAAGCTGCATTATTCTCTTTGACCATGAGCCATAGTTTGGCGAGTTAGGTCGGCCAGTGAGAGGCATGTTTAGTGCTTTCCTGAATGTAATGCATTTCTCCATTGTGTGTATTCCCTAGGCAAGGTAGTTCCACAGTTTCGTAGAAACATTTCAAAAGTTTGATCCACCATATTAAATTTTTTTGTTAGTTTGGGCTTTTTTAGTTAGGTTTTGCTTGCAACACCTATAAGCCAAAACTATTGCATTATAGTGCAGATGGGAGGAATGGCATAGGGGGCTGAACACACAAGGCTGTGTTTGGTTGTTTGCCCACCCATTGACTGCCCATGGCCTTGCTAATCCCTATGGCCATTCCCACCCAGTTCTTGCCCTTCCCCACCCAAAACTCCTCCTCATGGGAACTCTTTGAACTTCTTTACTCAAGCCTTACCATCAAACTTTGCACTTGAAGCGCATGCCAGTGTTTACTCAAAGCAGTCTTCTGAGAGTTAATAACTTAATTGGAGTTGTAAACCTGCTACTGTTGTAATCTAAATTTCGAACAGTTCTGCCTTCAGCCACTCAATTTGTAAGCACTGTGTGTCCTTCACTAAATTCCTGTTAAAACAAGCATTGGCAAAGCCAGCAGTTTTGGCTTGTGTATGTATTAGAAAGTGCCAGGCGCTGCTATTAGACACCAAGATACTCGCACCATTTCGCACCTGCTACTATCAATGGCCAGTTAACAGCACTACATATATGATAAGTGGTTTAATGTAGGCACCTTTGAAATTCTTAGGTACGGTTCTTGTTTCCAGTGAATGGTTCATGAGGATTTGGAAGCTTTTCTTTGCTGAGGCTGTTCTTGTAGATGTCTGTTGGGAAGGGTCTATTGGAGACCCAGCTTTGTTGCTTGTCTTCTTTCCTTCACTCGTTTAGTGGAGTCTTCTGTTGAGCTAGGTGTGAAGTAGTTCAATATTGTGGTTTGCTATGTGGTTCCCCTTTTGTCCCCTTGTCTCTGCTTACTGAGTTCTTCCCCCTGTGATTGTAAAGCGCTCTGTTGCTTCCTGAAGATATGTCCGCACTCAATTAATACCCTAATTAAGCAATGCACCCAGAGCTTGGGGGGATGGGAGTGGGCACTACTTTGCTCACAAGTGCCACATGCCCCAGTTACAGGCCCAAGCAAAGATGGGGCCTTAACAAAGGGCCGGGCATTACCGGGCACGGTAATGCCTCCCCCGCCCCCATCACCCACTTAGCCCAAGCAAGTTTTTTTTGCTATTGGTATCCTCCTAAGTGAAGACTTAGGGGGATACTAATATCTTACCATTTCGTTTTTTTCCCCTCCATTTCTGAAGTTAAGTCGGAAAATCATTTGCATCTGAGTAACTGCGGACAGCTAGATCGCTTACTGCAGTTTGTACATTGATAGATGGCGGCCATGTTGGATATCACCAAAACTCATGTCATAGATTGTATAAACTTAAATGCAATAATTAATTGTGATAATGTTATGAACACAAAAAATGAAAAGTATAGGTTGCAGTGTGATTCTGAACATGTTTAGGACATACAGTATATGGTTTAAAGCATTAAGAAAATTACATTTGCAGATACTGCACACCATTTGTAGTTACATATATTCAAATTAAGCAGTTAACTTTGTAAAAATGTTAGCAATACAATGCATGTAAGAATATTGTGCAATATAATTGTGAAAGCTTATGACATTTACCATATGGTTAAACGCATTAAGAACTTGACATTTTCAGTTACGTGTAGTTGAATTGCACATTTCCAAGAAAGGAGAAGGGGAGAAGGAACAGTTAGAAAACTGGGGGCTTGGGGTTACTTTAGAAAAGGAGGTGGCATTAGTATTGAAGGGATATTGCAATTGGGCAAAGAGTAATGGGAACAATGTTTGGAGAGAGGGTGCATACTGTCAGGTTGCAGTGGAAGTAGAGGCTCCTGCCTGATGCAAAATTGTTGACGAAGTGCTATGTTCGCTTGGTTGAGATCTCCAGTAACTTTCTATTGATGAGGCACTTCGGTGTCCACTTACTGAGAAAATGTGTCTGTTTTCTTGACCTGCATTTGCTAGGAGCTGAACCGTTGTTGCATGAATAGAGTGGTTGGTGTATACTGTGGAAAGATGAGCATGCTTGCTTACTTTCGGCATAAAAGTGCCAAGTGTAATTTTACCCAATGGACGATTAGTGTACCATGTTTTTTTTGGTCGCATACTTTTTCTTTATCTAATCTATGTGGCAATACAAAAATACAGGGTGCATCACTTGGAAATGTTGACATGTAGTGAATTAACAGGGCAGTTGGTATCATCTGAACCCTCATACATTCTTCCTAGTAGCTCACTGCATTGACTTTCGTTAACTGATCGATTGGTTTTTAGTCAGGGTTGCGTACTTCAATCCATTGTCGTCTCTTATTATTTCAAAGGTTTTCTCCTTTTCTTCCTCTCTGTGCAAAGTGCAATTAAATGTTAAACCAGACTTTACATTGCAGGGTTTCAGGGAGGTTGGGGTTGAAAACACCAGAGATTTTCAATTTTTGCATGTCATTTAATGAAATGGCAGTTTTATGGACAGCCATATTTTTTCCTTCACGTTTTAGACTTTTTATAATGCTTGTGAAAACGTTGTTGGCACTCAGAAAAAATGTATTATATTTAGAATATTGGTATTGTGACTTGTTGGTGGGTTGTTTAAGTGACGGTTCATTCCAGAGTGCAAGGAGATTAGGCTCTGTGGTTTATATTCTCAAACCGAAACATTGCGCACTTCTGCATAGAATTGTCATAATGTAGAAGCTAAGACCGTAATGGGCTAGAGTTTAAAATCGGTAGAAAGTACTTTTTGCATTAGCCACCCTTTAAAAGTGTCACCCGCCCATTTAGTTGCCGTCTGAGTATTTATTTCCAGTGCATCCAAATAATTACAGTGGATTGTAGCATGTCTGTTGAACTGTATTTGGCTAGTATTAAGGGAGGTACAGATGTCTTTTCGAGGAAGGAGTGAAATTTGTTTTTTCAAATGTTCCATCATTCTTTCTGGGGCTGCCAGTTAGCCATTCATCCATTGATTGTGTGCCTATTAAATCAAAGGATATTGTAGACGCCGCGCTGTGGTTAATCAATGGCTTGTTGGTGCGGCCCACCTTCTCTGATGCCTCCGACATATTTAAAACCTTAGATTTTAATAAAGACATACGTCTTCAAGTGCAACTCAGTGCCGTTGAGATAAACTGCAGCATAATGGCGGACAATAATGAATGTGGAAGTTAAGCAGCACGTGAGTATATTATATCCCACAGTCAGTGTTTTAATTGGCAGGGAATGCAGGACAGCGGCTTTCCCAGGTGGCGAAAGACCACATTTGGGCCAATAGTAAACCATGTGGGACACAGCGCAGTGACGGTAGGTTACTGATAATAATTATGATTTCTGCTTTATAGAGCCATATCTGTTTTTAGTTTGCAATTTAAGTACTGGTTGTTGTAATGTTTCCTACAAGCTTATTTGAGTTTCCTGTTTTTCTTCTGGGCTCTGTGATGGGGCATAAACCATCTGGCAGCCGTTTTCCTTTTGGAGTGGATGAAGAGTTTCTTCGATTCCACAGCATCCAGAGCTACTGTGATCCATTTTAGATTGTCTCAGTTCTCTTCTGGTGGAAATTTGTCCAGGAGCGTTTGGTAGTTTTATGGATTTCAGCTTTGTGTTAAGTGTCCATGGTGTTAAAGGATTTCCAGTTTCTTTTCTCATTTTGAGTTAGGTTTATGTGGGTGACATGTAGCCGCCTTGGAGCGTCGATCACAAAGTTATCATAGGGAATGTGTAATGGGGGTGCAATTGTAGTTAGGCAAAGTGTGTTGAACTGCATCGGTTGCCCCTTCACTGTTCGTTGTAGGTTCATGGTTAATAGTTGTGAGGTCAGTTATCTGGCAGAGCTGGTATTCCCCTCTTCAAACCAGACATTAAAGTCTCATAGTATGATCAAGGGATAGTGTTCTATTGCAATGCTGATTTTAACATCTCCAGATTTCTCTGCAAAAGCCGAGTTCTATGTGCGTGGTCTGTAGATGGGTTGGAGGATACATTGTTTTTATGGTCCACAACATGGATCTTTAACAATGGTGCCGTAGTGATTCTAAGGTGTCCTTTACGGTTCATAGTGATAATACCGAATAAAAAAATCTCAAACAAAAATCTCAAAAACAAAAGGCCGAAAAAAAAATATCGAATTTTTTTTTCAATGCGTTTTTTTTTTTAAATGGGGGGGTTCCCCCAACCCCCCCTTTTTTCATTTTTTTTTATTTTACCCCTTTTTTTTACTTACCTGACCGCAAAAACATATATAAATAAATAAAAAATTCGATATTTTTTTTTCGAGATTTTTGTTTCGTGCTTTTTGTCATTCGAGATTTTGTTTTCGAGATTTTGACTGACCACCGTCCTTTACATTCCACCACAAAGCCATATCCTATTTTTCCTTGGTGGTTGCCTGCCCGAGTTTGAAGTTGTTTGGTAGGGAGTCATGTCAACTACCTTAAAGTCATTAGCCAGGTTTCTATGAGGAAAAGCATGTTCGTTCACCCTTCAAGTTCACCCTTCACTGCGTAGATTGTGTGTGTCTGTGCTATGCCTTGACATTGATCTGGCCTTAACCAGATTGCAGTGAGCCTTTGTTCTCTGGGGTTTGTTTTTCCTTTGGGGGTTGTTGATATGGTGATTGGACATTGGTTCCTCCTGTGACTTGATCCTCTAACATTGATTTGGAGTTTGGGGTGTGAACCTTGGTTGCGTTGGCTTATTTATTGATAAGCTCGAGTAGTTTGCATGTATGGTTGATCTAGTTTTATGGGGTGGTTGTGGGTTTGTAACTTGGAATTCTGTTCTCACCTGTCCCTGGTGACCAACAGTGTTTTCAGGTGGGTTGGTTCTTTTGTAGTTATCCTTGTCAAGTCCATCAATGGTGTTTTGCCTCTTCTCTTCCTGCTTGGTTAAGATTTCATCAGATTGCTGGTTGTGAGCGGTTTTATATGGATAAAGATCATGAAACAGTGATTTTGGTCGAGTTATCATACAAGGATTCTCTTCTTTGAAGTGTTTGTGTAAGGTTTCCTGGAGTATACAGGTTCCAAGAATTAGTTGGTTGCATTGTTTGGCTTTCTTCACTGGTTTTTGTGCCATTGTGGCTTATTCTTGTTCGCTGGTCTTTCAGTGATCGACATTTTTGGTGTGGTTGGTGCAGATGGCTTTGATGGAGCTCAGGTGCCTGTATCTTGGGCTTTGGGTGTCTGTTGCTTTTCTTTTCAGTTATTTCTATGTTGCTCGCAGATTACTTAAGTGAGAAAATAGTGGCAAGTTATCCCAGTAGCAGATTATCAGAGTGGCAAGGTGTCAGTGGGAGGTTTTCCAGGCCAGAGAGAATCCCAGTGACAGATTATCATGGTGGGCAGATCTTGCCGTTGCTAGTTGTTAAAATGCACAATCCCAGTGGCCGTTTATAAAAGTCGCAAGATTTCTTGGTGGCAAGTTATCCAGATACGAAGATCTCACAGTGGCAGTGTCTCCACAAGGCACATTATCCCACAAGCAAATTATCACATCTCAGAATGGAAAATATCACGGCAAGAATTTGTCAAAATTGCCAAGCCCCCCAGTGACCAATTATCAAAATGGCAAAATAACAGTGTCCAAGTGGTAAAGTATCTCAGTGCTGTTTTATCATCTTTGTAAATATCTATGGCACGTTATCCAAAGTTAGTCTCCTAGTGTCAGTTATCATCATTTGGAAATATTAGTCACAAGTAATCAAAAATGTCTAAATATCAAAGTGGACAGCTCTCTGAAAATGTCAAAGTTCCTATGAGCAATGATCAGAATGGCACAAATATTGCAGTGGCAAGCTATCAAATGGCAAAATATATCCGGTTATCAGAATGAAGGAGTCTGAGTCACCAAATATTGGAATGGCAAACTTTTTCAATAGCATGCTATCACAAAGGTAAGGTATAGTTTCCATAATATCACAGTGGCAATTGTTCACCATGGGAAAATCTCTAAGAAGCAGACTATCAAAGTGGCAGAATATCAGAACGGCAAAATGTCACAGCGTTAAACTATCAAAGTGGCGAAATCCTACAGCAGCAAGCTTTCATAGTGGCCAAATATCACTGTGGTAAAGATTTTTGCGGCAAATGGGGCAAAATAGCACAGTGACGGACTATCAGAGAGGAAAATGTATGAACGAATTTGTGGCATTGCATGGAACTTGCACCCTGTAGCGGCAATGCATTGTCTAGAGATGTGGTAGCATGTTGAACATAACATACTCTATACAGAACAATTTGGTCTGGCTGTGAGTGAACTGCAAAAAGCAGAGGCAGTATTATGGAAGCTGTTCACCGATCAAGTCTTTCATTGGGAAATGTAAGCCTGATGGTTTGCCCCTGGATCTCTGCCCATGGAAATACTTAAATCCATCTTTGCTATATCTACAGATTTATTTATCTGAATTAACCACTCGTTATTGTGTGGTAGGGTTCCTTCACAATTGAAGCATGCATTGGGAACGGCATTTGGTCTCGTTTTTCTTATTGTAAGGTGCCTATAAAAAAAAAAGCCAGACCTATTGGCTTTGCCAAGGCTAGTTATTTTGTAATCACAAAACCATTTAAATCACCTTTCTAGTTTGGCTTTCTAGTGTACAAGTATCACATCTCCATTAATTGTGTATGCTCAAATATTTCAAGCGCACCTTGTGTTCTTTGTAAATACTTAAAAGGCTGTGAAATGTCCACTAGCAACATAAAAATACCCATGCTGGCAAGCAATGTCTATATGTGAGCCAGGAAATTCACTCCTCAACCACAGAAACCTGCTAACTGCACCATACAATATGCCTTTATCAAAGTCCTAGAATTGCATGGGCCTGCATGATCCCGGATTCCCACCCAATCCCTTATACCTCCTGTTAAACTTAATTTAAGATGGTGAAGTGTGAACCAGTCAGTTATCTGACCTTGTCAAGAGGGAATGGGAACCTCTCAGCCTTGGGTGGGAGGCTTACCAGGGTGGACGCTAGTGCCAGTCCAACCCCAGAGGGGAAGGTGGCAGTTGAGAGGGCTTCAGTTGCTGTCCTCTCTCCACATGCCCACATGTATCTGAACATTGCCACTATAAATCACCCCATACCTATTTAACAAAATGCATGCCAGTCTTTCTTTTTAATTTTCGGGCAGCAACAAATCTTTTGCGTGCAGTCCGTCCAGACCTTTGCCAACAGGTCACCAGTGCCTCCACGAAGACTACTCATGTCGGTAAATCACTCCGGCCAGCGGCAAGAGAGAAAGTCGCTAAGCGGAGCAACAGAGAACTTCTGTGGCGTAACGATCGCTACGCGCCGCCAGTTGACACCACCGCGCTCCAGCAGCTGCAATGGTGCTCCACAACATGGACTAATTTAAAAGGAGCGGCTTCCTGAAAAAAAGATATATTCCCCTACTTACCATGAACATAGCTGCCATACTGTGCAGGTCGCTAAGACAAACCTTCCAGCGTAGGCTGCCACTATCCCAGCACAACGGGTTCAGTGGCAAAAAGGTTCAGGGATTAACCCCCTTTTTATGTATTCTGGAATTTGTAACACCTCCCTGGTTGGGGAAGACTGGGCGAGATTGGCTAGGGTAAGGAGAACAATGGGAGAACAGGGCTCGAAATTAGGATTAGATTGCAGGAGAGGTGCAACAAGCCACTCCTGGAAATCTAGAAGTAACTGGTCAGCAGGAGATACCACTGGGAAATGAGGAGCTAGTACATAGCGTTCTGCAAATCTGACTTCCACAAAAAATGCAAACATATAATTGTATGCATTATTAATGACCCCTTATGCTTTAAATGTCATATAGATTTGGCCTGTTTATTCATAGATTGTCTCAAATGCACAGTTATATTCACATATTTGCGTTTGTTCGGAATCAGTTAGCCTGGGGAGCCAAAAGTAGCTCCTGGTAACTGTTGGTTTTAAGATAACCAGGCTCTTCCCAGCAAATGGGGACAGGAACAGGAAATGGGAAGGCGTGGGTTGAGGTCAGAGGTGGCAGACCAAGATACCCGAAGGATGATGGACTGCAGTAAGGAGGTGTTTTGGAGACAATGTGAGGTATTGGTTGATAAGAGCATGTGGTACTGTGATGCGAGTGTGTATGTAACATCAGTGTTGGAGAAAGTGTAGAGGGTTGTTAGGGGTGGACCCCTAGGTTGGGCCGAGCAACTTTGGGAGCCTGCTGGAGCGAGTCCGTGGAAGGCCTGACTCCTTCCCTTTGTCCTAATCAATAACGCCAGGCCCACACAAGAGGCAAGCAATATGGCTGTTTATTTTAACCAACACGCCACAGGGATCACATACTTGGAAGGACATCCACAAAGCACTCAACGGACCCTGGCTCACAGGCCAGTTTTGTCAGCATATGATGTCACAATTGGCACCTTCCTCGGGAACCATCTCAAAAACCTATCCTAACTTGGGGTAGGCTGTTGAGTAGTAGGTCCCATATGGACAGGTATAGGGGTGCTATGTTATTGGCCTGTGTAGTGTCAGGTGGAACGTTTAGCCATTTCCCAAACGTTGTTACTTCAAGGTTGATACAGTAAGTAGGCCCCGTGATTTGTGTCGGTGACCCCCCCCCCCCCCTGTCCACCCCGAGGGTCCTTGGCCATGATTAGCTGAGTAAGGAGCCCCCGAGCCTGGGACGAACTCTGTTTCCAGCCGTGCAACATCTGTGAATAGTGCCTTGCGTAATAATGTATTGGCAAGGTGCAACTATGTGTCAGCATCATGGCGGTGTGTAGCCCATAGCTGTAATGAGCTCGCTCCAGTTCCCAGCGCAGTATGGTACTGTGACTGTAACAATATTGTTGCAGCTATTGTCTGGACGGTGGGACGGGTTTCTCTTCTCAGGCCGTAATCTTGGCAGCCCCTCAACTCGGCCTGGTCACATGCTTGGAGACTGTATTTGTGAGCCCAGGAACTCCAAATTATTTTGTTGGAGAGCGCACTTCTCCTGTAGTCGGTGTTACTTAAGTAAAGAGTGAGGAATTTTAGTTGCAACATTGCAACCTTGGTGGTGGCTTCGCTGCTGCCACAGTAGTTCTGCTATGCATAATTCTGTGAGGCTTGTGGTCCCATTTTCTAGGCCGATCACAGCCTGCTAGATTTATTTAGCCATGGTTTGGCTTCTACTATACAAGTCTTCTAAATAGTCTATAGGTTAGTGCATCATGGCTTTCGGGTCCCTTGAGTGCTCCTGCCACACCATGGGGTTATTTGCATATGAGCATCTGCAAACACGCTCTAGCAGGCCTAATGGCAAAATAATAAATGTGCATACTCTATGTATATGTCACTGTCTTCTAGCTATAGAACTGCATACCAGTATTCTTTGTGTAGGTGTGTGTGTCTGTGTCCAAAGTGTGCAGATGGCAAGTGTGTTTCATGTCTGATGTGGCTAAGTCGTCATGGTGTCTCTAACGACAAGTGGCTTGGTGTCTTGCTGTTCAGTCGAGTTTGTCCATGTAACTGTCTCCAGCTCTGTCGTGTCTCTTCGTTTACTCTCGGTAGAATTCACACTACTGCTGGATTACGCACTACTGCTGGATTAAAGGGTCTACTGGGAGGGTATTTCTCATGATAATTGTCCATTGTGGGAGCAGTGGGAATGGGTGTAAGCTCGTATTAGCGACGGCCATATTGCAGCAGATTCTTCTTCCAGCAAAAGGTTTTTCCGGGATGGAGGGCACATTCTGTTTCTCCCTCTTCAGGGTGAGTGTAAGGTGATTGAGGGGTGACTGAGTAGAAGATGAAGTGGCTAGTAATGGAGTAAGAATGGGAGATTAGTAGTGGGGAAAGAGTAGTCTGGGTGGAGAAGGGAGAGTGTGTTAGGCAAAACCACCTGCAGTACCCTTTGGGAACACTACAGGCAATTAGGACTACAAGTGTAAGCACAATTTCACCTTTGGTACAAGCCTGTACTACACAGTAAAGTGGTAGCGATGGCCAAGGAGCCAGACTTATCTCAAGAGTTTAAGTGAGCAGTAGAAGTTGCACAAAGGACCAACCAATACAGTGATTCAAGTAAACACTTAGTCAAGGTTTCTTGGTAAAAGAATATACATTTATTTACTCAGTCAGTTAGAAAACATTACACTAGCATAAGCAGCTCAATATCACCACAAACATCCAACCGGTAAGTAACTGTACAAGTTTAGCTCCAAAATGAAGTGGGAGTAAAATGGCACTTCAGGTACTTAATAAAAGAGGGAAAAGACAGGGTTACAAGAATAGACAGCCCAAATACATTCATAGGCAGGGCAAAGGGTTCCAGTTAAATACAACCAGCAATTCTTCTCAACAGGCCTGGGGCAAAGTCAATGGTTCAAAGTCTTTTGTATAGGATAGCACAGTTCTGGTATATAATCTGGTATATAACGGTTAAGTCTTTGCCACAGATTTTTAAAGGATTCGACTAGGCGAAAAGTTTGAATGTTTAGGGAAGGACAAGCCTTCGTAGTTGAGGAAAGTTTCACGCACTTTCTCGATGGCCGAAAAGATTTCCGGACCGCGTTTGCACAGTACCTTGTCAATGAAGAAAGCTGTAGCTGAGGCAGTTGTTCCTGGCAGTTTGAGCAGATCTCGCTGTTCCTGAGCTTCAGTCGTGTGGACAAGGACGACGTCGGGAGGTTCCTGCACTGCCCAGGGATGAGGCCAAAAGCTGTAGCAATATGTCAGTTTAAGGATCGAGTGCCTTTAAAGTCCACAAGCTGCTTTCCTTCCCTCTGGCTATCCGGTTTCCAACAGCACTCTGCTGAAAATTTGACCAGAATACGACGGTGTCCAGGTGGCTTGCGAGTTGGTTGTTTCCACCAAACTCAAGGGAAGAAGTTAACCATGGAGGGTTTCTCTGTCGTCGGAGTTTCAGGCAATTCGGACCTGCAGCAGAGCTTCACCGGTCGTCAAGGAGTTGCAGCAGTCCTCTTCCTTCCTCTCCTCTTCGGTTCTTTCATTCCAGTGGTCGACTCTGCTTTCCAAGTCCCAGAGAACTGCTTTCAAACCGTTTTCCCCCATTCATTCCAGCCTGGCTGTCACGCACACGGCAGGGTTGCTGTCCTTGCCGGACAGCCAGCCAGCCAATCCCGCCAGAGTGCATTTGGGTCTCCTAGGAGACTAGGTACAGGGAGTTTCGGGCTCCTCCCTCACATCCTGTCCACCCCAGGCACTGATGCTAGAGGAGGGCATCGGCACTGAAGCCCGCCAAAGGCCAACAGATAAAGGGACCAAACCTGGTTTGGCGCGCAGAGAAAAACACAAGAAGGACTTTTCCTAAAAGAAATGGCGAAAAAAGATGACCAGAGTCTGTTTTTACAGATAGGTCTTGGGCGCCATATTGAAAAACATGGCTGACCGGATTTTTAGCTACCATTGTAAGCGATCTCGAAAAAATCAAGGTAGTTGATCTAAACCACTGCCACCAGCCGTTTAAAATAGTAAAATGTAACATTTTACTGTTACATGAGTGTTTTGACCCAGGGGAAGCTAGGCAACCCCTCCAGCACTCTATTGGAAGATAGTGTGTGCTGGGTCAGTAAATTTAAAAAGACTAGTGAAGCCAATTTAACTTTACATGCTCTGGGAGATGGTAGTCAGTCCCAGAGAAGGTATTTAAAACTTGGGGAGTCTGAAAGACACCCCTGTGCCACTGCACTGAAGGTGCTGTGTGACACAGAAAAAAAGATGATGCCACTGGAGTTGTTTTAAAATTCCATAACCAAAGAACAAAAAGTAAAACGCATTGAAAATGAAAAGTTCAAAGCCCCAAAATATAGCAAAAGAGCTTGAGGGCTCTAAGGTAGAGGGAATTAAGCACTTGTGTGAGAAATCTCCCTAATGGAGTGCTATTAGGGAGGAGTATGTGTGGTTTGGAAAGGGGTGAGTGGTAGGAAGTGAGATCAAATAGTGGTGATAGAGCATAGATGAAGGAAAATTGCAGGGAAAGAGGAAGAAGAATCGGTGAGATGTGTGGACTAGGAGGTAGGAGAGCAACATGAGGAAGAGAGTGATTGAGAGGAAAAGGAATATCAGAGTGAAGAAGGAACAAGAGAGGGTGAAGACCTTTGAGTCTGGAAGATGCAATCCTACAACCCCATATAACTAACTCAATGGTGATAGAGGTCCCACCTACAAAGTCAGAGAGGAAGTTTAGACAGACTAGTCAATTGCCTTTAAGCCCTCACTGACAGTGAGACAGAATTTAGATAGATGGGGGTCAACAAGCACTCGATGTTAACCTGAGGAGTCAAGACGAGCGGGTTAGGGAGGGTAATGCTTCTTCTAGGCGAGAGAATGAGAGACATCCTTTACAACCCTTCCTAGAATTTCTAATAAGAACACAGACTCCCAGAGATGGTTCTAGGTTTTTTAAGGCCATCTGTGGCAGCAGCTACAACATTAATGCGATAACCCGAACTAGAATTGCTGCTAATGAAAGCCATTTTATTTTTTATTTTATTTTTTAAAGTGCAGGTCTAGTTCAAGAGCAGCAGCAGAGTGTGTAGTCCGTGTATGTGCTGGCATCTGTTAACAGTAGAGCAGTACAGTCATTTGAGGTCTGTATCTGTATTTGTGTCCCTGGGATTAGTCCTTGGTTAAGTAGTGTTGAAAAAGCCAGGTTTTGAGAGATTTGAGAATTGTGGGGACATTCCGTGCCAATTCCAGGATTGAACTCCAGAGGGTGGTTGCGTGACAGGAGAAGGATTTTGTGTGGGTCCTCCCTTTGCGATTCGGGCTGGTTGGTAGATTTGCTGTGCAAGGATCATGTGCCATCAGATATGAGGAGCTTAGCAGCCAGGTACGCTGGTGTGCTACCTGGGATTGCTTTGTAGATGATGAATGCAGTCTTGAACAGAATGCTGGCCTATTGAAGCAGCAAATGTAGCTTGCGTAGGGTGAATCTGTCATATTTTTGTGCACCTGTAGTAGAACGTGTTGCAGTAAGGAGGACAGCTTTTAGGGAAGGTAAGTGACCAGCTGGGAGCCCTGTTGGGAGGGCATTTCACCATCAATATGCGAGACCACAAGGGCCTGCAGTGGGATGAAGGGTGGAGATTTGGAGCCAGGCTCTTTGGGCCACCTTGGCTACGTTTCTGGACAGTCTGATGTGAATGGTGAAGCCTAACGAGTTTGCTGAATCTGAGAGTTGTGGATCAAACTCTTCTATGCGCATATCATTCAGCCATTGTTATTTAGTGGGCGGACCGATGAGGACTAATTTAATGTTGTGTGGGTTCATTTTGAGGTAGGCAGTCAACATCTGGGAATGCATGAAGACCGGGTAGTCGCAGAGATGACTGATGTCCTGTGGGCTTTTTATTCTCATTTACAACAGAGAATAGCCCGCCCGTTGGTGGATGGCTATATTGAGATCTTTGAGGAAAGTGCCCAGAGGTGCCATGTAAAGGTTTAAAAGGATTAGTGAGAGGACAGAGCCTTAGGGGACACTGCAGGATACTGGGAGTCAGTAAGAATGCAACATGTTCATCTGGATGGCCTAGTGTCTTACTGAGAGGTAGGAGGTAAACAAGTTCAGGATCGTGCCAGAGAATCCCATCCTGTCTGCAAGGAGCGAATGGTCAACTTTGTTAAATGCAGCCGAGAGGTCAATGAGGATGAGGAGGCACGAGTCACCCTTATCCATGATTCGGAAAGCATTCTCTTTCCCCTGGATGGTGGCTGTCTCGATGCTACACTTGGGGCGGAATCCAGACAACTTGTTTCAAGATTGTACCAGTAAACAAGATGTTATTATTAGATGAGTAGTTGGCCATGTCGCCTGGGCCCAGGGTTTCTTTTTTCAAAAGAGGTCATAGGAGACCAGTCTTGAGGGTGTCTGGAATGATCCTTCTATGAGGGAGGCATTAATGATGTAGAGGAGCCGGAACAGTGCTGGGCCCAACAGTTGTTTAAGGATCGAGGTCGGGATCATGTAGTCAGAGTAGGAAGTAGGTTTGAGGGAGGCAATCATTTTAGGAGATCCATGGGAGAGAGAGCCGAGTTCGGTTCAGAGGGGCAGTGTGCATGCTTGGGTGCACAGGGTGCTGATGCTGTTCCAGATTGATTTGATGATCTTTGATTTTGTCTATTTTTTTTATTTAATAAAGTGTTGAGATTTCATTGCATTTTTCCAGAGTTTCTGGTACCTCTGGGTCGGGTGAGAGTTTGATGAAATGCTATGCTACTTCAGAGGTTTTTTTTTGCTCCTGTTGGAGGCTGCTGTAATAGTGATGGAATAGTAAGCAGCTTTGGCCTCAGTAATTAGAATCATACAGTTGGTGTTAAGAGATTTTAGATTTGGTGATGTATCCAGAGTGTTAGTTTCTCCAGCATGGGGTCTGGCATGGATTCACATGCTCATGAATATTCCCCGTCGTCAGGCTGGGAATCCTCGGTAAAGAAAAAACCAGTATCAGTTTCGTTTCTGATCTGTCTTTCGTAGTAGTAACCAATCACTGGTCTCTGCGTCATACTGACCACAGCCAATGACTGCCCTCTACCTAAGCACCGTGTCAGATCCTTACTCCTCTTGACAGGCGCAGAGGCAGCACAAACTCCTCCCTCCCCATTGGGTCTTGGCACCTGGGAAATGAAAACCGCAGGCCACCGCAACCCTCTGGGGAAAGAGGGTTAGGGTTCGTTGAATGGATGGGTAGAGGGAGTTCAGGATAACCGGAGAGAGGTGTAGGGTATCACAATGGATGGGAAAGGGGGTTTTAGGGAAACATGCTCCTCGGCTCCAAGGCTCCTCTTGCGGATGGTTGTAGGCGTTGACTTCGCACACACAAACTTTCACACTACCATCACTCTCACTGAAATTCTCCTTGAAGGCCTTTGTACTGGAGCCTCTAACCAGCTTGCACCTAGAACAGTGTTCTCTTAGTATTGACTGATTTTCACACTGCCTTCTCAAACATGAACTGTGCCCTCATTACTTCATGAAGGCAAACCTCACATCATATCGTGGTTGCCTCCCCACCAATATGCAGATTACATGTTCCCCACCACACCCTGTGCAAAGTCGCAACAAACAAATAACATGCACACGAGGTGCTAAAGCACTTAGCTCGATGTTCTGTGGAGTTCTAGGTCCTTCGGCCTTTTCGGGTGGTTGATAGGCGTGATATGTCTCACCGATCCGATCAAGCAAATGAGCTGAAAATAGCAAAACAAAGTCAGTGCACGTGCGTGCGGAATTGCCGTTCCAACGGAACGTTCCCTAAGGGTTAAAGATCTGTGTTAACGGTGCGGTTGCTTCACCGCCAAGCTAACTCCAACTCTGGGTTAGTATCATGCTTTGCATGCAATAATGTCGTGCCTCCGAAACGTCAACAGTATAATTCCTCAGCGTGCAACACGTTCACTCCCCACGGGAGAAATCAGCTGTCTAAGTAAAAGACTTGTACTTAGCTCTTTCATGTATGCGGGGCCGGGGGTAGAGCTGGCGGGCGGTGCCCCGCGTAGGCGTGCCTGCAGGAGCTCGAGGGAAACACGTCCTCTCTCGACGATGGCCAGGATTACGAGCGCTCCTCCCTGGGCGCGGCTCGCGCATGCGCAGTAGCGCGCGTGTGGTCCTTTTCCTCCCAGCAGGCCCGTGAAGCGCATGGCCTGCTGGGCAATGTAGTCTCTGGGCGGTTCTCCTTCCTTGGGCCTTTGTTCTGCAAAATGGAAGGAGAACACGCCTGGACAAGGTGGTTGGACTCCCCAGAGCCCTCTTAACTCCCCCCAAAACCCCCACAACACTGCCAATTGCCCCAGCCCTGACAGTACTCCCCCTCCCTCCAGCAGGTCCTGGTTTAGTGGGGTGTAACACATGAAATTGGCGGAGGAGCCGAGGAGCATGAACATTACTAGCGGGCTCCCATGAGCGGTCTTCCGGGCCATACCCCTTCCAGTCCACCAAATACCAGAGTGATCCCTGTTTACGGCGTGAGTCTAGGATGTTGTGGACTTCATATTCTGGAATGCCATCTCTCAAGACCGGAGGAGGTTTCTTGGATGTTATAGAAGCTGGGGCTGGTTTAAGTAATGAGATGTGAAACACCGGGTGTATTTTCATGGATGGGGGTAAGATTAACTTCGCTGCCACAGGGCCAACCAGAGCTTTAATCGGAAATGGGCCAATGAAACGAGGGCTAAATTTGCGGGAACCCTGTAGATGAAGATTGCGTGTCGAAAGCCACACTTGATCCCCCACCTGGTATGGTGGACTTGGTCTCCTTTTCTTGTCAGCATGGTGTTTGTAAGTGGCTTTAGCGAGATTTAGACTGTGTTGCGCAGCTTGCCAGATGCTTTCCAAATGTTTCTGTCTCTCCCTGACTGCCGGAACTTCAGGCACTGGTTCATGTGGCACAGGCTGAAATCGTGGGTGGTAGCCATAAGCACAATAAAACGGGGTGACCTTAGTTGATGCATGCACGGCGTTGTTGTAAGCCAGTTCGGCCAACCAAATTACTTCTGCCCATTCGTGGTCTTTTCCTTGAGTTAGACAACGCAAATATTGTTCCAATGTCTGATTAAGTCTCTCGGTTTGACCATCTGTTGCTGGATGGTAACTGGTGGACAACCGAATCTCGATCCCTGCTGTTTTGCAAAAAGCCTGCCAGAATCGCGAAGTAAACTGAGGTCCACGATCTGAAACTATCCCATACGGTATACCATGAAGCCGTACCACGTTCTGTAAAAACAAGTCTGCTAACATGCTGGCTGTTGGTGTGCCTTTGCACGGTATGAAATGAGCCATTTTGGTTAAGTAGTCCACAACAACCAGTATAGCTGAAAACCCCCGACTTGGTGGCAATTCGACAATTAAGTCCAACGATACCGTGTGCCATGGTGCCGAAGGAGTTGGAAGGGGTTGCAACAGACCTGCAGGTTTTCTGTGCTCAGTTTTGTTTCTCAAACAGGTTTCACATCTTGATATATATTGCTTCACGTCTTTTTGTACACTAGGCCACCAGAAATGACGCATGATTAGCTCCTTGGTTTTCAGTGTTCCCGGATGACCCACGAAAGGGGAGTCGTGGCACCACCTGATGGCTTGTTTTCGAAGCGGTATAGTAGGTAAGTATAGCGCTGATTTGTGAAATGGTAACCCTTCCTTGATAGTTTGCTCTTGATTCCTGCTAGCCCATTGCACCAGATCTTGCGCTGACATGGCTTTTTGGATTTTTTCAAATATGGCGTCTACCACCACACTTCCAATTATTCGTGCTGGGTCCACAATTGGTTTGGGTTCTTCTATGGTCTTTGATAGAGCTGAATTTGCCTCCGGATACCTAGAGAGTATGTCTGCTTTTCGATTTTCTACTCCAGGTCGATATGTGACGACGAAGTCGTATTCTGAGAACTGCATGGCCCACCTGAGTTGTCTTGGACTAAGCGCCCTGGCGGATTTCAAGAATTGTAAATTACGATGGTCGGTATAGATGGTAATGGGATGATGGGCTCCCATGAGGTGATGACGCCACTCATCGAAGGCCACCTTAATAGCCAACAATTCCTTGTCCGCAATAACATAGTTTTGTTCTGCCGGTAACAATGTTCGCGAATAGTAAGCGACTGGGTGTAATTGCCCATTGTTGTCACGCTGCGACAAGATAGCACCCACCGCATAACTAGATGCATCGGTCTCTATGACGTAAGGCTTAGCAGGGTCCGGATGCTTCAACACTGGTGCTGTCACGAACGCTTCTTTCAAAGTACGAAAACTTGCTTCAGCCTTTTCGTTCCATTGAAACGGAACTCCTTTTCGTAGTAGTTGTGTAATGGGTTGGACCTTCTTGGCAAAACCGTCAATAAACCGGCGGTAGAAATTAGCAAATCCTAACACCGTTTGAATGTCCTTCACTGAACTCGGAGAGGGCCAGTTGGCGAAGGCCTGCACTTTCTTTTGATCCATTGTAATGCCTTGAGGTGACAGGATAAATCCTAGGAATTCAACTGTGGTTTGATGAAATTGGCACTTCTCAAGCTTGGCATACAACTTATGTTCCCGTAGCCTCTGTAAGACAGCCTTCACATGGCCCTGATGTTCAGCAGAGCTTGCGAGAATAGATTAAGATATCATCGATGTACACGATGGCAAAGACATCCAAGTAACCACGTAACACCTCGTCTAAAAAGTGCTGGAATGCTGCTGGGGCGTTACACAGCCCGAAGGGCATGACCTGATATTCGTACAGACCAAACTTGGTCCGAAAGGCCGTTTTCCATTCGTCGCCCTCTCTGACGCACACCAGATGATAAGCGCCTCGCAGATCTAACTTCGTGTATACGGTGGATCCTCGTACTTGGTCCAACAACACTGGGATTAAGGGCAGCGGGTAACGGTTTTTGATGGTAATACGATTTATCGCTCTATAATCGATGCACATCCTCAGGTCTCCCGTCTTTTTTGGTATGAAAAACAAAGGGGAGGATACCGGGGACGTAGAATGTCGTATGAAGCCGTTTGCTAAATTGGTTTCGATGTATTCCTTCAGATGTTCATTCTCGGCTTCTGTGAGTGCGTATATTCTGCTACAAGGTAGCACAGCGCCCGCTTCTAGGTCAATGCGACAGTCAAATGGCCTGTGTTGTGGTAAAGTCTCGGCGGCCACCTTACTGAAGACATCCCGATACTCTACATACTCTTCAGGTAAAACCACTTCTGTGCTGCCTCCTACGTAGTGGGGACGACACTGCCCCACACTGCAATTAGCCTGGCAATGCATCGACGAGAACTGCAGAGTTCCTGCGGCCCAATCCACGGCTGGATTGTGGAGTCTTAGCCAAGGTAGGCCCAAAATGAATCCAAATTGTGGTGCAGAAATCACATCGAACTCAATACTTTCTTGATGTCCCTTCCCACACTTTAATTGCATGGGCTGTGTATGCTGAGTGATTGGGCCTGAAACCAACGGTGATCCATCCACTGATTTCACTTGCTCTGGCTGTTCTTTAGATACCAATGAAAGTCCTAGTTTTTTAGCTACTTGATCGTCTACAAAATTACCAGTGGCCCCTGAGTCGACCATCAGTGACACTGGTATGCGCCTTCCTTGTACTTCCAGATGGCCAGCCAGCATAATGTGAACTGACGGAGTGTGATGAACATTTGCTAGCATCTTTGGGGTATCTTCAGATTCGCTCGCCCTCACCCCCCTCACGGACGAGCTGGGGCGTTTCCCAACTGGGTTCCTTTGGTGGATGGTTTATTGGTGCATTCTCGGACGAAGTGGCCCGACTTTCCGCAGTAGAGACATAATTTCTCTCTCCTTCTTCTCTCTTTCTCCTCCTTAGTTAAGGGGCCTCGTATGGTTCCAATATGCATCGGTTCCTCGATTCCCTTCTCGGATAACTTGGAGTTTTTCTGTTGGTCTAGCCGGACCATAGGCTTACTGTCCCATTTACGACGGTCTTGGCGACGTTCACTTTGTCTCTGATCTAACCGTAATGCCAGATCAATCATGGTGGAACAGTCTTCTGGTTGGGGGTCTACTTGTGCGATTAAATCCTTCAAATCCTCCCGTAGACCCTGATAGAACAGGGCCATTCTCTTTTCTTGGGGCCAATCAGTTTCCACAGCCAATCGATTGAAAGCCGTGACATACGAAACCAGGTCTCTGCTTCCTTGCCTCAGTGTCAGCAATTCTCGATCTTTAATCAATGTTGCTGCCCTACGGTTGAATATTTTACCGAATTCATCCACAAAGGTGTCCCAGTTGTACAATAAGGCATCGTCTTTGCGAACCAGTGGTGTTGCCCAAGAAGCAGCATCCCCCGTGAGATAGGATATTACGAATGCCGTGCGGGCTTGTGCGGTTCTAAAGATTCCTGGCTTGGTCAAAAAATGCAACTGACACTGCATGACGAACTGGCTAAATTTCTGTGGGTCCCCATGGTATCTTTCGGGTGCAGCAAGGGGCAGGGATGGTTCCGTGGCTACCTGCACTTGTACTGGCACTGGTGGGGGTTGTCTGGGCAAGGGCGTTGCTTTGGCCTGAGTCTGGATAGTCAGGGTATGGACTTGGCCTGCTAAGTTCTGATAGTCCTGCCTGGTTGCTGCCAATTCAGCCTTGAGGTCCTGGAGAAGGGCTACTACATCTGCCATGATTGTGCTGCCTAGGCGCCGAAGAATACGTGGGCTCGTAATTCTGTCAGATCCTTACTCCTCTTGACAGGCGCAGAGGCAGCACAAACTCCTCCCTCCCCATTGGGTCTTGGCACCTGGGAAATGAAAACCGCAGGCCACCGCAACCCTCTGGGGAAAGAGGGTTAGGGTTCGTTGAATGGATGGGTAGAGGGAGTTCAGGATAACCGGAGAGAGGTGTAGGGTATCACAATGGATGGGAAAGGGGGTTTTAGGGAAACATGCTCCTCGGCTCCAAGGCTCCTCTTGCGGATGGTTGTAGGCGTTGACTTCGCACACACACACTTTCACACTACCATCACTCTCACTGAAATTCTCCTTGAAGGCCTTTGTACTGGAGCCTCTAACCAGCTTGCACCTAGAACAGTGTTCTCTTAGTATTGACTGATTTTCACACTGCCTTCTCAAACATGAACTGTGCCCTCATTACTTCATGAAGGCAAACCTCACATCATATCGTGGTTGCCTCCCCACCAATATGCAGATTACATGTTCCCCACCACACCCTGTGCAAAGTCGCAACAAACAAATAACATGCACACGAGGTGCTAAAGCACTTAGCTCGATGTTCTGTGGAGTTCTAGGTCCTTCGGCCTTTTCGGGTGGTTGATAGGCGTGATATGTCTCTCCGATCAAGCAAATGAGCTGAAAATAGCAAAACAAAGTCAGTGCACGTGCGTGCGGAATTGCCGTTCCAACGGAACGTTCCCTAAGGGTTAAAGATCTGTGTTAACGGTGCGGTTGCTTCACCGCCAAGCTAACTCCAACTCTGGGTTAGTATCATGCTTTGCATGCAATAATGTCGTGCCTCCGAAACGTCAACAGTATAATTCCTCAGCGTGCAACACGTTCACTCCCCACGGGAGAAATCAGCTGTCTAAGTAAAAGACTTGTACTTAGCTCTTTCATGTACGCGGGGCCGGGGGTAGAGCTGGCGGGCGGTGCCTCGCGTAGGCGTGCCTGCAGGAGCTCGAGGGAAACACGTCCTCTCTCGACGATGGCCAGGATTACGAGCGCTCCTCCCTGGGCGCGGCTCGCGCATGCGCAGTAGCGCGCGTGTGGTCCTTTTCCTCCCAGCAGGCCCGTGAAGCGCATGGCCTGCTGGGCAATGTAGTCTCTGGGCGGTTCTCCTTCCTTGGGCCTTTGTTCTGCAAAATGGAAGGAGAACACGCCTGGACAAGGTGGTTGGACTCCCCAGAGCCCTCTTAACTCCCCCCAAAACACTGCCAATTGCCCCAGCCCTGACACACCGCCTCTGGCAGCCATCTTCAGATTTTTACCGCACATTCATGTGTTGGGATCCTCGTGCTATTGCTCTCGAGCGTTAGTGCTATTTTTTCACGTTTTTTGCTCAAAAACTTCGTTTTTTTCGGTCAAAAGAGCCTCGAGCTCCACCGACTCTCCATCCGATCAACGGGGACCCGTGTCGGATTCGTCTGTGCCCCTCAAGGGTGGAGATTTCGTCGAGCTACGCTTTGGAGGACTCCAGAAGCTTCTCAGGCCCGGACATGGCCCAGGAGAAGGGAAGCTTGACGCCCGGAAAGCTGTTCAGGGTCTGCCCTGGATGCCAGCTGCAGAACGTCTTTAAGGAGGACAAACACTCCTTTTGTCTCTACTGCTTACATGAGGACAAGACGCACGTGGAGAAGGACTGTGCGTTTTGCGGCAATATGTCGGAGCGGACCATGAAGGACCGCCATCAACGTCTCGCCAACTGGCTGGAAGGGAAGAGCCCGTCAGGCGAGAAGAAGAGGAAGAAATCCGAGCGGTCTTCTAAGACCTTTGAGGACGCCCCGGCGACGGGGGTCCAACACAAGGCCAAGCACCGCGAGTCCGCTGGCACCGGGAGCGCCGAACGGTCGGGCTCTACGGGCGCCAGGCAGGGCGCACCCTCCCCGGCACCTTCAACTACGAGCCAACGCTCTGGGTCGGGTAAGAGGATGGGCGAGCACCCGGCGAAGCTCCTTGAGAGGCCCCGGTCGAGCTCGAAGGCCCCATCGGAGGGGGAGCGAGGCAGTGTCCCCCCCCCTCAAGGATAAGGCGGTGAGCGCACCTAAGGTGGTGAAGGCCTTAATCCATCCGGCCAAGCCCTCTATCGATACTGTCGCGGCGACCCTGGCTCAGCCTGTGGAGGCTACACCAGTGGTGGCGACCTCGGGGCTCAGAGTCTCCCTGCCACCTCGGAGGGAGTCCTCTTTTGTGCCCATCGATAGGACCCCTGTGAAATCCCCGGCGGGGAAGAAAAAGGGGGGGCAGGGCGTCGTCGTAGATTCGGCTTCAACCTCGGAGGAAGAGCTGATCGAGGTCTTAAGCCACGGCCTTGGCGTGGAAGAAGACCGGCCCGTCGGGATGGATCCCGACGCGGGTGACGACGACATCGTCGAGGGTGCCGACGGGGCCCCTGATCGCCCGTCGGATCCCCCTCTGCCAGCGCCGCAAGACAACTCGGCGGCCATTTTGTTGGCTATACAGTCCTTAAGCTCAGAGATAAGGACGAGACTACCGTTGCCGACGGAGGAACCTCTCCCGTCGGGGGATCCTGAACCGGGACCTTCTGGCGTTCCCCCGCCCAAGAAAAGAAGGATTCACCCTCCACCTCCTTTTCAGCCATCGCGCACCGTCCAGCCCTCCTCCCCGTCCACCCGAGGGGATGATACGGGGACTGACACGGCAGCGACGGGTACGGACGACGAGGTATACGACGAAGATCTACCGTCGTCACCTCCCACCAGGGCCTCTCCGCCCGACGAGATTGGTTCGTTCCACTCCATGATCGCCAGGGCATCCAAGCTTTTCCAACTCTGCCCTGAGGAGAAGAAAAAGGAAGGATTCCTTTATCAACGGCGCAAGGCCAAGAGGAAGACGGTCCTCGCGGTGCCTCTACTGGACGACATTTGGGATGAGGGCCTCTCCCTCCTCAAGAACCCTTCCACTACGCCAGCTAGAAGAGACCGGTACGAGAAGAAGTACCGGGTCCCGGACGCGGCCCCCCTGTGCCTCCGGGCGCAGCCTACCCCGGACTCCGTCGTCTCCGCGGCAGCCAGGAAGAAACCGGGGGGGGTGCGGCCTCCACATCGACTTCCCCACCGGACGGCGAGGGAAAGAAATTGGACACTATGGGACGCAGGGTCATCTCGTCTGCAGCGAAGACGATTAAAGCGGCCAACGCCTTGGCTATCGTGGCCCGCTACGACAGGGAGCTATGGTACAAACTGGCTCCCCTACTGGACTTCCTACCGGACGACAAGAGGGCGAATGCCCTGGAGATCCTACAGGAAGGTGAGGTGGCGTCGGACCACGCCATCACTATTGAGACGGACATCGCCGACACTGGATTTCGCCAGTTGGGCAACGGCGTGTGCCTTAGGCGGCGTGGATGGCTCAAGGCTACGGACTTCCGTCAAGACGTACAGACCAGAGTCCTGGACATGCCGTTCGATGGGAACAACCTGTTTGGGAAAACAGTGGACGATTCCCTTCAGGCCATTAAAGCGGACACTGAGACGGCCCGGGCCCTTGGGGTTCTGCAGCAACGACGGACGCCCTTTCGGAGCAGCGGAGGCAAGGGCGCCTCCAAAGGTTCCGGCGGCGGTTTCTCCACCTACCGTCAAGCGGCCCGCTCGTCGTCTCAGGAGGCCTACAGAGGACGAGGCAAGACTGGCGGACCACGCCGTCGTCGCCAAGGAGGTCAAGGCGGCAAAGCCTCGTCGAAACAGGATTGAACCGACCGTGGGGTCGGGCCCCCACCGATGCACCCCGGTGGGAGGCCGGCTGGCGAGCTTCGTCAGCGTGTGGGAGTCCATCTCCACCGACCGTTGGGTGCTGGACGCCTTAGCCCGGGGCCACGCGCTCGAGGTTCAAAGAAGGTGCCCGCGCGTCCCCCCCGTGGCCAGAAAAGAGCTTCACGTCCCTCAGCTTCTCCGGGAGGTAAAGGCGATGCTCAGGAAGGGCGCCATCGAACTCGTCCCAAAGAGGCTTCGGGGCTCCGGAGTTTACTCGAGATACTTCCTCGTGAAGAAGAAGACGGGAGGATGGCGCCCCATCCTAGACCTGCGACGTCTGAACAAATTCATCAAGGCGCAGAAGTTCCGGATGGTCACCCTCCAGCACGTCCTGGGTCAGCTGGAGGAAGGAGACTTCCTGTCGTCGTTGGATTTGGAGGATGCCTACTTCCATATTCCCATCCTAAAGGGGCACCGAAAATTCCTCAGGTTTGTGGTCCAAGGGCGTCACTACCAGTTCAAAGCCCTCCCCTTCGGACTACGGTCGGCACCCAGGGTATTCACCAAGTGCCTTGCACCGGTGGCAGCGCAGCTGCGCCGCGAGGGGATCCACGTCTACCCCTACCTGGACGACTGGCTCATCCGGGCCAAGACGAGGGAGCTCGCCCTGGAGCACACCGCAAGGACCGTCCAACTTCTCACGGACCTGGGATTCTCCTTGAACTACGCCAAGTCCCACCTGGTTTCTGGGAGCGAAGCTCGACACAGTGTCCCTTCTGGCCTCCCCGTCGGAGGAAAGGACCAGGTCCATCCTGGGCAAGGTACAGCGGATGTTGGCTTCCGACGCGGCCAAGGTGAGGTCCATCAAGTCCCTCCTCGGAATGATGTCTTCTTGCATCTACCTCATTCCCATGTGCAGGCTCCGGATGCGCCCGTTGCAGGAGTTCCTGGACGCGCGCTGGTTCCAAACGACGGGCGGCTTCGAGGAGAGGATCACACTCGACGAGAGTTTCCGCCGCGCGGTCCGGTGGTGGGGCACCCGCGCGCATTTGACGGCGGGCATGGACTTCCAGACCCCAGACCACCAGGAGACAGTGACCACGGATGCCTCCCTGGAAGGGTGGGGAGCGCACACCGAAAATCTACACGCGAGAGGCCTTTGGCTCCCGACGGAGAAGTCCCTCCATATCAACGTCCTGGAGCTCCGTGCAGTGTTCTGGGCCCTCAGGTCCTTCCTTCCGTCCCTCAAGGGCAAGGTGGTGAGGATCTTCACCGACAACACCACCACCATGTTTTACATCAGGAAACAGGGCGGAACCAGGTCCCCAGCACTGTCCAAGGAGGCGGAGGACCTGTGGCATTGGGCCATCGCCCAAAGGATGTTTCTGGTGCCGTTTCATCTGGCAGGGATAAAAAACACCATCGCCGACTCACTCAGCAGGGAGCTGCGCTCGTGCCACGAGTGGGAACTACGGCAGGATCTAGTGGATCGCCTCTTCCGACGGTGGGGCACACCCCAGATCGACCTGTTCGCGACGGCGACAAACTCCAAGTGCCGGAGGGTCGCCAGCAGGTTTCCCCAGGCGAGGAGCATGGGCGATGCTTTCTCGTTCCCCTGGGAGGGCCTGTTCCTCTACGCGTTCCCTCCTTTGCCACTGCTAATCCGGCTCGTCAACCAGTTCAAGAGGTCACGGTGCAGGATGATCCTCGTCGCACCTGCGTGGCCGAGGCAGATATGGTTCCCGGACCTTCTGGACTTGTCAACGTCCCCGCCAATCAAGCTGCCGGTGGACGCGGATCTACTCTCCAGGGAAGGAGGCGCCATCCTCCACCACGACCCGAAATCGCTGAACTCGCAGGCCTGGCTCCTGCAGCGCTAGAGTTTGGAGGATACGACATACCGGCCGACTGCAGAGAGGTTCTTGCAAAGGCCAGGGCGTCCTCGACTCTTAAATGCTACGGACACAAATGGAAGAGGTTCTCTGTCTGGTGCCACGCACAGAAGATTAACCCTCTACGGATTACGGCTCCCCAGGTACTGCCGTACCTGCTGACGCTGGCCAAAGCTGGACTGGCACATGCGTCCATCAAGATTCATCTTGCTGCGATCTCCCGATACACCAGAACCACGGGGCGGACGTCCTTGTGGTCTCATCATCTGGTGAAAGAGTTCATGAAGGGACTGTTCAGATCGTTCCCGCCGGTGAAGGCTCCGGCCCCGGCGTGGGAGCTCAACGTGGTGCTGACCAAGCTCATGAGACCTCCGTTCGAGCCTCTGCACTCGGCCCCCTTGAAGTTTCTGTCGTGGAAAACATCGTTTCTTGTGGCCATCACCTCCGCTCGACGGGTGGGAGAGATCCAGGCCCTTTCCTGCAAGGCCCCGTACTTGACTTTTCACGACACGAGGGTAGTGCTCAGGACGCACCCCTCCTTCATGCCCAAGGTACCGTCGGACTTCCATCTCAACGAACCCTTGGTGTTGCCTGTGTTCTTCCCGTCGCCTTCGTCGCCGGCTGAGAGGACTTTGCACTCGCTGGATGTGGCTAGAGCGCTGAAGTTCTACGTGGACCGCACAAAGTGTTTTCGGAAGACGTCACAACTCTTTGTGAACTTTGGACCTGTCAATCAGGGGAAGGCTCTCTCGAAGGCTTCCATTTCCAGATGGCTCTCCGGCTGTATCATGTACTGTCATCGGTTGGCAAACCGACCGCTGCCTGGCCGTCCGAGAGCCCATTCCACCAGAGCGATCGCAGCTACCACGGCGTTCCTTTCTGGTGTGCCCCTGCTGGACATATGTAGGGCTGCTACGTGGAGGTCGACGCACACCTTCACGAAATTCTACTGCGTCGATCGGAATTCCAGGGAGGAGTCCAGGGTCGGCCAAGCAGTGCTGCGCAACCTGTTCGCCTGAGATGAGTCTGGTGAGGAGGTAAGATGCTTAATGTTGAGTTTGATGTAATGCTTAATGTTGAGCCTTTGCCACCTCCCGTGGTTGTGCATGTGTGTACTGCTATGTATTCTTTATTCATGAGCATGTGAATCCATGCCAGACCCCATGCTGGAGAAAGAACAAGTTACTTACCTGTAACTGTTGTTCTCCAGCATGGGTCTGGCATGGATTCACATGCGAACCCTCCCGCCTACCCCTCTGCGGCTCTTCACTTGGTCATACTGCCACTTCACGTGCTTCCAAATCTGAAGATGGCTGCCAGAGGCGGTGCTTAGGTAGAGGGCAGTCATTGGCTGTGGTCAGTATGACGCAGAGACCAGTGATTGGTTACTACTACGAAAGACAGATCAGAAACGAAACTGATACTGGTTTTTTCTTTACCGAGGATTCCCAGCCTGACGACGGGGAATATTCATGAGCATGTGAATCCATGCCAGACCCATGCTGGAGAACAACAGTTACAGTTAAGTAACTTGTTCCTTTTGCACCACCATTTTTCTAGGGCACTGATGGAGCGTTTGTTAGAGGTGAGCTACAGGGTGGGTGGTTTGCTCTTAAAATGGCTGGTTTTTAGGTGTCATAAGTGTATACCAGTTTCATAGCAGAGTTAGGGAACTCTACTAAGTTTGCTTCTAGCTCATTGACAAGGAAGGTTTTAATTAAACGGTGCACAGTGAGGGGGCGTTTAGCCTGATGTTTTTGCATCATAGTCAAGAAGGCGCCCGATACTGGGATGGCGCATGGTCAGGCCAGTCGAGGGGCGATAGATTTGGCGCAGGTGATGAGGGGATGGTGGGAAGACTAAATCTAGGGTGTTGCCTTTGTTGTGCGTGGCGGAGAGCACAATTTGCTTAAGGTGGTTGTTGCTTTGGAGTCGGGGACGTTAAAATCTCAGAGAAAGACATTATTAGATTGTGCTAATTTGGCAGAGGAGAGTAAGTTGAAGATGCCAGCAATGAATGAGTTGCTCCTGTGAGATGGTCTGTATATGAGGTGTAAGGTGATGGATTTGTTGTGAGAGAAAGGGAACCAGCAGGCGAATGGTTTGAGCGAGCTTCTTCTGGAGGAAAGTATGATTGAGCATGGCCAATTGCTCCTGTGGATAGATGATTGCCACTCCTAGCTGGTCGTCATGTTGGATGCAAGAGCCTTTGGGTAGAAGGACTTGAAAAAATGGGGGCGGGGGAGGATGGGGTAATACATTTTCAGTGATGAACAGGGCATCAAGGTTCTCAAGCGTGATGAGGTCTGCAATTTCCACAGTGTGAGTGACTGGCTATGCAAGCGTTGATTAGCATGGGGGCTGTGCGTGTGTTCTGTGGCTGTTAGATGGGGGCGAAGGCGATGTTCATGAGTATCGCTAGGGCAGCTTGCTGTGGCTGCCCAGGGTGCATGGCCATTCAAGCCCTTGCAAGGATGGGGATGGGTTGTAGACGGAGGAGACACATTGTGATGTCTTTTGGCAAGTAGCAGTTGTAGCGACTACATTGTAGGTGAAATGCAGGATCGCGCAAGGCATACATTAGTTCTAAAAATTGATTAGCAGAATTTGCTAATAAAAATGTTCTTGATTAGCAATCAAACTTATTTGTTTGGCAGTTTTGTATTAATATTTAAATGTCACCAGAAGGTATTTGTACTGAAGATATCAAATTAGAAGCAATACAGCATTTTTGGGTACTGCTGAAGTAATTAATCAGAAGACGGTCTATAAAATGTTGGCTGGATGAAAGGACACCAATAGATATGATAAAAAGGCTCAAAAATGTTTCAGTGCAAGGCTCTATTCAGTCAGTTTTGCACAGGGCTGTGGCCTGTGTAGTGTATGCTTGATACATAAAATCAAAAGGTTCACAATTTTGAAGGCAAGTAATAGCCTGAGAGAGACAAAGTACATAGTTCGGGTTTCTGACAAGCATGGTAACTGTCAACTTCAGGTGGACAAGATGGCCCTTGCCTGTCATTGATATCATTTGTTTTCAATATAGCTTTATTTTCGAAGTGAAGGCAGGGGCACGAACGGTCCTCAGGCCCGAATGTGTTAAACACAAGTGCCGCATCCCATCACTGCGCATCCATGAAAGTGGTCTTTATCACTATTTAACACTCGGAGCTGCCATCTGGGGTGCTGATACTTTTTTTTGTATTTAAGGGAACCAGGCTTTGCGCAATTCATGCTTCCCCTAAAAAGAAATGGCCCATATGTTCATGATTGGAAATGAGTATTTTGAAGATCTGCATGTGAACAAGGGGGTGTGCAGGTGAGTGGGTATGTGGGGTTGAGGTGTGGCACTCCAATAGAGACTGTGCCTGGGGCAACACGTCAAAGTACAAGGTGAAGGATTGACCGAAGCGCAACGGGCCGTCATGAAATGCAGGCAGCTACTTGCAGATTCTGCTTACATTCCCAGCCTCACGGTTTGGCCAGCTCTCTTCCACAGGTGCTTATATACAATACATTCGAGGGGATTGGGTCCTCCGACGTATTCCATATCTATGACAGTAATCACCACAGCTGTGCTGCTTCTGAAAATCTTCCTGCGTCGATGACGTCGATACGCTGTCCTTGAGGGCCTCCGATGAGCTGCTGTCACCGGATGTTATAGGTAGGACGCACAACGCCCATAGCCTCAGATCCGTTTTTTCCGCGAACGTGTTCGCTTCGGAGATCTCGGCGTGCCTCGATTCTGCTGAATCCTGTTCTTTCGGTTCTTCGAACCTGTTTCTTCATTGAGTTTGTATGATGTCTTCGGCTTCTTCCAACCCGCGGTCCGGGTTTAAGAAGTGTTGGGTGTGCGGGTCCAAGATGTCGCTGACGGATACGCACGCCGCTTGCCTCTGGTGCCTCGGGGAGGACCATGATGCGGACGACTGTCGACTGCCAATCGCTCACGTCGAAGACCTTGCAGGAGCGTAAGAAGAAGCTGTTGGTCGGTAAGGTGGCCAAACCCCAGAAGTCGCATTCCACTGGTCTTTAGACGGACATTCGTCATCGTGAGTCCGGGGGTTCTCGTCTGGGAGTTGGTCCCGCCATTCCTCTGCCTCTTTGAGGGACTCCAGGAAGCGCCGTCACAGGTCGCCTTCCCCATCCTCTTCCGAGGACTCCGCCCATCGGCGGGTTGCTGTAACGCTCACCTGACTCCCACGGAGGCGCTGGCCTGGTTCGCGCTGCTGTGACCTCTTCTAAGGTGATGCGCAGGGTTCGGAAGACGGACTGGACCGGGCCCCCAAATCTGGCTTGTCTGGCTCGCAGAAGTATCCTTCTGTAGGCGAAAATAGGGGATTAACTGTCTGCGGGGTAATGCAATCAGCCTCCCACTTTCCCCTCTCACCCTCCTCGAAACCCTTATGTGATTGCTCGTAGCGTCTCACCTTAGGGTCTGGAAGGACGAGCTCTCCATCCTGCTTCTGATGCAGGGGCGTGTTGGTATCCAGTTACTTCACTGGATTTTCGGATTGGTGAGAACCAAACTTGCTTGGCTTCCAGGTAAGTTTTTTGATAAGAGGTTCCCCTGGTGTCCATGCATTAATGTACTAATGCTAGTGTCTTTTTCCCCATAGGGGCCGGGGTACGGAATGCCGGGGAACAGGCACCGACCCGAGATGAGAAATCTTTGTAGAAATCAGGTAAATCTTTAATGAGCGTTTCTTGGTAATGTCTTTTCATTCGCTCATTAACACTGATGTCTCTTTTTCCCATTAGGGGCCGGGGTCCGGAAATGCCAGGATGCGGCGTGGACCTGAAATGAAGAGGGAATGAATCAACAGGTAAGTCTTAACATGGAGATTTAGCTTTCCTTATTCCCTTCTCTCTCTCACCTTTTTGTTCTGGTCTTTTTCTCCCTAGGTGCTGGGGCGTGACTGCGAATCCGGATGACCGCTGCTGAACATGGAGGCGCCCTGGAAAGGTGAGTGGAATGCGGCGCTGCAGCCATCGACGCGATGAGCTTTTAAATTAAAGTCTTCCTTTTCAGGATTGTCGGCGAGATGTCTCCGGGATGCGGTTTTAGCAGGTAAGGACTTTTCCTTCTTCTGTTCTCTTCTTCTCTTCCTTTGCAGGTGATCCAGGATGCTGGCAGGCGTGGCAGAAGTCAGGATGCAGGAGCAGACACGGTGAGCGTCCAGCTGCTAGATGCAGAACAACGCGAAGCACGTGTGGCTGTTCGGGTGGGGTTTAAATAGCCTTGGAAGAAGTTCCAGGTATGTATCCTTCCTCCAATCAGGTATGTATCCTTCCCCGACCACGCTCGGATGGTAAATGAGTCCCACAGGTAAAGTAGTTCCTTTCAGGCCTCAAGGAGGCCGGGATCCTGCAGCATGGTCTGCATCAGGTAAGTGCACCCAAGCACATCCATAATGAGCCTGGCGCCTATGGCGCCAGGACTGATGTCTTTTATGAGCCTGGCGCCATAGGCGCCAGGACACTGTCCAAAGGGCCCCTATATGGGGTTGCTGGGTCCTTCCTTTGGGGACTGGATGTCCGCTTTCGGGGACGCAGGGCTTGAACCGGCTCCCCGGGAGCGGGCATCATGACAGTTGCTTGTCCCACCAAGCATTCCACTCCTGAGGAATGGGATTCCTTCCGAAGGGAGATGTTGGCGATTTTTCAATTGCAGGGCTCCGGTCCATCCACGCCGTCTGAGGACGCCGGTCGTGGCCATGCTAGAGACACTGCTCGTCCGCCTTTGGGCTCGAGCAGTCTTCGCGACCACCGGGCACCTCCGAGGTCCCGGTTGGACAAGGATGGTCGCTCTAGACATGACCGTTCCAGGTCCCGGTCCTCGACGCCCTTGAGACCGCGAGAACTGTGAAGTCTTCGAGGGAGACATCAGCGCCGAGGTTGTCGACGGACTCGGGCCCCGCCTCCGGGGAAGTCGTCGATGCCATCGGCGCCCAGGCTGTCGAGAGATACGCTAGGGGCTCTGCCCTCGAGGCCTGTGTCAACGCTGTCGAAGATGTCGGCTAAACATGTCTTTGTGCCTTTTTCTGTACCCTCCTTCCAGCCTATGGATTATATTTCTGAGGTGGATGAGGGATCTGAGGAAGGTGAGGTTCCTGCAGAGGTTCCTGATGACATTGTTTCTGGTCATAGTCAACTTGAGGACCTGCGTCAGTCGCTACATGACGCCAGTGGTCTAGAGTCCTCCAACTGACCCGGTGCTGCCATTCCATATGGCCTTGCAGAGAAGGGTGGCTGCGGCTTGGACTTCTCCAGAGAGTCTCCAGGCAGTGAGCAAGTCCTTGCCGAAGAAATATCGCCCAGCCAATGGCGACCCCTGCTACTTGACCACGCACCCTACTCCGAAGAGATTGGTGGTGCAGGCGGCTACGGCCCCAGCAAAGCAGGCGTCGTACCCTACCATCCCTCCTGATCGGGACAATAATCGTTTTGACGGTTGGGCGAAGAAGGTATTTTCTTCTGGGGGTATGGCGCTTCAGGCTGCCAACTCCATTTGTGCCATGTCTCGTTTCACGCACACTGTATTTCCTTAGCGGCTGATCATATTCCCGAAGGGGAGGAACGGGATGGTTTCCTTGCTATTGTGCAGGATGGCAAGGATGCCATGTGTGAATCCGTTCACGTTCAGTCGGGTCTGGACATGGTTGATTGCGTCCGCCGGTCCATGGCGTCGAGCACCGTAATACGCAGGTTTGCGTGGTTGCGCAAGTCTGGTTTTGCTCCTGATGTGCAAGCCCTGCTCCTCAACATGCCCTTTGATGGTGAACATCTTTTTGGCAGCAAGGCTGACGAGAGTCTTGAGAGGTTGCAGACCTCCAAAGCTGCAGCAAAGTCGTTGGGCGCTGCAGTTCGCCAACCTCCGCCTTTTTGTCCTAGGGGACAGCAATGGAGGGGAGGTTCCTTTAGATATTACTCGTCCTTAAGTAAATCGAGAGGAGCTGCCAAGTCAAAGGGGCAACCGTAGGAGTGCCAGAGGTGGAAAACAAGGTACTCGAGGTGCCAAGGCCACGCAAGCAGTTGCCTCTTTGCCCTCAGGCACTGCCGCAGCCGCTTCAGCTCAGTCATGAGGCCCATGCTTCTCCGGTTGGGGGAAGGCTGGTGCAGCATCTTGTAGAATGGCGTGCCATTACTTCAGATGTGTGGGTTCTGGAGATCGTAACCCACGGCTACTGTCTTCCTTTCTGGCAGAGGCCTCGCGACAATCCACCAGGGAACCTCTCTTTGAAGAGTCCGGATCCGCTCCTTGCGCAGGAAATTCAATCCCTGCTGGAGAAAGATGCCATAGAACTAGTGCCTGTAGGGGAGAGGAACAAGGGATGGTATTCCCCTTATTTTTTGATTTTTTGACAGGGGATTGGGACCCCTCATGGACTTGCGCGGTTTGAACAAGCTCCTCAGGAAGGATAAGTTCAAGATGGTTACTCTTTCTCAAGTCCTCCAGGCCCTTCAACTTCAGGACTGGTTGGTGTCTCGACCTCAAGGACGCTTATTTTCATGTGCCGATCCATCCCAAGCACAAGAAGTACCTGAGGCTCGCGGTTGGCGACTCGCACTTTCAGTTTCGGGTCCTGCCGTTCGGATTGACCTCCTCCCCGAGGACTTTCACCAAGCTATGGTGGTGGTGGCAGCGTATCTCCGGAAAGGGGGATTCACGTCTACCCCTACCTGGACGATTGGTTGATCAGGGCGCGCTCTCCCGAGCAAGTCCTGGATCATCTGTCTGTCACCTGCCACTCCCTTCACAAGCTGGGCTTCTCCCTCAACTTAGAAGTCCTACTTGACGCCAACTCAGCGGCTCCAGTACATCGGAGCAGTGCTCGACACATCCCTGGGACAGTATTTTCCTTCCCAGGTAAGGGCTCGCCACAATCAGCAGATGGTGCACAAGTTTCAACATGCCCAGAGTCTCCCAGCGTTCGCGTTCTTGAGGTTGCTCAGCCTCATGGCATCCTGCATTCTTCTGGTGCCAGAGGCCAGGTTGCGGATAAGATCTTTGCAATGGGCTCTCAAGCTCCAGTGGTCGCAGTCCTCTGGCAGGATGTCAGACCCCATTCAGGTGCCGCCCTCGGTCACCCAGGACCTTCTGTGGTGGGCCGTTGAAGGGAATCTGATGTGCGGGACTCCGTTTTGGCTACCCTGGCCGGAGGTGACGATTGTGACGGACGCATCCCTCACAGGATGGGGAGCTCATGCCAACGACCTGACAGTCAGCGGTCGTTGGTCTCCGTCGGAGTCCAGACTCGATTTAAATCTGTTGGAGCTGAGGGCCGTCAGGCTTGCCCTGAAGGCTTTTCTGCCGACTGTGTGAGGAAAGAATGTCCTGATTCTGACGGACAACACAGTGGCCATGCACTACCTCAACAAAAAGGGTGGGGGGGGGCAGGGTCACTTCCTCTGTGCAGGGAGGCGATGCAGCTCTGGTTCTGGGCCATCCAGCAAGAAATTTCGATCTCGGCAGTTCATCTGGCCAGAGACGAAAACAAGACGGCGGACGCTATGAGCAGGCAGAGCGCGATCTCTCACGAGTGGGAGTTGGCTCAGGAGATTCTCCTGGAGATCTTCGCCATTTGGGGGACCCCTCAAGTGGATCTCTTCGCCTCCAGTGTCAACCGGAAGTGTGAAAGGTTCTGCTCGTGGGAATTTCCTCCAAGAGGAGCCTTAGGAGACGCGTTCGTAGTTGAGTGGTCCTTCCCACTGTTGTACGTGTTTCCTCCAGTCCCCGTCATCCCGCAAGTGTTGCGGAGGTCACGGAGGTTCAGTTCCCGGATGATCCTCATTGCTCCGGCATGGGCCCGGAGGACGTGGTACCCGGACCTTCTCCACTTGTCCATCTGCCCTCCACGTCGTCTTCGCTACCGAGACGATCTGCTCTCACGGGGGGGGTCAGGTTCTCCATCCAGTGGTCAGATTCCCCAACCTTCAACCTTGGCTTCTGAAAGGTTGAGGTATAAGGATTGGGACCTCCCTGAAGATGTGATGGTGTTGCTTTCGGCCAGACGGCCGGCAACAAAGTCCCTGTACCGTTGCCGTTGGAGAAAGTGCTGCGACTGGTGCAGGGTTAAAAATGTGGATCCTTTTTCATGTCACATTCCTGTGGTTCTGTCTTTTTTTGCTTTCTTTAGCCCACAGGGGCTTGCAAGTGGGTACCGTTAAAGGTTACCTGGCGGCGCTGTCCATATTTAAGCGCTCGTCTGAGGAGTGTTCTTATTTTAAAATTCCTTTCATTTCTCATTTTCTGAAAGGGCTCACTAATCGTGTTCCCTCCGTCACCTTTCCAGGTGCCCGGTTGGGATTTGAACCTTGTTCCAAAGTTTCTAATGGGTGCTCCATTTGAGCCTTTACATTCTTGTCCTTTGAGACTGTTAACCCTTAAAACTGTATTTTTAGTTGTGGTCACTTCCGCTCGCAGAGTGAGTGAGTTACATGCACTTTCAGTTAAGCCACCCTTCATTGTTTTTCATAAGAACAGGGTTGTCCTTCGGGTTCGTCCTTCCTTTCTTCCGAAGGTGGTGTCGGAATTTCATTTAAGCCAGAAGGTTATTCTTCCAGCGTTTTATCCTCCTCCACATCCTGGTAAGGAAGAGGAGAGGCTCCATAGGGTGGATCCTAACAGAGCTTTAAGTTTCTACATTCTCGCATGTCCCGGGTCAGAGTGGACGATGAGCTCTTTATTGGTTACGCTGGAAGGCGTTTGGGACAAGCTGTTACTAAGCAGACTTTGTCTAGATAGATTATCTTGGCAATTTCTGAATGTTACCGCTTGGTGGGTAAGGACCCTCCGGTAGGCTTACGGGCCCATTCTACTAGGGGTATGGCTGCCTCTACTGCTCTGCAGAGGGGTGTTCCTATTCGTAACATCTGTGAAGCAGCCACTTAGGCTTCTGTCCCTACTTTTGTATGACACTATTCTCTAGATTCTATCCATGGGCAGGATCTGGCCTTTGGCAAGGCGGTCCTTTACTCTGCAATTTGATTGGTTGTTCTAAATTTCTATATTCTAAATTATTTTTCCATCCTCCATACGTTGGTACTGCTTTGGGAGTCTGTCATAGATATGGAATACGTCGGAGGACCCAATCCCCTCGAAGAACAAGTTACTCTCTTACCTGGTAATGTTCTTTCGATGGGAAGGTCCAACGACGTATTCCATATCTCTCCCTCCCTACCTGCCCTGCTACAGAATTTCTTATGCGATTGCAGCTCACGTTTCCGCAAGGCTTTCTGTGGTCATACTGGCAGAAGATTGGTGCCACACGTTCTGGGGGAAAAAACTACAACTGAGGCTACGGGCGTCGTGCGTCCTACTTATAACATCCGGTGACGTCGTCTCGACGGAGGCCCTCGAGGACAGCGTTTCAACGTCATTGACGCAGGACGCAGACGCCGAAAGATCTTCCGAAGCAGCACAGCTGTGGTGATTACTGTCATAGATATGGAATACGTCGTCCGACCATCCCATCGAAAGAACGTTACCAGGTAAGAGAGTAACTAGTTCATCATAATCGTAGACCAAAGCGAGCTCTCGAGACTAACTACAGTGTATACGGTTTTGCAGTAGGTCTGTAGATGTAAACACTGGATGGAACTATTGATCACTGCTTTGCTTAAACATCTAGTTCGCTTTGTGCATGCGTTACGTAAGAGGAAAGAAAGTAATAGACTATGCAGGGTGGATGGCATAGTAGGCAGATAACTGGGCAATGTATGTGGAAAATTGCAGTTTTGCTGCCATCTCATTTACGGGCAGCTGCTATAAATGTCGGAGTTTTGGATCAGCTCATGGGTTGAGCACCAGTTGCACAGATTTATGCTACAAGCAGGTCACATAACAAGGTTTGCCATCAAAAGTATTTGGCCGTGTGATCATGTCAATTTTCAAAAGTGTTCACTCCTCAATATGATACTTTCCCCAACAGAATGAAATGTTTACGCTATGAGATTTAGATACACTAACCTAAGCTGTACTGAAAAATATGTAGCCAATGCATTGTTTTAAAGTAGCAGTGCTGATATTGTGCCATTTGTAATAACTTACATGTTTAGGAAGGGAATTGCAAGACTGTCTTTAAAAAAAAAATAAAGTCAAAACAAATGCTCAATAAATAAATATACATACTGGTCTTTGGCAGACAGGATATAGTGGCCGTGAGGATAGTTCAGTGGAAACACGCTTGTTTTGGAAGCAAGACAACCCATAGATCTCAGGCCTGTGCTTAGAGACTGCTCTCTGGTATTAAGCACATAATAAAAACCTTAGTAAGCTAACTATATTAATTAATTATTTGAAGTATCACCCCAATTTACTTCTCGTTTGCAATTATTTGAAAAAAAAGAGAACACTTCTTGCCTAGCATTCCCACACAGGCCTTTGGCAATTTTAAGAATGCAGGATATTAATGCTGCACTTTCTCTCCATTAGCCTTTTTGAACCTGCAGTGAACCGTTAAGAGGGTGAAGGGAGCCCCGAAGGCAAGAGGAATGCCAAATGAGTTGTGCTTTCATTGAAGAAGTTAACCTCGAGCAGCTCGCACTTCGGAAGCAAACGGCACCAGGGGTGTACCGGGACAGGGGTTACTAAACTGGATTCCTCTGTGGACACAGCAGCGCTGTCACTTAACCTATGGCAATGGATTGCTTATGCTAGTCCACATAGCCTTCTGAGGAAATGGTTCTCTTTTGTATGCATACTTCACAAAAGCAACAGCTGTAATAGGCTAAGGTTTTTGCGTGACTAGCATCCATCCCTTACTAGCAAGCATGATCTAGCTCACCAAGTGTGGCTTCTATTAAGATGCCGTTACACAAGTTTGCATGCATCATCAATATTAATGTACTTTTGCTTCCTAATAATATCTGTTCAACAATAACGCCGAATAAGAGCAATTACTCAACGAATCTGGTACTTATTTGATCGAAGTCCTAAACATGTACAAATTGATAGTCGCAGTACTGTTGTTTGTTTGTTTATTTTATTTATATCGTGCACCTGACCCGGAGGTAATTGGGCGCTAAGGATAGTAATGGTTACAAGGCATAGGTTGACAATGGTAAATATATACAAATTGCACATTATACATACATGTTATACATTTGGTCAGAGCAGTCGTATGAGCCGATCACCTAATGGTTAGTGGTATCAGGAACTGTTATTTTATGTTTTATTTAGTATCCAGGTAATAGCCTGACTTCTGAAATTGTTGAAGGTCTGAATGGTTTGAATATTCTGTGGGAGAGAGTTCCAGAGCTGGGCAGCTAATACTGGGAAGCTGGAACCTCCGGCTCTTTTTAGATTAAATCTGGGCACCACCAGACATGGTGTGTTGGAAGATGTGGTTCTATTGGATACCTTCCATGTGAATTTATCTGTGAGGTAGGTGGGGGGCTTGGTGGTTAAGAGCTTTATGAGTGAGGCACACAGTTTTTAGGGCAATTTTGTCCTGTATAGAGAGCCACCTGGGGTACTTTCTCGTTTCTGATATGTGCTCTCTTTTAGGAATATTCAGTGCGGCTCTGAGCGCGTTATTTTGCATAATCTGTAGTTTGTTTAAGATAGTTTTGTTCGCTCCTAGATAAAGACTGTTGCAATAATCAAGTTTGGATTGTATGAGCGCTCTCGCCAGCGTAAGGCAGCTAGTGGGGGATAGTAGAGGTCTACAGGCTCTGATCAACTTGCCAGTGTAAGCTGTGGCCGATGATGTCATGTTGATGTGCTTAGTTAGGTTAGACTGGGCATCGAAGTAGAAACCTAAAGTTTTTACATGTTTGGCAATGTGTATACTGTTCCCATCGATGACTATATTTGTGTAGTGAGGACTTAGTTTAAGGATGTTGTTAGGTGATCCGACTAGGAGTAATTCGGTCTTATCATCATTCAGGCAGAGGCCGTGTGTGGCCAAGCATGCCTGAATGATGATGAAGACTTCGTTAATCAGCGCAACGTCTATGTCATAGGTTCCTGAGAGGGGTAGGAGTATCTGGGTGTCAACTGCATAATTTGTGTAGGTGACACCCAGACGGTCCAATTTGTCAAATAATGGCTTTGTAAAAATGTTGTACAAAGTGGGTGAAACCAGGATCCTTGAGGGACTCCGCAGGTGATGGGGATGGCAACTGCTGAAGGTGAAAACACGCGCATGGTTCTATTTGCGAGGAAAGATTGGATCCAGGCTACAGCAGAACTAGAGAGATGGGCCGCTGAGGATAGGTGGTTACAAAGTATGGAGTGATCCACCAGATCGAAAGCTGCAGAGAGGTCGAGTAGAAGTAGGATGGCCATCTTTCCTTTGTCTTTTAATTGATCAATCTGGCTTTTGAGGTCGACAAGTGCAGTTTCTGTTCCATGCCGAGGTCTGAAGCCAGATTGACGGGTGCCGAGTAGTTTGTGAGTACTTCGCAAAGCATTGTAATCAAGTATAGCGGCTTACAGATAGATGCAGTGACTGGCCGTAGTAGAATTGCATATGGATTAAGGCTGAAGCAATAAAGTCTTAAGGTACAACGTTGTTAGTACCTGTAGGAGGTCCATGTCCAGGTGGATGGCAGGTTGTAGGGCTTAGGGACAAGGTGCAGACCGCAGCACGGCACGCTCGGTCAGCTCCGTCAGCAAAGGGAGCCTTCTTTCTCTGCCTTACTTCTCTGTCCGGCTCTCGCCTGCTGGTTGCTTGTGTTTGGTTAAAAAGATTAGCCAATCACAGCGTGGCAGGGCAGGGCAGGGAAGTCGGGCAGCCATGGGGACAAGGTCAGGCCCTCTGTGCACTACTGGCGGCGGCCATCTTGAGTAATACAACTCGGCCGAAATACACATGTAACTGCCGTGGGCACCGAAACATCAAAGAAGCAACAATGATTATGGCCTGGCAAGTGGCTCAGCGTAATTTCAAACGTACATAGTATTGCATTTCTTATTTCTAGATGCAAATTAGCTCTTGTAGCATCGGAGCAATGAGGGAGTTGAGGCAGCTGGTCATGTGCCTACAATTTACCTCCTCATCTCGGCAGTGATTCATCAAAGGGATAGATGTCTTGAAGAGCGCAATGTCGCTGGGGAGCTCCTGCTCTTGGGGAGGGGCTCCAGGGACCCAGCTCCGTCAGCAAAAGTGTTCACAAAGTACGGCGCAC
Organism: Ambystoma mexicanum; assembly: GCF_040938575.1. NCBI lineage: Eukaryota > Metazoa > Chordata > Amphibia > Caudata > Ambystomatidae > Ambystoma > Ambystoma mexicanum. The sequence continues at coordinate 1,002,110,689 of NC_090931.1, read as the reverse complement.
TAAGCACGTGTTCTGCTCGAATCTGGACAAAAAGCTGTACGTGATTTATTTAAATGCGAAGTACAGCTCCAAGACATGCTGCATGCACGAGTTGTAGTTTTATTTAAAAACCTTTGTGCATGTTACCAGTTACAAACTCATTGTATTAATGTCATCTACAGAGAATCTTGCTTCCTGTGATTGCAACATGTCCGGCTGCCTCCTTATTATTTCTTTGTGGGCACAATATGGCGTCCCTTTTTGCGACACAGACCTGTTTCCCCTTACAAGCTGATATTCTACCTTATTGTTTCTGTTTATTAAGGTATCATGAATTTAATTGTAAATAGCCTGTAGCAGGAGAGCGCATCACTTTTCCGCGTGCGTTATGAGGTTGTATAAGTATTTTTACTTTGTGTTTGTCTCACAGGCCATAGATGGACAGTCTGTTTTCTTGTTTCGTGGAGTGTTCATTTTTAAGGAAGTGGTTTTTCTGTTCATATCAACTGACCAAGAAATCTGTAAACCCATCTTACACAAGCTTTGAATCTTTTTTTTAGATTTTCCTTAAAACCTTGCTGTAGCGTGTCAGAAAATTGCTTTGGTACTGAAGTGCTAACGGGCGCCATGGGCCTTCGGTTATGCTATTATTAAGTTGCACAGTTTTATGCAATATTATAAATGAAATCGCAGCTCATGAGTGTAAAGACTGAATGTATGATCATATATGATACAGAAAAATGCTTGTCACCTTCTAGGCACGGCAAGTGAGCTCCCTTGATTTGGGTGGCCAGCTTAGACAAGGATGAGGCAGCCATCGGTAATGTCAGGAAAGAGAAGTTCTTCCGTGGAAGTGAGTTGCACTTCCTACGCTGAGCAGTGTTGCAGATCGCTGATGCTAAATGTGCGGTTAAAGGGTACATTTGTGGATGGCACACCCGAGAATATGTCAAGAACACACTTGGCAGTCTCAGCACTTGCTCATAGGCAACACACATTGGGACAAACCAGTACTCTGACCGCTACTCTTGAGGAGGCCTAAACTGCAATCACTTTGTTTTCATATGCCACACATCAACCAACACTTCCAAAATGGCAGAAACGTGCCTGTGGTTGGTGGTGGCCCTGTTGTTCAGAGGCCCATTCTGTCATTTTTGTTATTAACTGGTGATTGTCCTTGTAGCCAAGACCAAGATTAGTGAGCAAATGGGTATTTTTTTTCTGGTATGATACAGAGAGCTAACGTGATTGTAGCCGTTGTGAGTGAATACCGTCCCATAGATCATTTATTTGACCTTCTTTGCACTCAGCAGATCGACTTTTGTGTTTTTGGGCAACATTTGCTTTGCCGGACTATAAAATATGTCGACCAGCATTAAACTGAAACTTGCCCAGCGGTTTGCTGGAGTATCTCTTAATGTTCATTCTCGGTTCTGCATCAAACTGATTCTATGTCTAAATCGGTTATGCCTGGTGGTGCTTTTGGATGTCCCAGTGTAATGTGAAGATTATTCTGTGATAGAAATACTTTCTCGAATTTCTAGATAGTCCCTCCAGTCAAACATTTGAGCTGCATGCAACGTTTTGGTCCTGCAATGCCACTTGCTTTAACATCCCATACACCCTTCTTTTAGTTAAAAGGTCTCCAATGCAGGCATTGCAAAGACCATTGTGAATAGTTGCAATGCAAAGTCCTCCACCCCGTAATTCCACACACTCCTCATCATACGCATTATCAATGCATTTCTTTACGTTGGAGGAGTCCTAGAAGTTTCACTGCGCCCGAGACATTTTTAAAAAGCAAACCAAATGCAAATCCAGATATTATGTTGAATTATGTATTTATTTTATTTTTACAGTTGTAAAGTGCCTAAACCCGTGGGCATCATGGCGCTGTTAGAGAAAACCAGTTACATATGTAGTTTACAATAGGCGGTGGGGAGCACTCCCCATAAGGACATTTCGGTAGATATACATAACCGTGTTTGCAGTGCCATTTCAGTAGAGCGCTGAATCGTACTAGTGAAGTCTTTCTATACAGAGAGCCAGGTTTTTAAGGGCTTGCGAAAGGGCCAGTAGGATTCTTCTGCACTTATGGCAGGTGGCAATGCATTCCAGAGCTGTGCTGCCACTGTGGGGAAGCTAGTGTCTCCTCCTCTGATTTTTGTTTTTGTTTTTTATGGTTGGAGGGACAAGACGGTGGGCATGGAAGGATCTCGTAGGTCTGGTGGGTTTGGATCTCACCATTTATTTGCAACAGGTATTCTGGGACAGTATTAGTGAGACATTCATGGGTGATGAATAGAGTTTTGAAGATGATTCTTTGCTGGATTGGAAGCCAGTGCGCTTCCTTTCTTACTGCTGAGATGCGCTCTTTTCTTGGGATGTTGAGAGCTCCGCGTAGGGCATTGTTCTGGATTACTTGCATTCTGTTAATGTTCTGTTTGGATGTTCCTGCAAAGAGGACGTTGCAATAGTTAAGTCTTGCTCCTATGATTGCTCTGGCGATAGTGAGGCGGCTGGATGGTGTGGGGAATTGTCTGGCAGCATTGATGAGCTTGGCTGTGTAAGTGGCAGAGGAGGCGATAGCACTTGTTTGGTGAGGGAGAGGGAAGCATCCATCTAGACACCCAGGGATTTTTCCGATGCTGATTCAGCGATGTGATTGCCATCTATAGGGAAGGCTGAGTATTGGGCGTCAAGTTTCTTGAATGTAGCCGGTGACCCTGCAAGTAGGATCTCCGTTTTGTCATTTAGACAAACGTGATTCATTGCCATCCAGGCTTGAATGGTTGCATAGATGTTGTTACTAGATAGTGTGTCTGTCGTAGAGGCCTGATAAGGGGAGTAGAATTTGGATGTCATCAGCAATGTTTGTGTAGGCTATGCAGAGGGAGTCCAGGAGGTCGAAGAGGGGTTTGGTGAAAAATGTTGTATAAGGATGGGGAGACGCAGGGGCCTTGTGGGACACCGCATGGGGTGGGGAGGGGCACAGACTTTGTCTGAGAAAACTGTCATGGTTCTTTCTTCCAAGAAGGAGGCTACCCCGGTTGTGGCCTTCTGGGAGAAGTTGGCGGCAGTCATAAGGTGGTGGCAGAGGGTTTTGTGGTGCACCAGGTCGACGGTGGTGGAGAGATCCAGGAGAAGTGGGAGGGCTGGCTTGCCTTCATCTCTGAAGGCATTGAGCTGGTTTTTCAGGTCTAATAGTGCCGATCTGTGTTCCGTGACCCAGCCGTAAACCAGGATGCAGTTGAGATCTAGGAAGGCTTGTATTTGTTCGTAGGCTGCTCTACCCAGGATCTTTAGTAGGAAGGGGACAGTTGTAATGGGGTGATAGTTGTTCGGTACCAACGGGTCGAGCGTAGGTTTTTTCAGTAGGGGGAGAGCCCAAGATTCCTTAAGGATTGTTGGGAGTTTGCTTGCTGAATGGGCTAGTGTTCTTTGCAAAGGTCATTGAAATCTTAGTCCCTACTCAGCTCTACCCCACCCCCAATCTGGATGTTAAGAACATTCTAAGTGACTTCCAGCTAGGTTTTAAACCTCACAGAAGTACACAGAAATGGACACCGGATATCACAGCAGCCAGAGACTAAGACAACCCATGCGCATTTAAAACTACCGGTCCTTACTCCCACCACCCGGCACAATTGTATTCCCAATCCAATAAGACACCTGCCACCATCTTGGGGACAAACTGCTTTTAACGACACTATTCTGGAGTTGTCATAGCTTGTGCCAGACCTGCGTGCATGATGCAACTCGCAACCCTACCCGTTGCTCATTTTACTACATTAATTGTCAACAGGAACTACTTTCACACGTACATATCATTAGTTTGGGCTATTAGGTGTCACTTGCATTCAAATACTGATTTATGAGTACATAGGCAGAAAGGACATTGTATTTTGGTGTTTAGCTATTGATCCCTGCCCCTAGCCATGATAATCCCTATGGCTAATCCCACCCATCTCGGAAACTCTTTGTTCTGAGCTATGCTCTAGCACCTTGAAGCGTCTCTTGTGCCGGATGGAATTACCAATAAAGATCTCCGACCAAATAACGAGACAGAGTAAAAGAATATGGCAAAGTACTACTTAATACTCAATTTAATAAAGTAGGGTACACCAGCAGACATGTCTTTCTCTTTCACTCCCTTTCTCCCTTTCTCACTCCTTCTTTCTTCTCTCTCTCTCTCTCTCTCTCTCTCTCTCTCTCACACACTCACACACTCACACATTCTCACACCCGCACACTCTCACACCCACACCCCTCTAACCCTATGCCTCAACATGCATCATCTTTGACGTCATCCTACGTGGCAAACTGTAAAACCTATTGGCGGGAGGGATTGGTTAGGGGAACATGTCTAGGGGTTAATACTTCATTGGCTGCCTTCTTATCTGTAAAACACACCTCAAACTACCTATAAATACATATTGTACTGATTATAGTAAACGAAATGGCAGCAGATTGGTCCATGCAACATTGTATAGCAGGTTGCCCCATATTCCCACTGATTGGTTGGCATTCTCACCCAACCTTGGAATTTCGGCTAGCAGCACATAAGGAAACCAAAAACCCAGGTGCTCGAAACACATCTGATTACAGCCAACTTTCCCAATTAGTCCATCTCTCATCAGTCTGCCCGTGAGCCAAAGTTTCCCCATCTGTAGTTGACCTTGTAGCCTGCTCTCTGTTCTGGGACATTCAAGGGAGTACAAGCACATCACTATCTTCATATAAGGCCTAATGAATAGCCCTTGTTTTCGACTTCTCCATCACGTGTGAAGAGACCTCAAATTTGTCCATTTAAACCTTTCATTTGCTGCTTTTTGATTCAATAATGCTGAGTGTCATTGCTCTTTTGGCCTCTACAGAGGAACCTTATTCACTGTTAATTGTCCAATACTTCGCTCTAGCAGATGTTTTCATATTCTTTAATCGAAGAGAAATATGTCTCATGTCCATGACTTATCTGTCTCCCTCCATTTGTGCTTTGCAGCTATTCCTTGAAATAGCATCCTTGATCCCAGGCCAAAATAGACTGCTCTTCCAGCGTCTCCTGACTCTGCAGCCCTGGTCTGTTTCTGAGGTAGTTGAATTGAATCCTTGCACAAGCAGGCGTCTATTTTCCAACTATAGCCGTCTGAGCCAGTTTCTATATTCCTCTATAGCAAGCTTCTATGTCTTTTCTACTTTGTGTTCCTGTGTATTAACACCTATTTGTCAGCAAGTTACTTTGTCTTCTTTTGCATTCATGATTACTCTATCATTTGGTACATGTTTCTCTTGTCACTTCAGTTACATTGTTACTAAGTATTTTCATATCGTTTCAGTATGTCCTCATATATCTTCTTCATGACCTCACTTTGCCCTCGTCAGATTTCACTTCGCGCGCCATGATGTCCAATAGTGTGTGCAGACATCCTTCCATTCCACATCCTTCCACACTTTTAGTGCAAGGGTACATTCGATACAGCTCTTCTCCTGCTGTTCCAGTATGATGGCAGTGAGGGGGCGGAAGTTAGAGATAATGCATACAACTGCTCCTCTACATTCCCCCCTCTGGTCGAGTCCTCAACCACATTCTTCTCTTCATTCTCCATCATCTCTTTATACTATTGTTTCTTTGGGACCCATATCTTTGTCACCCCCCCTCAGGTGACCTGCATTCTTTATATGTTTATCCACACTCCAGGTCATGTGGCAGCAATCGCCTGATGGTGGACAGAATATCCATCGTCCTATATATTTTTAATGATCCTTAGGGTAGTAGAACTTTTGTTCCTGGTGGTGCAAGGGTACTTTTCTTTACATTCTCACGGGTACTTTACTCATTTTGCATCTGCTCATCAGTTCCAGCATCTATATCAATCATGATCTTCATCCCAATAGCTTTCTTCGCTGTCTTTCTGGCATTTTCCCAAAATGATCTTTGAGGCAAAATCCTAGCATTACCAACACTAGCACTGCTCCAAGTAATTTCAAGGCATTTGCTAATCAAGTTGGAATCCATGAAAACGGAGACGAAAACCAGACGTCCTCTTTAGCCTTGTCAACTTCATCCTTTGTCTTCGTTTGCAAGGTTGACAACATCGTTATTAATTCTGTCAAGGTCCCATTCTCGTCATCATGGGCAGGTACAAATGTACAACAAGAAAGCCCAAACTTGGTGCACACGCCTCCTACAATTGCTGCAATTAAGTCCTGGACATACCTGTTCTTGAGGGCCATGAGCCTGATTGCCCTCAACTCTTCTCTGATCACATTAAATCCTTTTATTGTCGTGTTGATTATTTGTAGCAGCTTCAATCTGGTTATATGGAACCATTTGGCGTTTTTACTGCTGTCTAAATTTCTGGCAGGAATCTAGCTGTGAATATCACTGAATATCACTGATGTTCTGCTGAACAACTTATGCTCATCTGTAATGTCATGATGGGCTTCTATTGGTTTTGCTGAGAAGTAATTATCTCTGCTCTGTCTGCTTCGATAAAACAACAATTTTTTTCCATAAGGTGTGTGTCCATTTTTCGAAAGTCTGTAATTTGCAGGTCACTTTGTGGTACTACCAAAGCTGGTATACTTATCTGTACCAATGAACAAAGTCCTCCCCATTTCGTGGCAACTTTATATATGCTCTTGATCCACATGCCCAATAATGGTCCATCAGGACTGCTGTTCCTTCCTTCATGCCTGGTACATCAAAAACTCAGCAACACTTAGAGTTTTCTCTAACTTTCACTGTGCCATTATTTCTGAAGCATAAGACGCAATCTTCAGAGTTAGTATCTGTAATGGTCCACCATCGTCGACCCATGTCAACAATCTTGCAATCTTATGCCATTGGTTTTTGCATTCCTTTTCTGCATTTACCACATCTACTTCCCATTGTCTGGTTCATGTCGTTACTTTGCACACAACCAATCCATCAATTCTTCAGGAGTAAGCACTGTTCCTTTAATGTGTAGTTGACATCTTTCCCAACATTCTTGTATTTCCTTCCCATTCTTACCCTTGCCTTGTAACAGCTTATTCTTTTCAATCATGATTCCTGCTCCATTTATTCCAGGCTGTTAATTTTTTATTATTTGATGCATTGTTTCTTTAAGATGTCGCTTTATTCACCCACACCATGGATGCTGTTCTGCCTTGGAACTGTTCTATGGTTAGGCAAAGTGTGTTGGGCACTGTGCCCTTTTCACTAATACTGAGGTTCCCAAAGCATAAGGTATAAGGGAACACGTATAGCATCTTTCATGACGTTCTTCCTTCTACCTTCATGTGCTGCTACCATAGGTTATTTTTTAAATGAGCCGAGATGTCAAGATAACATATTTATACCTTCGTAATGCTCCCCAACCTCTTTTAAATGAAATTAAATGCGTAGTAAGATTATAAAAAATGCTGTTTGTGATTTCATCAGGGGCAACAGTTAATGTTTCATTGTTACCCACCATATCTGCATTGTTTCTTATAACATTTCTGAAAGTCATAATAATCAGGAGGAAATCACAAATCATAATGCAAAATATCACATCGATTTTCTTGATGGCAATGAGCCTTATATTCTGAAACCTCCTCATTTTTGCTCAGACTTTTAATGTTACTTTGAAAGTCTCTATACATCCCACCTTTTATTTCAAGAACTGCAAGATGATTGCTATGACTATTCCTAAAATAATATTGTGCTTCGATCGGCCTCATGCTTCTATAACATAAATATTTTATCTCGATCATCTTTCGGTCCCCTACTTCTGTTCATTTCTTCTTCCAGTCTTCTCATCTCTCAATTCATCTTCCTCTCGCCTTCTTTGCAACCTACGTACTTTCATTCTTTCTGCTTCTACCGCCTTTCTTCTCTTCTAGCCTTTCCTTTTCCTTCTTTGTCTTGTCCCTTCTTCGTTCTTCCCTTCACTTACATTTCTTTCTTTTCTGGTTCTTTTCTTGAACCGCATCAATGCCCTTATCTAGCTTGTGTAAGATATGTCCTCCCATCCATTTATGCTGTACTATTGTCATTCCCTTAGCTTTGTCCTTTATTTCTTTGTTTCTCCATCTGTCTATCTTGTCTGTCCTTTCTCTCATCGCTCTGTTAACTTTCATTGTGTGTCGCTATATATTTGCGCGCTCTGCTTTTGCGCTCTAACACATTGTCCTCACTGCTGTAAGCGGTTAGGGGGCACTGGGGGGGGTGTGCTCATATGTCGGATTAACGTACCCCGCTGTTGCTTTCAATGCCTCTAAAGGATAAAATCCCTTCTCCTCTGTGTCTACGCTGTTGTTTTCAGGAGGGGAAAGGTGAGCCAAAAGCATTTTTCCTCCCCTTTATGCTGATTAAGCATCCACTCCTCCTTCGCTGGATCTTCTTCCTCACACTGATAGATCTTCCACAACTCTAAAACAGCCAACCTTTTCTCTACCTTCTTTCCCTTATATGTGGCATGAAAATAAGTCGTCATTTCGCAATACTATTTTTGACAACAAACCCTCCTAGGGCCACAACATGAGTGTCTTATTAGTCGCTCCTCAGACCCATTCCGAATGATATTTCCTTATCTTAGCTGTGTATCTTGGCAATGTCCTGCATAAGTGAAGATGAGTATCCCCATGGTGACAAGCCGATCTCGACTGTTTGCACTTACCCGGTTTTCTTTCATTTATTTTTAATTTGGTTCTTTATTTTATCAAATTTACCACACTGATCAATTTGAGCAGGCACCAACAATTGCCGCTTAATTATCCAAAAATCAAAATATTGTATCCGCTTTTAAAACTCTACACAACGATGTTCTTTCATTTACACTTTCTCTTCATTTTTAGTATCTCGTTGTTATATCATTGATATTTTAAGTCTCTTCTTTGTCTCCTTTGATTTTTATCCTTCAGATTGATTTCAATCTCCAGATTAAAAAAATCTAAAAATCACCTAAATTTATTACTATCGTTTTATATCCACTAGTTTAAACACAATAAAAGCTTTACACTGAAATATTTATAAACCCACACATGTGCCCTTAATACATTTTCCCCTGCGTTCGTCTTCCTTTACTATCTTTAGTAAATGTATCTAGTCTCTTTTTTACCCCACCTTGGAGTTTGGTACAAATTTCTTCTTGGCTTTGCCTCGGGTATCCTTTACACCCCTATTTGGAGTCTTTTAGTGCATACACTTCCGTCCCCTTGGAACTGGGAATTGAGGTATCTACGTCTCTTCTTTGTAATCCTCAAAAATCCTGATATATATAATGTGAAAATAGGAAAGTCCATGAGCCAAGACACACATTCCACAACGCCACCTAGTAGCAATCACCGGAAGTTCATCTCCAGTTCTGAGCCACAACAGCAAGGCATTATGGATATGAAAATTAGCTCAAATGCAAACTTTTTTCTCCAGGAAATTACCTTTGTTTCAGAGGGCTGCTAGGTGGCGTTGTGGAATGTGTGAATTGGCTCAAATGGACTTTCCTGTTTTCACATTTCAGGTGAAAAGTTTTTTTTTTTTTCAAAACTTTTAAACCCACCATAACCTTCCAGCATTGTGACTACTTCAGCAGACCGGTCTTCTTGCACATACTGCTTCTGATGGGCGCCAGTCCAGCTTTTCAAGTATTTGGATTTCGAAGGCTTCAGGTGAATGACATGTTCACCTTTTTATAAGATAAGTGATCTAGGGTGTCAGCCTCCACCTAGAATGAACCTGTACAAAACCAGATACAAGAACCTACATGAGCTAGCTTGAAGTGTGAGCTCCACAGGGGTGATCATAGGCATGCACTGCTCCAGGTGCTGCCTGGTATGTCTTTAATGAGAATATGAAGGCTAGCCAGAAGGCCGGTGACCTCGGCCATTATGGGAGACCAGTGATAATACACCTTCGACAAGTATATCTTCCCTCTGGATTTTACCCAGATTAGCCGATGGTAATCGTAGAAAGGTGTAGCATGCCTTTCTCTGATCCCTTTGTCCACTATTGTACCCCCAGCAAGTCAAAGACATTTTACTTTTGCACATTGTATCCCAAACCCTTATTTTACAGTGATGATTTCTATAACTGTTAAACGCAGACCTTTTGATTCCAGTGGAGACCACAAAACCCAGACTGAAATGCTCTATACCATAAAATAAGCACAATGTATTGCTAAAATGCTCAATTCATGTAAAACGAAGTTCACCAATTTCAACAAGGCATATCTTATGTTACGTTTTTGTTATTGTGATTTATATCACTGTTTACCTCCCCCAGCTACCATTTTTGAGGCTTCCAGGTGCTCATATGAAATCAGTACAGGTAATCCGAACAATGCAAGACACGAACGCACACACGCACGCCCACATTGGCATATGAGGAGGGATGCACAGCATGTAGGTCTTTAGTTATTTGCCCATCCATTGTCTGCCGATGGCCATGCTAATTCCTATAGCCATTCCACCCCATTTTCTGCCCCTCCCTCCACAAAACACCCACTCATGGGAACTCTTTCAGCTCGCTTTATCCAAGCCTTACCATCAAACTTTGACTGCAAAGTGCCTGCCAGTATTTTTTTCAAAGCAAAGGTATCACTCCTCCCTCCCACCTACTGAATAATCGCCAGCAGCCATCAGAGCCCTGTAATCACGGGTCTCACTCCAGTATTAAGGTGCATTGAGTCCTGCACTGAGGAAACGCTGCTTGTGTAGAGAAACCCCTCAACGCTCACACCCTAAAAAATATAACACATTAGGGGGAAAAAGGCCCAGCACACCTCTTGCAAGGAGGACAAGGTTTATTTCCACAAAAAGGTAGAAACTCGACAGCAAAGAACTCTGCTGCCACGGAGCGCTCCAACAAAATCAGCATAAGCAACAGGTTATAAGGACACACAGCGTCATCTGTGACATAATTTACATGAGTTACAAATCCAAGTAGCTGGTTGGTGAGACCCAGTACATATACAACCTGCTCCATAAGGGATGCCAGCCAATTGGTCCCTGCTTCTCTTGCCCATCTTCTTCCACATGGGCTTCTTCTTCGCACGTCACTGGACGTCAATATATTTAATTGCCAATTGGGGATACAAAAACATTGCATTCTCTAGCTGTAGCCTAACGTGCACCTGGTACCGCAGACATGGGATACTTTTCGAGGTCACTATAGCTTACAAACGCCACCTCGATCCCAAACACGTCAGCTTCTTTCCACATTTCCCCCACCCTGGTTTTAGGTTTGTTGCTTTTCCCCCCACCCGGCACCTAGCAGCACAAACCACATGGCCTGATGGTGGGGGCAGTCTGTACCAGATCTCTGATCTGTTGTGATTGATTGGTGATCTAACCGCTTTATGCTCGGTGGTCTGGGGCTGGCTGGTACCTTGGAATGCTGGGGTCTTGGGATGAGGGCCTCTGGGCACTATAAGAATTAGGACTGGAGAAGGTTGGAGGCTCTGGCCTTCCTTCATGTGGGATAACTCTTCGCAGGGAGCTCTCAGCCCCCACATGGCCTTGTAGGGTGCATTCTTTTTGGGATACGAATACTGGCAGTGTGAAACAATTAGTTTTCTGAATCTCTGTGGCTCTGGTCGTTCTCTCTCCTGTCCACATTATAACCCACTCCTGCATACACATGCTTATTCGAAGGGGTTTGGGTCCTCCGACGTATTCCATATCTGACAGTAATCCCCACAGCTGTGCTGCTTCGGAAAATCTTTTGGCGTCAGCGTCAATGTCGATACGCCGTCTTAGAGGACCTCCTCCAACGGCACCGGATGTTATAAGTAGAACGCCTGTAGTCTCAGTTCCGTTTTTTCCACGAACGTGTTCGCTTCAGAGATCTTGGCGCGCCTCGACTCTTTGGAGTTTATTCTTTCGGTTCTTCGAACCTGTTCGTTTGTAAAAAGTTTTTCAAGATGTCTTCCTCTTCTTCCACCCCGTGTCCGGGCTTCAAGAAATGTGGGGACTGGGGCTCCAAGATGTCGGTGACGGACTCGCACGATGCCTGCCTCTGGTGCCTCGGGGAGGCCCACGACACGGATGATTGTGTCGACTGCCAGTCGCTTACGTCCAAAGCATTGCGGGAGCGCAAGAAGAAACTGTCGGTTGGTAAGGTGTCCAAGCCCCGGAAGTCGAGGTCCACTGGGCTTTCGACGGACGATTTGAGGGGCGACTCTCCCCATTGTCGTCGTAAGTCTAGGGGGTCTCAGTCCCGGAGTGGGTCTCGCTACTCCTCTGCCTCTTCGAGGCACTCCCGGAAGCGCCGTTGTCGGTCGCCTTCCCCGTCCTCCTCCTCGTCGGCGGGTGGTTTATCCCACCAAGCATGCGACTCCAGAGGAATGGGCTTCCTTCGGTAAGAAAATGCTGGCGATTCTTGAATCGCAGGGCACTGGTCCGTCCGCGCCTCCGAGTGGAGTCGGGCGTGACCGTACTAGAGACACCGCTCGTACGCCTTCGGGCTCGGGTGGTTGGCACGATTCGTGGGAAAGGTCCCGCTCAAACAAGGGGAATCGTTCTAGTCATGCCCGTTCCAGGTCCCGGTCCTCGACGCGCTCGAGACCGTGTGCACCTGTGATGTCTTCGAAGAAGACGTCGACGCCTGTGGCGCCGAGGTCGTCGAGGGACTCTCGAGGCTCCGCCTCCGAGGAAGTCGTCGAAGCCATCGGTGCCCAGGCTGTCGAAGGACCTGCTCGGGGCTCCGCTCTCGAGGCCTATGTCAATGCCTTCGATGCTCTCACTCGACGCCTTTCGAGGCTGTTTCGAAGGGGGTACCCCGGGGTACAGTGGAACCCCCTAGAAAGGCTTTGGCCAAGCATGGCTTTGTTCCCCATTCTGTGCCCACTTTCCACCATCTTGATTACATTTCGGAGGTGGATGTGGGCTCTGATGATGGCATGGTCCCTGATACGGTGCCAGATGAGATTCTCTCGGGACATAGTCAGATTGAAGACCTGCGTCAGTCACTGCACGACGCCAGTGGTCTGGACACCTCCCCGGAGGTGGAGTTTTGTAGGCCTGAGCCTGGCACCCATGCCAACTCCTTGTACCGGCGCCTTATGTCAAGGGTCACCTTGGGGTGGTCTGCTCCCCCAGGGGATTTTCTTCAGGATGACCTCACGGATATCCTCGACCAAGGTCCACCAACTGACCCGGTACTGCCGGGCCATATGGCTCTACAGAGGAGGGTGGCGGCGGCTTGGACTGCTCCGGAGAGTCTCCCGGCAGTGGGCAAGTCTTTGCCGCGAAAATACCACCCAGCCAGTAGCGACCCCTGCCACTTGACCAAGCAACCCACTCCGGAGAGTTTGGTGGTGCAGTCGGCTACGGCCCCAGCAAAGCAGGCGTCTTATCCTACCATCCCTCCTGGTAGGGACGACAAGCGTTTTGAGGGTTGGGCGAAGAAAGTGTTTTCTTCAGGGGGTATGGCTCGTCAGGCTGCCAACTCTGTATGTGCCTTGCCACGTTTCACGCACACTCTGTGGAGCTGTTTCCTTTGCGGCTGAACATATTCCCGATGGAGACGAACGGGATGGTTTTCTTGCTATGGTCCAGGATGGCAAGGATGCCATGTGTGAGGCTGTTCAGTCGGGTTTGGACATGGCAGATTGCGTCAGCCGGTCCATGGCGGCGAGCACCGTAATACGCAGGTTTGCGTGGTTGCGGAAGTCGGGGTTTGCTCCGGATGTGAAAGGCCAGCTCCTCAACATGCCCTTTGATGGTATCCATCTTTTTGGCAGCAAGGCTGACGAGAACCTTGAGGTTGCAGACCTCAAAAGCTGCAGCAAAGTCCTTGGGCGCTGCAGTTTGCCAACCTCTGCCTTTTCGTCCTAGGGGACAGCAATGGAGGGGAGGTTCCTTTCGTTATTACTCATCCTTTGGTAAAGCGAAAGGTGCTGCTAGTCAAAGGTGCCACTGTAGGAGTGCCAGATGTGGAAAACAAGGTACTCGAGGTGCCAAGGCCGCTCGGGCTGTTGCCTCTTTGCCCTCAGGCAACGCCGCAGCCGCTTCAGCTCAGTCATGAGGCCATGTTCGCCGGTTGGGGGAAGGCTGGCGCAGCATCTTGTAGAATGGCGTGCCATTACTTCAGATGTGTGGGTTCTGGAGATCATAGCCCACGGCTACTGTCTTCCTTTCCGGCATAGGCCTCACAACAATCCACCAGGGAACCTCTCTTTGAAGAGTCTGGATCCTCTCCTTGCGCAGGAAATTCAATCCCTGCTGGAGAAGGGCACCATAGAAATGGTATTCCCCTTATTTTTTGATTTCAAAGAAAGACTGGGGATTGAGACCCATCATGGACTTGCGTGATTTGAACAAACTCCTCAGGAAGGACAAGTTCAAGATGGTTACTCTTTCTCAAGTCCTCCAGGCCCTTCAACTTCAGAACTGGTTGGTTTCTCTCGACCTCAAGGACGCTTATTTTCATGTGCCGATCCATCCAAAGCACAAGAAGTACCTGAGGTTCCTGGTTGGCGACTCGCACTTTCAGTTTAGGGTCCTGCCATTCGGATTGTCCTCCGCCCTGAGGGTCTTCACCAAGCTCATGGTAGTGGTGGCAGCGCATCTCAGGAAAGGGGGGGATTCACGTCTACCCCTACCTGGACGATTGGTTCATCAGGGCGCGCTCTCCCGAGCAAGTCCTGGATCATTTGTCTGTCACCTGCCACTCCCTCCACAAGCTGGGCTTCTCCCTCAACTTAAAGAAGTCCCACTTGACGCCAACTCAGAGGCTCCAGTACATCGGAGCAGTCCGTGGGGCAGTGTTTTCCTCCCCATGTGAGGGCTCATCACATTCAGCATATGGTGCAAAAGTTTCAACATGCCCAGAGTCTCCCTGCGTTCGAGTTCTTGAGATTGCTCGGCCTCATTGCATCCTGCATTCTTCTGGTGCCAGAGGACAGGTTGCGGATGAGATCTTTGCAATGGGCACTTAAGCTCCAGTGGTCTCAGTCCTCCGGCAGGATGTCGGACCCCGTTCAGGTGCCGCCCTCGGTCACCCAGGACCTTCTGTGGTGGGCCGTCGAAGGCAATCTGAGGAAGGGGGCTCCATTTTGGCTACCCTGGCCGGAGGTGACGATCGTGACGGACGCATCCCCCACGGGATGGGGAGCTCATGCCAACGAGTTGAATCAGCGGTCGTTGGTCTCCGTTGGAGTCCAGTCTCCATACCAGTCTGTTGGAGCTGAGGGCCGTCAGTCTTGCCCTGAAGGCTTTTCTGCCGACTGTGCGAGGAAAGAATATCCTGATTCTGACAGACAACACAGTGGCCATGCACTACCTCAACAAAAAGGGGGGGGGGGCAGGGTCACTGTTACGCTCACCTGACTCCCACGGAGGCGCTGGCCTGGTTCGCGCTGCTGTGACCTCTTCTAAGGTGATGCGCAGGATACGGAAGACGGACTGGACCGGGCCCCCAAATCTGGCTTGTCTGGCTCGCAGAAGTATCCTTCTGTAGACGAAAATAGGGGATTAACTGTCTGCGGGGTAATGCAATCGGCCTCCCACTTTCCCCTCTCACCCTCCTTGAAACCCTTCTGTGATTTCTCGTAGCGTCTCACCTTAGGGTCTGGAAGGTAGAGCTCTCCATCCTGCTTCTGATGCAGGGGCGCGTTGGTATCCAGTTACTTCACTGGATTTTCGGATTGGTGAGAACCAAACTTGCTTGGCTTCCAGGTAAGTTTTTTGATAAGAGGTTCCCCTTGTGTCCATGCATTAATGTACTAATGCTAGTGTCTTTTTACCCATAGGGGCCGGGGTACAGAATGCCGGGGAACAGGCACCGACCCGAGATGAGAGGTGAAATCCTTGTAGAAATCAGGTAAGTCTTTAATGAGCGTTTTTTGGTAATGTCTTTTCATTCGCTCATTAACGCTAATGTCTCTTTTTCCCCTTAGGGGCCGGGGTCCGGAAATGCCAGGATGCGGTGCGGACCCGAAATGAAGAGGGAATGAATCAACAGGTAAGTCTTAACATGGAGATTTAGCTTTCCTTATTCCCTTCTCTCTCACCTTTTGTTCTGGTCTTTTTCTCCCTAGGCGCTGGGGCGTGACTACGAATCCGGATGATCGCTGCTGAACATGGAGGCGCCCTGGAAAGGTGAGTGGAATGCGGCGCTGCAGCGATCGACGTGATGAGCTTTTAAATAAAAGTCTTCCTTTTCAGGATTGTCGGCGAGATGTCTCCGGGATGCGGATTTAGCAGGTAAGGACTTTTCCTTCTTCTGTTCTCTTCTTCTCTTCCTTTGCAGGTGATCCAGGATGCTGGCAGGCGTGGCAGAAGTCAGGATGCAGGAGCAGACACGGTGAGCGTCCAGCTGCTAGATGCAGAACAATGCGAAGCACGTGTGGCTGTTCGGGTGGAGTTTAAATAGCCTTGGAAGAAGTTCCAGGTATGTATCCTTCCTCAAATCAAGTATGTATCCTTCCCTGACCACGACCGGATGGTAAATTAGTGCCACAGGTAAAGTAGTTCCTTTCAGGCCTCAAGGAGGCCGGGATCCTGCAGCATGGTCTGCATCAGGTAAGTGCACCCAAGCATTCCCATAATGAGCCTGGCGCCTATGGCGCCAGGACTGATGTCTTTTATGAGCCTGGCGCCATAGGTGCCAGGACACTGTCCAAAGGGCCCCTATATGGGGTTGCTGGGTCCTTCCTTGGGGACTGGATGTCTGCTTTCGGGGACGCCGGGCTTGAACCGGCTCCCCGGGAGCGGGCATCATGAGTCACTTCCTCTGTGCAGGGAGGCGATGCAGCTTTGGTTCTGGGCAATCCAGCAGGAAATTTCGGTCTCAGCAGTTCCTTTGGCCGGAGAAGAAAACGAAACGGCAGATGCTCTGAGCAGGCAGAGCGCAATCTCTCACGAGTAGGAGTTGGCTCAGGAGATTCTCCTGGAGATCTTCGCCATTTGGGGGACCCCTCAAGTGGATCTCTTCGCCTCCAGTGTCAACCGGAAGCGCAAAATGTTCTGCTCGCGGGAATTTCCTCCAAGAGGAGCCTTAGACGTGTTTGTGGTGGGGTGGTCATTCCCACTGCTGTTCGTGTTTCCTCCAGTCCCTGTCATTCCGCAATTTTGCTGCGGAGGTTACGGAGGTTCGGTTCCCAGATGATCCTCATTGCTCTGGCATGGGCCAGGAGGACGTGGTACCTGGACCTTCTCGACATGGGAGGGGGGTCAGGTTCTTCATCCAGCGGTCAGATCCCTCAACCTTCACGATTGGCTTCTGAAAGGTTGAGGTATAAGGATTGTGGACCTCCCTGAAGACGTGATGGCGGTGATGCTTTCGGCCAGATGGCCGGCAACAAAGTCGCTGTACCGTTGCCGTTGGAGAAAGTTCTGCGACTGGTGCAGGGTTAAGAATGTGGATCCTTTTTCATGTGACATTCCTGTGGTTCTGTCTTTTTTGCTTTCTTTGGCCCACAAGGGCCTGCAAGTGGGTACCGTTAAAGGTTACCTGGCGGCGCTGTCCATATTTAAGTGCTCATCTGAAGAGTGTTCTCATTTTAAAATTTCTTTAATTTTTCAGTTTCTAAAAGGGCTCACTAATGTGTTCCCTCCGTCACCTTCCAGGTGCCCGGTTGGGATTTGAACCTTGTTCACAAGTTTCTAATGGGTGCTCCGTTTGAGCCTTTGCATTCCTGCCCTTTGAGACTGTTAACTCTTAAAACTGTATTTTTAGTTGCGGTCACTTCCGCTCGCAGAGTGAGTGAGTTACAGGCACTTTCAGTTAAGCCACCCTTCACTGTGTTTCACAAGGACAGGGTTGTCCTTAGAGTTCGTCCTTCCTTTCTTCCGAAGGTGGTGTTGGAATTTCATTTAAGCCAGAAGGTTATTCTTCCGGCATTTTATCCTCCTCCGCATCCTGGTAAGGAAGAGGAGAGGCTCCATAAGCTGGATCCTAGGAGAGCTTTAAACTTTTATATTTCAAGCATGTCCCGGGTCAGAGTGGACAATCAACTCTTTATTGGTTACGCTGGAAGGTGTTTGGGACAAGCTGTTACTAAGCAGACTTTGTCTCGATGGATTATCCTGGCAATTTCTGAATGTTCTGACTTGTGGCCCATTCTACCAGGGGTTTGGCTGCCTCTACTGCCCTGCAGAGGGGTGTTTCTATTCGTAACATCAGAGATGCAGCCACCTGGGCTTCGGTCCATACTTTTGTACGTCACTACTCCCTCGATTGTATCCGTGGGCAGGATCTGGCCTTTGGCAAGGCGGTCCTTTACTCTGCAATTTGATTGGGCATTCTAAATTTCTATATTCTAAATTATTTTCCCACCTCCTTACGTTGGTACTGCTTTGGGAGTCTGTCATAGATATGGAATACGTCGGAGGACCCAATCCTCTCGAAGAACAAGTCACTCATACCTCGTAACGTTCTTTTGATGGGATGGTCCGACGACCTATTCCATATTGCTCCCTCCCTGCCTTCCCCGCTACAGAATTTCTTATGCGATTGCAGCTTGCGTTTCCGCAAGGCTTTCTGTGGTCATACTGGCAGTCATTTGGTGCCACACGTTCTGGGAAAAAACTACAACTGAGGCTATGGGCGTCGTGCGTCCTACTTATAACATACGGTGACGTCGGCCGTCGGAGGAGGTCCTCGAAGACGGCGTATCAACGTCATCGACACAGGACGCAGACGCCGAAAGATTTTCGGAAGCAGCACAGTTGTGGTGATTACTATCATAGATATGGAATATGTCGTCGGACCATCCCATCGAAAGAAAGTTACCAGGTAAGAGAGTAACTTGTTCTTCTCATGTTCACGACTTGGGTCTACTGCCCTGGCTGCAGCACAGCGTTGGGCTTAGATTTCAATATGGCTGCTATTTTCCTAATGCAATCTACATCCAGTCACACAATAATCTACCCATAATGCGGCTTCTCTTAACACCTCCCACCCACTATAGCCTCCCCAAGCATCTACAACACACTGTTAGGCATCTGCCGCACTCTGAACTTCTTGGGAGCTTGGGACGATCGCCTCCGCTTCCCAACCCTTGTTAGTTTCGATCATCCCAGGGAAAAGCACTATGTAGCCGACGTGGGGCCTGTCAGAGCGCCGCATGCTGATGCCTACTCCTACATAGCACACTTTACAAACTGCTTTTTCTCTGGGAGTTTGACACGTGTTATTACCCAACTGAATGTTACTCATTTAACAACCTCAAAATAAATCGGAGGGGGAGATGATCCACATCGATTCAAACTTGTGACCCACGTGTTACAGATGAATCTCTCATATGGACCCATTAGCCAGTTAGGAATAGGGTCTGCCTTCAACCACTCGATTTATAAGTACTTTGTGTGTCCTTCAATCAAGTTCTGTTAAACATAAGCACAACAGTTTTGGCTTGTGTACAAGTATTAGGCATTTGCTGATCTTAGATGCTAAGGTACTCGCACCATTTTACACCACCCACCATCAATGGGCAGTTAATACTATTACCTATAAGTGCAAATATTGCATTAGGGTACAAAAAGGGAGAAATGGCATAAACGAGCAAACTATTGGCATTGCCAATGCTTGTTTTTTCTAATGTGCCTCTGCCTCCAGTTTTTACAATTTTTTTTTTTTTTTAATTGTTTTTATTTTCTTTTATAAATGGTTTTCATTCTCCTTGCATTATTTCAGCTCTGGCAGCATATGCCACAACAATCAGTCTTTAAGCTATTCCTGTTTTGCCACAAACCGCTTGCAAAGACTGACCCTCATTTTGTCTCCTACCTCGCTATCTTGTTCGTGCATCTGTCCTGTATGCCCCCATCTCATTGAGATTGTCGAGTAACTGTCTGCTTTGTTTGGATGGTAACAAAGGGCAATTGACTTAATTTTACATCGGAAGCCTTTAGATGTAGGCAATAGAAAAAGCTGAGGGGCAGAATTTAGTGTGTCCGCCATCTTAGCAGTGCCTTTCGAGGTGCATGACCTTATTATAATTTGTGTCAAGGTGATTGTTTCGGGCTCTCCACAGCATGGCCATGTCATTGAAGGAATGAACAATGCTTTGGGCTACACTGTTGTGTTTCATCCTGAGCCGAACTGTCTTTTATTGTTATGAGAAAAGTTATTCGATGCATAAGAGTCAATCCTATCTGTTTACCTGTCGATGAATCACTCTCCCAACCCCCTAACACTGGACGGGTTAGAGTCTAGCTCATCTCTAAGACTTGCCTAGGCAGTGCATTAAAGATCTGAGAAATAAGGGCCAATTCCTCCCTCCTCCCTGTCCTCTTAGTGGCAATTACCCCCTAAAATTAGGAAAGTTGATCCTATTTCTCCCCTCTGGCAAGGGATCGCTGAAGTTTGCACTTTGTCCAAAGAACATGTTTGAGCCCAGTGATGACAGACACTGTGGTATGCATTTTACTTTTCATGGAGTATTGACCTGGCACATGTGAAGTGGCATGCAAAGAGCTACAGAACAAATGTGAAGCACCGGTCACCGACCATGAAAGTTTACCCTAACAGTTGTTGAGTTTCATGTGGTAAGGGTTTCGGCACCACTAGTTTTATACCAGAGGCATGAGTACAATATTTCACCTCCCCTTCACTCAATTGGCCTGTGCCCCAAGCGCTCTTACCATTCACACTTTCTTGCTAGTGAATTGCTGCACCAAATAAGTCTCGGTGAATGATACAGCGACTTTCTAGCCTCCTTCCTCGGCTGGTATTCCATCTATGGTGAACTGATTCTGTACGTTTCTGTATGCCAGGGTGAAAATGTCGACACACACATGGCAGCAAGTATAAACCAGCATGCCACCTTCATAAACACAGTGAACCATTTCCTTCAAACCAGAAGAATGGTATGAAGGACCAACTCTGCTCCAAGCAGGTAAGTAGTTGTGGTGGGTGGGGTGGGAAGGCATACTCTCAGGAACTTGGAGAGGAGGGCCTGAGGAATAAATCCACCCCCCTGAGACAAATGCGGCACACAAGAAGACACTGATGGATGTGAGACTAGATGGCATTCTGTTAAGTGACACGCTGCCATATTGTAGGCCACAGGCATTTGAGGGGTGCCAGTGTTTTGCAATTGGCATGTAAACATAGATCCACTGACTCTCTGGATGCAAGAGACATTAACAACCAAGAGACACGGGCAGGCAGGGACATGGCCTTTATTATTATTATTATAGTATTTATTGAAACTGGACCTAGCTCCGTGAAGTAACAGAGCACTTTACAGAGGTATACAGCAATACAGATGCATACTGGAGCGCTTTTCAGAGGTAACAGAACACTTATGTAGCAGGATTCAGAGGGGCACAGAGGAGAGGTACAGCTGTACCAGAGAGGGACGGACAGCATCTAGCGAGTCAGGTGGTACTGGGGTGACGTGATGGCCTAGGTGTTGAGGAGGAGAGACTCTTTGAAGAAGTGGGACTTGAGTTCTTTTCTTGATTGTAGGAGTACTGGGCAAGTCTGATGCTGACGGGGAGAATGTTCCATAGTTTTGGGGCGTAGGCACAGAAGGCTTGTTTTCTGGTCCTTTCCTTTTTGCAGCAGATTTCAAGTTTGCACATGTCCTGGCTTCTAGTGGGGCGCTGTCCACTGGAGATGCTGCGTTTCTCTGTGAGGCAGCTGGGTGATTTTTAGGGTGACTGCCTTATAGATAATGCATCAAGACTTGAAGTTGATTTGTGCATGCAGTGGGAGCCAGTGTAGGTCGATGAGGGCTGGGGTGATGCAATGGTATCTCCATAAACCCTCAATGAAATGTGCAGGACACTTACCAGTGCGTCTGCGTGCCAAACACTTCCCAGGGGCACAAGGGAGGAGGACATTGCCGCCATCCAGGTGGGATGAGACCAGTGCTTGAACAGTGGATCTAAAGCTGTCTGGAGGGAGGAAGCGATTGACGTTCCGGCCACATTCTTTTCCTGAGACACCTTCACTTTATTACTCACCCCATGATTGTGTAAGAGCATATGGCTCTAGACATCAGGTCTCAGCCACGACTCTGTGCTTGCTTCCTACCATCTGACTTTCATTTCTTCTTTTGAAAGCACTTGAATTAAACGTGCCACTCAACTATTTGACTATTGAACTAGTTTCTAGACCTGCTGGCACCTTTAACTGCTT
Organism: Ambystoma mexicanum; assembly: GCF_040938575.1. Lineage (NCBI taxonomy): Eukaryota > Metazoa > Chordata > Amphibia > Caudata > Ambystomatidae > Ambystoma > Ambystoma mexicanum. Next base: position 1,002,088,653 of record NC_090931.1, on the reverse strand, counting down.
CTTGCTCAACCAAAACCTGTATCTCAATTCCTTACCCAATGAGTCCTCCATCGCCCTCTTGGCAGACTTCAACCTACCTTGAATCTGAACTGTTCACCAACGTCAGCCCAACGATATGGTGCTACTTTCAATCACTCAATGTCTTGCTGCTTTGTTTCTGGCCAAAGTCCTTTTTTTTGTTTCAGGTCTACAAGAACCAGAAGCCCATGTGGTTTTTTATATTTTCGTTTTTATTAGTTTATAATACAACACATTAGATTACAAAAACATGGGCCGGGCAGGGCAAGCACAATCCATTACTTACATTAACTCCAAGAATGTCCCCCATATTCCTTCATACAAGTTCAATTTCTTCCTTTTGTTTAAAATTACCCTCTCCATTTGAGACCTTCTGCATAAATCATCAATCCAAGCAGACCTGCTAGGCACCGACATTTTTCCAATCCCACAGAATACTCTTGTTTGCAGAAAGGGCTGCTTTAAATAACCCAGCACTTCTCTGGGTAGCTCAAATCTTCCAATAGACAATCTTCCCCCAATATAAGTCTGCAAGTCAAAATCCATATCTGTTCTAAAACTTGATTCATTATTCTTGTGACATCCACCCAAAATTACCTCACCTTTTGAACAATCCCTTATCATATGTTTGAATGAGCCTACCATGTGACCACAGCCCCAACAAACATCGTTATCACTCAAACCTCTCTCAAACATTTTGACTGGAGTCCAGTATACATTATTCAGTATTTTGACCTGGCGGGCTCTTTCCCCTAGATTTAACGATGTCAAGGCAACATTTCCACATATCTTTTCCCATCTCCCTGCTGTCACCTCTGAGCCCAGGCAGTAAAACCATGCCCTAAGAAGTTTTTCGTTTGGGCCCCTGAAACTCATCTTGTATTTGTACATATTAGAAACACAGTGACCCTTTGCACTTAGTGTCAATAGATGTCTCCTAAGAACATCATCGGATACTTTCAGCCCCCTCAATGCCAACCTTAATTTTTGATAATCGCTGTATGTGCATCCTTGAAGGCCCTTTGTGGTAACCAAATTGTTGAACGGCAACCACCTATCACCCACAACCAGGTCTCTGACCCGCTGCACCCCACTTAAGAACCAGTCTGGCCAGAAAAGCGGTTTCTTATCTATCTTGACACATCGATTTAACCAAAATGACCTTGCAGGAACAGTGGCCCGATCCTCAGTCATCTCCTCCAATCTCTGCCATGTTCTCCTAACAAAATCTGTCACTGCTGAAACTGAATTACCTTTTAAGTTCACTGATGTCAACAGTGCCTCAGGAAATGGCAGCGTGTTCAGACCAGTCTCAGCCTTTGTCCACTCGTCGGGCGAATTCTCCAGGAATGGCAGAAAATGATAGATGATCTAATGCAAAATCTGGGATTCCTAGATCCACCCGTCCCCTCTCGCAAGGTAGTTGTAACTTCCACAATTTAAGTTGTGGATGTGGGTTTTCCCACAAGAGGTTATGTAACATGCCGTCAATCTCCTTCAAATTTGTATTATTTATCTGTAGAGGTAGCATGCTCATAATATAATCTAAGTGTGGTGAGACAACGTTTTGATGGCGTTAACCTTCTGCCATAGCGATAACTTTAAGTTGGACCATCTTGCCGGTTCCATCTTCAGCTTTGAAATTATGGCCTTCATGTTAAGATCCACCATGCAACGAAATTCATTCGTTAGCCAGTCACCTAGGTATTTCATTTTTTCTGGACACCATTGAACTCAAAGCCTTGTGACATCTGTGCTGCAGCAGGCAGGGAAGCCGGCATTACTTCAGATTTTGCCCAATATATTTTGTATCCCGAAAAAGACTAGCAATCTTCTATTTTCTGCATTAGAGCCAACAGTGAGGAGTCACGGATCCGTGGCACCAACAGCATGTTATTGGCATATAACATATCTTCTGCAACACTTCTCCATACTGTAATCCTTCTATCTCTTCATTGCGGTTGATCCTCACCGTCAGTTGCTCCATCGCCAAAATGAAAAGCGGAGGCATCGGTTTACAACCTTGCCTTTTTTTCTACGGACCAGTTCAAATGGCTCAGATGACCATCTGTTAGTATTCACAGCCGCTGTTGTCTTCGAATGGAGTAACAATATACATTGTATGATATCTGTACCAAATCCATAATTGTTCAGATGTGCAAACAGGAAACTACACTCAATTCTGTCAAGTCTTCTCGGCGTCCAACGAAAATACAGCCCATTCGGAGTCCAACTTATTGCATTCCTGCAGTGTCAGTATTAATTTCTGCATGTTCGTGGAAGGGCTCCTTCCTTTCACAAAGCCAGACTGGTTTGGATTGATGAGATGTTTCAAGGTGTTCTAGGGTGTTCTCAACCCTCAAGGAAAATGCTTTGGCCAGGATCTTATTATCAGTATTGATTAGACAGATTGTTCTATAATTCCCTACTGGAGTCCTGGTTTTCCCATTCTTAAGTAATACTGAAATTGATGCGTGTGTTGACGTTGCTGGCAATTCTTCTTCGCCTAGACTCAACAAACACTTCAAGTAGGAGCTCTAAAACTCTGCAGGATTCGGGAAAACTCTGCAGGTAGCCCATCTGGACCATTTAAGTGGGATATTGCCCCCATCAATTCTTCCCGCGGCAGAGCTAGGTCCAAAGATGATTTCACTTTGTCAGGTAATTTATTCAAACCACAGCCATCTAGGTAATCTCTTAAACTTTCGTCGGCTCATAGTTCGTCTGAAGTATATAATGTAGAGTTCAAGTCCTGGAATTCTGTTAATCTTGTCAGGGTCGAATGTTAGCCCTCCTGAGGATTGATTTTTCGAGGGGATTTGGTCCTCCGACGTATTCCATATCTATGACAGTAATCATAGATCTATGACAGTAATCATAAACAGCTGTGCTGCTTCGGAAAATCTTCGGCGTCTGCATCCTGAGTCGCCCTCGAGGGCCTCCTCCGACGGCCGACGTCACTGGATGTTATAAGTAGGACGCACGACACCCGTAGCCTCAGTTCTGTTTTTTCCGTGAACGTGTTCGCTTCGTCAATCTCGGTACGCCTCAACTCTTTGGAGTTTCTGTTGTTCATCTCGGTTCTTTGAACCTGTTCGTTTGTGTAGTTATTCTTAGTGAAGATGTCTACCTCGTCTTCCACACCGCGTCTGGGCTTTAAGAAGTGCGGGGACTGTGGGTCCCAGATGTCGGTCACGGACTCGCACGACGCCTGCCTCTGGTGCCTTGGGAAGGCCCATGACACTGATGACTTTGTCAACTGCCAGTCGCTCACGTCCGAAGCCTTGCACTACCTCAACAAAAAGGGGGGGCAGGATCACTTCCTCTGTGCAGGGAGGCGATACAGCTCTGGTTCTGGGCAATCCAGCAGGAAGTTTCGATCTCGGCAGTTTATCTGGCAGGAGACGAAAATGAGACGGCGGACGTTCTGAGCAGGCAGAGCACGATCTCTCACGAGTGGGAGTTGGCTCAGGAGATTCTCCTGGAGATCTTCGCCCTTTGGGGGACCCCTCAAGTGGATCTCTTTGCCTCCAGTGTCAACCGGAAGTGCGAGAGGTTCTGCTCGCAGGAATTTCCTCCAAACAGAGCCTTAGGAGACGCGTTCGTGGTGGAGTGGTCATTCCCACTGCTGTACGCGTTTCCTCCAGTCCCCGTCATCCCGCAGGTACTGCGGAGGTTACGGAGGTTCGGTTCCCGGATGATCCTCATTGCTCTGGCGTGGGCCCGGAGGACGTGGTACCCGGACCTTCTCGACTTGTCCATCTGCCCTCCACATCATCTTCCCTACCGAGACGATCTGCTCTCACGGGAGGGAGTGGGGGTCAGGTTCTCTATCCAGAGGTTGGGTCCCTCAACCTTCACGCTTGGTTTCTGAAAGGTTGAGGTATAAGGATTGGGACCTCACTGAAGACGTGATGGAGGTGTTCCTTTCGGCCAGAAGGCCCGCAACAAAGTCCCTGTACCGTTGCCGTTGGAGGAAGTTCTGCGACTGGTGCAGGGTTAAGAATGTGTGGATCCTTTTGCATGTGAAATTCCCATGGTTCTGTCTTTTTTGCTTTCTTTGGCCCACAGGGGCCTTCAAGTGGGTACCATTAAAGGTTACCTGGCAGCACTGTCCATATTTAAGCGCTCGTCTGAAGAGTGTTCCTATTTTAAAATTCCTTTCTCAGTTTCTGAAAGGGCTCACTAATGTGTTCCCTCCGTCACCTTTCCAGGTGCCCGGTTGGGATTTGAACCTTGTTATCAAGTTTCTGATGGGTGCTCCGTTTGAGCCTTTGCATTCATGCCCTTTGAGACTTTTAACTCTGAAAACTGTATTTTTAGTTGCGGTCACTTCCGCTCGCTGAGTTACAGGCACTTTCAGTTAAGCCACCCTTCACTGTGTTTCATAAGGACAGGGTTGTCCTTACAGTTCGTCCTTCTTTTCTTCTGAAGGTGGTGTCGGAATTTCATTTAGGCCAGAAGGTTGTTCTTCCGGCATTTTATCCTCCTCCACACCCTGGTAAGGAAGAGGAGAGGCTCCATAGGCTTGATCCTAGGAGAGCGTTAAGCTTTTATATTTCACGCATGTCCCGGGTCAGAGTGGACGATCAGCTCTTTATTGGTTACGCTGGAAGGCGTTTGGGACAGGCTGTGACGAAACAGACTTTGTCTCGCTGGATTATTTTGCCTATCTCTGAGTGTTACCGCTGAGGACTTTACTCAGGGCATGGGCTTGCCCACCAGACAGGGCAGTCCGGTGGGCCGCTCTGGCCAGGACTTCAGTAGTGGCAGCAATTTCATTACAAAATTCCCATGCATTCCATCTATAATTAAAGAAGTGAGTAATAACAAGCCACCATGCCCACACAGTGAACCTGTGGTTTCTACATCGGTATCTACGATCTTTTGGACTGTTATCTGATGGCCAACCAGCTAAGCTGATGGGCCCTGTGAAAGTATAAATACAGACCATATTCTATATTTTGCCACACACCTTAACAGGCTCTCAACAGCTTTTTTAGAATTGAAGGATGCCCTCAGACCTGTTGACGGACCGGTGCGACAAGGATGCAGGGAAAATAGATGCCTGTTTGGGGGGGTAATCAGTCTGTTTGCTAAGTCTGTGTCCAGTCTGGTGGCAAGGCATGTTGATAAGGGTAAAGTTATGTATGTGCAGTCAGAACCTGAGGTCATATGTATACCGGTGCCGAAAGTTGCAAAGGATAATTTGCCACCTCCTTTGGTGGAGCCAGTGGTAAGCCCTAGGGCATGGGTGAAGGGAGAGGGTTAGAGGGGGCTGCTAAATTTGTGTGGGAAAAGATGAACAGACAAACAATGTCCTCTATGCAGCCCGAAAGCGAGGTGCAGTCTTACACCAGGATGCTCATCTCCCATCCCACATCCCACTATTAACACTGACAATGGAAAGCGGGGCAGTGTGTATGGATGTAATTTGGGCGACTGTTGAAATAACACTGGGAACAGACAAAGGATCACATCCACAAAGCCCGTAGGTGAGGCTGAGCCTAATACCAGGATGCCCTACCCCCTTCACTTACTTCCATGGCTGACAACGGAAAGTGGGACAGCGTGCATGGATTTAATCTGGGAGACCGTAGCAATAACACTTGGAGCACCAATGTAACTGGGAATTCCATGTGGTGGCATGAAGAAGGGGTCTCCTAAAGTCGATCATTTGAGTGGTTGGCGTAATTCGAACCTAATCTGTTGTTTCAAAGGACTCACGCATGGAAATAAAAATGCCTTCAAAAGACCCTTAGCAAAGGCCTTATTGAAGGTGCTAGGGGTGAATATTTCGTTTCAACTCTTTCCCACTGTGCGCATTCTCTCTGATTGCATGTTTTGCAAGGGGTCCAATGTTCACCTTTTGTTTTGTCAATGTTTTGTTTGTCCATGCAAATTTCCGATTGTGTATAGTAAATTGTAGGAATGCGTTAGCTAGAAGGGGGATAGAGGTATTTGGGACACCATGGCTGACATCTGCCATCTGCATGATTCATGGTATTATTGGCATGAGGAGGCAAATGGGAGGATGGCTCGTCGACACTCGGACTTGTCTTTGTTGGAAAATCCAGCCCAGGTGCTAACATTCTTCTTTCCATCGATCCCAATCGTCGTCTTATTGATTTGACAAGAACAGAGTTGGAGCAGAGGTTGAGGCAGGCCATCCCAAAAAGCTTTGAGCCCTCTAAGCAGACAAGGAAGATGGTGTATGAATTCCCTTTAGTGGTTCCACCCTCGATACAACTTTAGGAAATGTGTGACAGCAGAGACTGAGAATTGGCGCGACCCATCAGGGGGGCAAGTGAGTGGTGGCTTGTTAAATATTTTGTCTGATCAGTCCCATGTTCCCATTCAGCTAATCCCCTGGTGATTATCTCAATGGAATGTGGCTATTACATCCAGATTGGGCTTCCCAAAGACCAGGTCATTTCTTAAGAAGGCAGATATTGTCCTATTATGGGAGACCTGGGCAGTAGAGGATGTCCCTGTGAATGGGTTTGTGGCATATTGGATAACAGCTCGGAAGAATCCTAGGTGATGCTGCTATGGAGTTTTGTGTATTTTGGTCAAAACCCACTTACTTAGCTAACTGTTTGCTCTGGAGTCTTCTCATCCATTTATGTAGGTGGTTAGAATCTGCATGATGGGTGGGAATGATGTGTTGGTGGTTAATTTGTATAATAGTCCCCATGCATAGTTTGCAAGGGGCTGTCTCTTGCTGTTATCCTAAATTATGGAGGGCCTGGTCAATCTGGTTGCTGTTAGTGGGCTAGTCCTTGTTTAACTGCAACATGGGTGGCGGTCCTGGAACTGCCCTATTTGACTCTTTGGAAGACAATTTGGCTGGGGTCTTGATTCCTATTGTGAGCTATGTTAGAATTTGTACAGAGGGGATGAAGCTATGGAGGCTTCTGCATGATGATTTCCCAGAAAATAGTATTTTCTCGTCAGCCTCTGGTCGCTCAACAATCGATTTACCTATGTGTCACAGTAAAATTCTGGGTCCATGTTATCAAATTCAGGTGCTGGGCGACATTTGTAGTGATCATTTTGCTATCCGGCGTGTGCTCAAAACACAGGACAACCGAGCACTGCTGGGACTGTCGCACCAGCCAGTGGTAGCCCCGGATGGCCAAAACCTTAGATTAAAATGGCAGTTAGCAGTCAGAGAGGTTACAGAGAGACATTGTCATTAACAACTGACGGTAGTTGGATAACTTCTTTTCAGGCAGTTCCAATCAGAGGGTTCTACTAACTAATTTTGTGTCACTGCTGTCTAATTTAACAGATTCACTTACTCGGAAGGCTAGAAAAAAACTGGTGAAGAGGCAGCTGGATTGGTTTAATTCAGATTGTTCAAATTCCAAGAGTATTTTGCTTGAAACCCTGAAGAACCCTCTGTCTTCAAAAAGGGATATAATTGGTGCCCGGGCTGTTTTTAAAAGGGATTTCGCCATCATGAAGACTGAAATCGAAGCAGAGTCTTGGGAAGTCTGGGCCAATTCTTCTGTCACTAATGACCACAAGCTTTTTTGGTACATAGTGAACAATGGGCCTTTCTACAAATTTAAGTCAAGAGGTACTGATGTCATGGTTTCCGATCAGTTCATACAAAGAAAATATGGTAGGGAGAGTCCCTAAAGCAAAAAGTGGATTGGGACATTCAGGAAAAATATATATACCAATAGTATCCACTATGCTAGAACAAATTCATAATAAGTTTAATTAATTTCAGCTGGTGTGTATCCAAAAACAGATATCACAATTATTTTAAGCCTCTATAGATACTGCAAACAGTCCTTGTTGTTAAACAACTTTAATAGAGCATTTTTAATTGCAACGCAGATTTTATAGAACATTTTTAGTTGAAAAGGACATTACTAGTTAAAAGAGGAAACCAGATCAAAACAAATGATGACAAACAAGTGTTGAATCAGAATACAAAAATAAACTGAAAACCTTGGTTAAGGTAGTGCAGTGTTCAGATGAGACAAATGACAAGCAATGAATGCATCAGAATTGGATCATAACTAAGAAAACCAAAAGGAAAGAAGAGAAGGGCTGCGGCCTCTATTAGTATTCAAAGTTCTGCAGTGCCATATATGCAGGTCTGCTGACATGCTAGTGTCATAAGAAGATCCAGAATCAGAAATGGGCTCAAAATGGACTCAGTTCAAATAGGACCTTTCTATCCGGTGTAGAATTTAAACCACAAGAGGTCCAAAAGAACTGCAAAATGTTTTTGTTGAAATAACATCTGTGTCACGTTTCGGCGAGAGTGCCCCCTGCTGGGCAAGATATTTGGATCGAAGCCTTCATCAGGGTGAAAAAAAGGAAGAAGAAAACTTTACCCTGTGTGGAGGCAGACATAAAAAATGATTTTAAGGAGTGTTTTCAGCAACTAATGGGCTGGAATAAATCTCCTATTAGGATTGTATTGTGGAAAAACAGGTGAGAACATGGTCCTTACCCTGGTCATTAGCAAGGACTAATTAAGTGCTCATTCGGCAAGGGCCGGGGTCCCCCACTGGTTCAAAAGGCGCAGCATGGACCTGAAGGCAGACGGGCTCAAATCCCACAGCAAGCGTGTTGGTTCTGAAAAGATTAATTAATGAAATCTAAGAGTTGGTCTAAAAGGGTGCGTCAAAAAAACGCACAAACAAAATTGCAGATTTCCAGATTTAAAACTGTTTGGCCGGTTCTTATATTAACCAACGAATTGCAAGTTTCAAGTTTTTAAAAGCTCTTGGGTCGGTTCTTATGTTAACCAAATTGTTTCTGCAAGCCCTTTCCAAGAAAATTACTTATTAAGGAACCCTCAACGTTGTTACAGGGTGCCTTTGTTGAAAGGAACATTAGAAAACAGTGGTATCTTGATTTTAGGAATCTTGATTTTAGGAATCCTTGAGGGATATACAGGGCGAGATGTGCAGTTTGTAGCTGCTGGGCTTACTTAGGTAGAAATCTCATCTTGTAGATGCCTCAGAAAACGGAACTCGTGTCTGCTTCCAAGTTTACTACTGTGAGAGAAGGGATTTGCTGTAAGGTCTAAAAATACCCAGTGGTTGACATTGCACATAGCAGTCTGGTGCAGACTTTCTTAATGAGCTAGGTATGCGCCGTAGAAAGGCGAACAGGCATGTACCTGACATAATGGCTCGAGTCAGAGATTTGTACAGCAAAACTTGTGTGCAGCGTCCTTGCTGCATGTCTGGTCCCTGGGGCAGTAAACAGCAAACCATTGCTTCCAAGGCAGAGTCCCGGTTAGCAGAGAAACGGATGCTGCTGCATGAGGTGTGTCTCGCAGGCGCACGTCTGATTGGTAAAAGGACCTGGCTGTCTCTGAGGCGCTGCCGCGCATGGATTGGTGTGTGGCCACGTCAATCATTCCAAGGAGAGGCAGTGCTTTGCCTAAGGGAGTGCGCTTATAGTAGGCTGCATAATTTGCACTCGGCATTCCTCACTGATTAGGATGGAACATTTTGTACGCTGCCACAGTGTTAAAACAAGTTTAGTATGGCTACGTGAGTAAAAAGCGGTGCGATTGTGCTCCGTATCTGGAGCGGAGCATGTGTTAAGTAATGCATACGTATTCTCGTAAAAGGGGAGTGAAAAATTAAATTCAACGTGCCCTGCTTGGTGGATGGGCGTATCGAGTGAAAATGTATTCCAATTTATGAAAATCATATTAAGAATAAATGAAGGAGATGAAGTCTGTGGTTCAACCCTTATATTGCAAGGTACTGTACCCTGAATTAACTATAATGTGCAATCTGATGTTACGCTGCGTGAGGAGATACATCATGAGCCATAGGGGGGGGAACTCAACAGGAGCTATAACACGTTAGCTGCCAATTATGTGTTTCTTGCTGTGGGTGATACATGTATAATGTGTATATACATAAGCGTATTCTTTTCACAGCAGAAAAAGGAGAAGGATTGGATGCACAGAGTGTTGTAAATACCATAGTGCCAGGGTTGGAATAACCTGAGGTGGCAGAGAGATCGGGGAGCAGTAAGATAGCACAGAGGTATGATTTTGTGCAGAAAGGACGCGTAGTGGCTCCTGGTGTTCATATTAGCGGCAGAAATTCTTCGTTCAGACTATCGATTTGAGTAGAGTGTCTGTGGATCCATCTTGCTTCCTTTTGCTGAAGGCAGCATGGTATATTCAAGGATTCCTTAACCACATATAGGATCCACCATTTGATGTCATTAGGAGTGTGGTGTTTTTCCAAAAAATGGTCCACTAGGGGTGCCAATGTATTTTTATACCTGATCCGAGAGAGATGCTCGGAGATTCTGATGTTGACGGGCCGACTCGTCTGACCTACATATCGTAGCCCGCAAGGGCATTTGATACAGTAGATGACTTGTTTAGTTTTGCAGTTTGTCAAAAAAGTTCAAGCTCCAGGTCCTTGTCCCAATATTGATTTTTCATTTTGGAGGTAAACTGACAGACAGAACATGATCCAGAGGGAAAGTGCCCTACAGTGGTCCTAAGATCCCAGCGACCTGTTGTTGGTGCTGGCTTCTTAAATTTGGAATGTACGAGAGTGTCCTGTATATTCTTGGCTCTTTTAAAAGCAAATTGTGGTACAGGCTAGTCTGGCAGGCTCCGTTTTACAATGAGCCAGTATTTACAGATCAATTTATTTTATTTGGAAAGTATGGGGTCCATGTGTGATGACACAGGTAATTTTGTTATGCTCCAAATTGTGTTTTGGAGCAGTGTTTTGGGTCAATAGAATTTCTCGGTCGGTGAATCTTGGCTCCAGAGATACGTTTCTTTGGATAGCCTCTTTCTGGGAGACGGTTGGCAAGGTCATTGGATTGTTGGTAAAAATCAGAGCTTGGTACAATTCCTCCTGATTCGGAGAAATTGTCCGTATGGCAAGTTTTCTCTCGGATGTCGTGGATGATTATTAGAGAAATGTAATAGTGTTTCTTGCAGTTGTTTTGCGATAGACATAGCATTTCAAACTACCATTCTCATGTCTGATCATTAGATCTAAAAAGGCAATTTCTTTGTTGCTACGTTCCATAGCGAACTGAATGTTGCTGTCAATATTATTAAGCCATATCAAAAAGAGATCAAGGTCAGTTTCAGAGCCACTCCATATGAAGACTATATCATCAATGTATCCTATCCAATTTGAAATGCAGTTCTTGTATGGGTTGTTGTTACACAGAATATTTTTGGATTCAAAGGTGGACATATACAGAATCACAAGGCTCGGGGCAAATGTTGCACCCATTGCGGTTCCGTTGGTCTGTAAATAGAATTGGCTGTTGAACTCAAAGAAGTTCTTACATAGAGCCAATGTCATTAATTCCAAAATGAAATTGTGGGGTACCCAGTCTTGTTGGCCCTGATGGGTAAGTGTTTGGTGTATGCAGTCGATGACCTGGTTTTGGGGGATACTTGTGTACAATGATTTTATATCCATCGTCACAAGTTTTTGAGTATGGGGGTCAAAGGGTGGATTTTCTAATATTTGTATAGTATGTGTAGTGTCCCGTAGGTAGGTTGCTGTTTTGACAAAGTTTTCAAAAATATGTCGATAAATTTGCAGACTGGTTCCAAAATGGAGCCGCAACCTGAGACAATGGGTCTTCCCGGTGGTTTTTCCAAATTTTTGTGAATTTTGGGTAATGCATACAGTGATGGACTAAGACCTTGACTTGTAGTCAGGAATGTTAGTTCCTTGTCACTGATCCATTGCCGTTAATATTGTGCCGTACTCTCCATTTCAGATTTTTTTTCACTGGCGGGATCCTTTCTACGTTTTTTATAACTCTCCTGATCTTGTAATAGATCATTCATCATTGTAAGATATTGATCGCTGGACATGATCACTATCCCACCGCCTTTGTCTGCTGGTTTTATCACAATCTTTGGATTTTTTGAAAGATCAATCTTTTTCTGATCAGGACTTGGTGGCTCATATATCTGCCCTATATTGTGTGGGTGATGCAGTCACGGCCATTGAACGACTGCTGGCCATAGCTCGCAAGCAGTTGCCATACCCAGTTAATGGAAAATAGTTTTGAAAGTAGGAGAAACTGCTTCAGCCATAAAATGTCAGAAAAGTTCCAGGCCCTGATAATGTTCCAGCAGACTTGTTCCCATCAGAACTGGACCTCTGGGCCCCGATTTTGACTATGGGTTTTAATGCGATCTGTGCATGGCATGTTCAGCCTGTTTCCTGATTGCGTGCAGTAATTCAGCATTTTATAAGAAGGGGGCGCTAGCAGCATCATATAGACCCATTTTGTTTAAGATCATGGGGAGGGTTCTCTTGGGGAGATTGCAGTCTTGGGTGGAATGTAACAATATTCTTTCCCCTATTCAGTTGGGGTTTAGACCAGGTCTTGGAACAGGAGAGCATTCCCTGAACCTTTAACTGGCGGTGGCTCACTGTTTGTATATTAAGGATGAACACATTTTCCTTGCTTTTTTGGATCTGAGCACTGCCTTCGACAAGGTCAATCGTAACAAGTTGTGGTGTGTGCTTAGATCCATGAAATGTCTAGGTGCACTGGTGGAGCTTTAGGAGGGACTGCATTCATTCACAGTGGCTTGTGTAAGGAGCGGCGTGCAGGGCTAGTGCACAGCTTTTTTTTTTTTTTTTCATGGTGGAACAAGGTGTGCGCCGAAGTTGTGTGCTGCCCACCCCAACCCTTCTTTTTTGTTTGTACATGAATGGGCTTTATACCCATTTACTTCATTCTACTCTGGATGTCTCCAGGCTGGGTAGCGGTCACGTGCCATTACTGTCTCTCGCAGACGATACGGTCTTGCTGCCCTGTACTCCCAGAGCCTTGCAGCACCTGATTGATGTTTACTCTTCATTCATGTATTCACTGGATCTAAAGGTTAATGGCCAAAAATCATCAGTTATGGTTTATAGCAGGGGCAAGTGCCCTCCAAAATTCCATGCAATGTTTAGTAAGGGGTCTTGATTCCCAGAGTCTCTAGTTTTGACTACTTGTGGGTCAGATTTCCTTCAAACTTTAGTGCGGAAGCCCATGTTGCCAAGCAGACTGCTAGGTTCAAACAGGCTATACGGGGGTGGCACAATACATGGGTATGTTTAAGGCTAAACCGATCGAGCTGGTACTCGAGGTTTATAATGGGAAAGCTATTTCTGTTGCCAGGTATGGCATGCAGTTGTGAGGATACAGCAAGGTTGAATACATCCAGGTGGTGGAGAACACTTTCCTGAAACAAGTATTCTGGCTAACTCGCTCGGCCCTAATTTTGCAGTCCATCAGGAATTGGGCTGCAGGTTTATTAGTGACTCCATGGCATCTAAGCCTGTCAACCATTGGCTTAGAGTCTGGGGTAACAGCAAAGCTGGTTTAACACAGGACATAATTAGACACTTGGTTCCTAGGGACCCTTACCTGAATATTCTCTGGCTTAGGTATGTATATAAAGACAATGTTGTCAGAAGGAGACATGGCTCAATATTTTCTCCTGAGGGATGTTATGCCACACATTGTTTGAAGAACTCTAAACGTAAGCGTGTTTCAGAGTATTCTGGATAATAGGGAGTCTTCCTACATACTGAGGCCCACTAATAGGAAACATGCGATTATTGCGAGCCCAGGTTTCAGGAAATATTTGCTTTGGGCACAGAATCCCTCTCGGCGTGTTGTCATCACCAGGGCACACTTTAATTGTATTCATCTAAGAGCAGTGGTGGTGGCCTCGTCGAATGGCAATGAAAATCAATTGTGTATTTTTTGAGATGTGCCCAGGGAAGATTTGGCCATTTTTTTTGTCCAGCTGTCTCCTTAATTGGAGAGCGTACACTTAAACTACTTCTGCGCGGGGTCAGGGGTTTCTCCAATATGAACCAGCGCTGTGATACCTGTTTTGGGTGGACTCAGTTTGCGTGGTTTGGGGTTTATTATCATTTTTAAAGAATGCGCTAACTTTGAGGACATTTTTAATGAAAATTGTTTGAACTGAATGCTCTTGAATTTTAAATATGGTGATTATTTTTATAAGGGTGGATATATAATTATCAATTGTTGTTTTTATGGTAACTGTTGTATTTCCGAAATAGACTTTTTAACGATTACGACAATGTGTCTACAAATCCAACAGGTCGAGTCCTATATTCACAATTTAAGCCTGTTATCCATATTGAAGCTTGTTATCCATAGAAATGGTGACGTGCCGGTACTTCTGTGAAAACTCTGCCTACTGGGGCCTTTGCACCCAGCAGGTCAGTCATGCTGGACGCAACAGCCACGGAAGGCAGAGTTCGAGTGTGGCGATCCAGAAAGGGTGCCGGTATAGTGCGCCCGGCAGCCTTATTTCCCGACCGGCACACTTGCAGTGAGACCTTTCTATTTCCTCCTTAAATAATGAATACACAAAGCTAACTAGCTGTTTAGTGATCAGTTGTTCCATCTACAGATCTACTGCAATACCATACACTGTAGATAGCCTCCAGAGTTTGCTTTGCTCTAGGATTATGATTGCATTATATATTCGCACCTGTGGGAGAGAGCTGGCCAAACTGTTGTCACATCCCATATCTATTTGTGTCCATTCATGCAGCTAATTGTTTACATTTTACAGGTACTCAACTAGGGCTTGCAAAGTCTTTTCCGCAACTCACATAGTCGGGTAGATTTTAAGAAGGGTGTGTTCCATTTGCAGGGGATGTTTGAAAAACATTTTACATTGTTTGCAGTAAATGTCAAAGGTTTCACTGTGCATGGCTGACCCTCTGTGTGGCCATAGTGTGCCAAACATAAAATGGGTTTGCAGTGATATGCACCATTTTACAGAAGGTGCATTTACATTTGATGTCAGTTGCCATGGGTAGTGTGCATTTCTCTTAGGTCAAGTAGGTAAACTAAGTTACTTGACCATCAGGACTAGTAGAATTTGAACGCATTTGCAAGGCCTGACTCATCTCACTAATATTTTACTTCAGTGGTACACAAAACTGTTGTGGTGTTTCTCATTTTATGTCTTGCATACATATAAAATCTGGTAACATTAGAAACATTAGTATAACATTGCTAATCAAACGAGCTAATCAAGAACATTTTAATTAGCAAAACTCTGCTAAAAAAGTGAACGTTTCTGTTTCGTTCAAATAAAGTTTGTTTTTTTTCCTCCCTCTGACATTTCACTTACAATTATTTCATGGACAACCGGATGTGAGTGCAGGCAAGGTGTTGATTGTGACAGACAGAAGAACCAAGAGAGAAGTCTGGTTGGCGAAGGGTGTGTAGGACAGGAGAGTGGGTGAGTGTGTGTATCTCAGAAGAACGACGTGTGGAGATGCTAGGGGAGGTTGGAGACAGGAGCGTCGAGTTGGTGGAGGAGAGGGAATGAAAGAGTATAAGATTGGAGAGACGGAAGAGGGACCAGAGAGAAGATGGTTGGGAGGATAGCAGAGGGGATTGAGCCAGACCAAGAGGATACTAGTGACAGTAAGGAGAGAGGTAGGAAAACCAGGGGTAGCGATTGGGAGAGAGTCAAGGAGTGAGTAGTAGGGGGATGGGGGGGGGGGTAGAGCTTGGAGGGACAGAATTAGGAAGAGGAGAGAGGGAATGAAATGAGAATCGAAGAGTGTCTAATATAATCCTGGGCAAGGATAGGATAACCTTATGAAGTCCCAGATGGAGATTGATTTAAAAAAAAGGCTTTGGCTTTTAAGAACCCCAGAATTTTTAAAATATGAGACAGTAGGGATTACCGATCTCTAGTCTTGGCTATCACCTTTGGGATTAGAGAAGCCTGAGGTAGGATGGAGGGAGTTTACGGGTGGTTGAGGGACCAGTTGGGGTGAAAAAGCCTGTTGTTGACAGACTGTCAATACAAATCCTTGATCCATCTCTTGGAGTTGGGAGATTATTGAAGAAATCTGTACCATCACCCTCTAGCCTCTCAACAGCCAACTGACTCGTGTTCAAGGCACCTCTCTAGACCTCATTTTCCTCGCATTCTCTTTCTCTCTTTCTCACTCTCCTTCTCTCTCGTAGAGATCACATCCTCTTCCTCACCACACCAACTCTTCCTTGATTTCACATCTGGTATCAATTCACCCAATATCCACCTCCCGTTCCCCATCTGGAAGTACCCCTTAGATCAGCCTCCACAAGACATCCAGACCGCACCTTCACTCCTCCCCTCCTGCCTTCTTGAATGATTCCCTTACTGTTCTCTTTCTCTACTAGTGCTTTGGATGCTGTAAAGTATAACTACTTCACAAGCCTTTTCTCCTGCAAACTGCACAGTCCTTATGTCCATGTTGCATCCCCTAACCTCAAAGATCAGAGACACCCAGACTGCATTTCTTTCTCTCCTTCCCAGCCTGTGCTCTGGGAGATCGTTTTTCCCCCCACAAACATGGAAGACTCTTACCCCACCACGGGCGCTGCTGGACGCCGACGGTTATGGCTGACTGATGGAGTAGCTGCACCGTAACCTTAGCATCCGAACTGAAATCCTGTGAATCCAGAGTAAAAGACCACAAAATAAACATCGGATTTTGAGTCTAAACTTTGGTGCACCCTTTGCTGCATTTTGAGCTGCCCTATCCTGAATATTTACAGAGAAACATTGGCCAAAGAAACCATGGGCTTCCTGCGAGACAGCCGCGGCCTCATTGAGCTTTCCGCCCCTCCCCCTCTGGGACCTGGATTTCACGCCTGCTGGGGAGCTGGAGGCCTCATCGCGGGACCCCACTGCCGAGTCCTAGCTTTGACAGCCGACGGTGAGGAGGTCTGTCTGTGTTCGGAGCAGCGTACTGGAGCAGGCTGAGCTTCCCTGCCTGCTTGATTGACTGTCCGGCGGGGCTGAGAGGGGACTATCCTCTCCCCACCATCTACACTTCTGCTTTGCTGTCCGGGACCCTGCAGTGATTGCCCGTGACAGGCTGTGGACTCCCCCCGGGGGGCTGAGAGGTGAGGTCCGCCTATCCATATACTGAGAGCCATGGGAAATTACTCGGGTGGGATCTTCGCCCACATGCATACACTCCTGTTGTGACGTGTACTGAGCAGAGTTCTCCACAGTGGACAGGTGGCCATTCAGCTGTTCACTTCACAAACTTAATATCAGACTGCACCAGGGGGTCTGCACTATACCTGGGATACCACAGTCTCCTACCACGATTTACCCTAGACCCTGCGTCCCAGCCAATGCATAACCATAATAGTGGTTCTGATGCTTGTTAATCTGCTTAGAATCACATGCTGTGCATATGGTCGACATCCAGTGGCAACTGCAGAGTATTGCATCTTGTCTTTCGGGGGACCGAAAGGGGACGTCGGCATAGGCGTGTCGTGACATGCGTAGTACTCAAAATCCCTCATGCACCGAGGTCCCTCAGATTGTTTTTTTCTGCCCAGATAACTGGTCGCCCTACAGCGGAGCTCTTACTAGAGACATTGTTTATCTTACCGAATATTCGGTTTATGCCCCGTTAAGTCACTTCGCCTAATAAGAACATCTTCGACGAAGACTACGGAGGAATCGTCTACTGCTGTGGTCTCGGCGCCTAAGATCCGGCGGCCGGATTTCCACGTGATCGGGCCCTCTGGCCGACCTACACAGTAGGGAGAGTGGATTCGGGGTGGCCATATTGTTATTATGCCTTTCCTCCTTTCCACTTCTTTCCCTTTCGGTCTGGTCATCCTTCCCTTTGGCTATGGAAAGGACTCCTTTTAGATTCTTCCCTAAGTAGGGTCAGATATCCTTGGAAGGACGAGCACAGGACTTGTAACGCTTGTCTCCCCCTAGAGCACGACGAAAAGCGGTGTTCGGCGTGTATGCTCCTTAAGCCTAAAACACTTGAGGATCGCTGTGTAAAGCGGTGGGCCGCATACGGCATGTCACGCTTGGAGCCGCCCTCCCCTACCGCAACACCAGCCGAAAGTGACGGGGGTACTTCGGATAACCAAACGTCCAATGCGGATGTTATAGACCTTGAGGTGGACACTTCTAGGTCTGCCACGCCCGTCCCCGACCCTTTCAGGCTCGACTCGATGTCTTCCTACAGGGACTACACCCGGCGACAAGGGCGTACATAAACATTGCACTAAACACACAACCCCTATGCCATCTTCGATGCCTTCGTCGAAAAAGGCGAAAGCGCCAACGGCTCAGTCGAAAATTTCGACGGTTCCCTTGGACCGTGTAGATCGAAAGCCTTCCCTGCATCTGCAAGAGCGCATGACGACTGGGCAAACAAAAATGAATAAGGGCGCTATTCCCAAATCTACACGCGCTGAAGTTTTGGATTCTGAAACTTTGACCATTTACAAGGCCTCTATAGGCCCGACAGTTAAGACTAGGTCTCTACCTAGCACTCCGACCGCTGGGCCTTCTGGTGCCGTGGACAGCGTTTCGGCTACCGCTACATCGTCTGAGGCTTTGTCCCATGACGATTCAGTTACTATCGGGAAGAGCATCGGTAGGATCGCAGCGGCGGTGGGCTTTACCCCGGTCCCGCAGAAAGTTATGGGCCAGGCCGCAGAAAGATTTTTGACAGACTTGGGCCGCGATTCCGATGACTCTTACGTGAATAGTCAAGACCCTCTCTGACTCCCTGAAAAGTTCCTCTCGACACCAAAGGGCGGAGAACGTTGTTTCTCCCCACGTAGGCCCTTTTATGTCCTCGAAATGGACTACTGAAAAATTTGAGGGATGCACGGATCGGCTAGAACAGATCATCATTTCTGCTGACCAGCCCCCGCCGAAAAAGGCTCGGGTAGACCCTAACCTTCAAATACAAGATATGCAGCCTCAGGCTTTCCAATAGGAAGACATGGCCCACATGGAGACATACAGGGACATTTATACTGAAGAAGAGGAATCCTCTTTTCTGGATAATTATGGAGAAGATCAACAAGAGACTACGAAGTCCAGCCTAGTCCCCAGCCAAGTAAAACAATTTCTGGGGGCACTAATTCGGACGGAAGACGGTCTTGACTTCCCCTCCAGCGAGAGGGGTCAGAATATGCTCTCTCAAATTCCTCAATATGTAGCCAATCGAGAGGTGACGGTACGCAAAGCCATGCGGTTGCTAGGGATGATTGCGTCATGTATATACTTGGTTCCCCACGCGCGGTCGCGCATGCGTCCCATGCAAGAGTGGCTCAACAGCCAGTGGTGTCAGGCCAGCGGACAACGGGGAAGATCTGGTAGTTGTCTCTCCAGCCCTCGTTCTCTCTCTGCAGTGGTGGTCGAGGGACAACCTCCTGAAGGGGAAAACCTTCACCACCCCTGCAGGGGAAGCCACTCTCATGACAGACTCATCTCTCACAGTGTGTGGTCCCCTCAAGTAGCGACCAATCATATAAACTTACTGGAGCTATTAGCAGTGTTCAAAGCATTGAAACCCTTTCAGGTACAACTGCAAGGGAAGACCGTGCTGATCTTAACCGACAGCAATGTTTTACCTGAACAAACAGGGGGGCACTCACTCTCCAGGACTATCCAATCTGTCCCAAAACATTTGGATATGGGCTCTCAAACACAAGATGTTTTTGTTGTCCCAACATGTTCCAGGGGAACTCTATCTTCTAGCAGATGTACTTAGCAGAGATTTTCCTCTGCCAGAAGAATACGAATGGCGACTGCACGAAGACATTGTATCCAGCGTCTTTGCAGAATGGGGTGGTCCCAGAGATCGACCTGTTCGCTACTCAGGAGAGCGCCCAATGCCAAGACTACACCTCCAGGTACCCCCAGAACCGGTCCAAGGGGAACGGTCTCTGGATAACTTGGTCGGGGAAATTTGTCTATGCTTCCCCCCCACCCACCCCCCGACTCCCCTTCTCAACAAGATAGTGCACAAGATGCACCAGGAACCAGTTACCATGATACTAGTGGCCCCCATGTGGGCCCGCTAACCCTGGTTCGCTCACCTGATGGAAATGTCCCTCTCCCCACCAGTCAAGCTGCTCTGCCCGTACAACATGTTGTCTCAGGACAGGGGGGGGACCCTACACCCGTGCCCCCAAACCCTGAATTTAGCAGCCTGGCTCCTGAGATCATAGAGTTTGGACACCTGCAACTCCCTCAGAAGTGCATGGACATACTCAGGGAAGCGAGGAAACCTAATGCACGTTATTGCTATGCTAGCAAGTGGAAACGTTTCGTCATCTGGTGCAATTCCAAGGGTGTCAATCCTATCGATTGCTCACCCTCACACATTGAGTTGTATCTAAACCACCTGTTGGACTCTGGGTTAGTCTTTAATTCCCTAAAGGTTCATCTGGCTACTTTGTCAGCCTACACCACATCACAGCAAAAGGTATTGTGGTGGAAGATAACGGTGATTAAAGCCTTTATGGAAGGAGTTAAGAGGATTCATCCTCCTATCTCTCACCCAACTCCTGGGTGGGATCTGAATTTGGTTTTAACCAGGCTCATGGGAGCTCCCTTCGAGCCTATGCATAAAGCAAGTCTGAAAGACCTGATTTATAGACAGCCTTCCTAGTGGCTATCACTTCTATCAGAAGGGTTAGCGAACTACAGGCTCTTTCTGTTTTAGACCCCTTTGTTACAGTCCAAAAAGATAAGGTAGTTCTGCACACACATCCTAGGTTTGCGCCTAAATTTATTACAACGTTCCATGTGAACCAATCAATCAAACTACCCACTTTCTTCCAGAACCCTACTAACATGGCCGAAAGAAGCCTTCACACACTAGACATGCGCAGGGCAGTCATGTTTTACGTTGTGAAAACTAAACCACTAAGAAAGACTAAACAATTCTTCGTTTCAGTGGCAGCTGGTAGAGAAGGGGATCCTGTCTCTAAATCAGCTCTCTCAAGGTGGATTGTCAAATGCATCACACTGTTTCTCTCATGCGAAGAGAGAACTGCCCTTCAGGCCCAGAGCACATTCTACTCGAGGCACTGGGGCATCCATAGCATTCATTGCAAATGTTCCTCTTGAGTCCATTTGCAAAGCTGCAACCTGGAGTTCTGTACACACCTTTACAAAACACTATTGCCTAGACACTCATTCTAGGTCTGATTCTCAGGTGGGACAAGCAGTACTAAGACATCTTTTCTCTACTGTTCCTTCTCACAACCCACCTCCAACTCCGGGTACTGCTCGCTAGTCTATGCACAGCATGTGATTCTAAGCAGATTAACAAGTATCAGAAGACATGCATTACTTACCGTAATAGCATTTCTGATGATTGCATCTGCTTAGATTCACATGCGCACTGCCTACCGTCCAGCTCGGGGTGGAAGGAACATAGACTTCTTACTACTTTCTCTCTTTATGTACTCACTCACTATAGCCTTGGGCTCCCTCATGGCAGAAAAAATACAATTGGAGGGACCACGGCCCGTGAGGGATTTTGGGTACTACACACGTCACGATAGGGATAGTGTTACAGACACGCCTATGCCGGCGTCCCCTTTCGGGCCCCCGAAAGACGAGATGCAATACTTCGCGGTTACC
Source organism: Ambystoma mexicanum (assembly GCF_040938575.1). NCBI lineage: Eukaryota > Metazoa > Chordata > Amphibia > Caudata > Ambystomatidae > Ambystoma > Ambystoma mexicanum. The sequence goes on along the minus strand of NC_090931.1, from coordinate 1,002,067,166 downwards.
GCTGAATGTCGGACCATATGCACAGCATGTGAATCTAAGCAGATACAATCATCAGAAATGCTATTACGGTAAGTAATGCATATCTTATACCCAGAGGCAGCAAAACCAACAAAAAAGACCCAATGGATGCTTTTATGAACACTGCGCAGGAGGGTAGGAGTGATGAAATTCTGCAGACCAGTCAGCCAGCGCCTCAACGCCCGACGGGTGACACACCGGACCCATATATGGCAGCCTTCCAGGCTGGCTTTGAGACCGTAAACTCCAAGTTAGACGAAATGAGGTCCACAATGACATCACTCAAGGCAGACCTATTTCGGGTGAACACATGCGTAGCCGAGGCCGAGACTCGTATTGGCACTGTAGAGGATGCGGTTACAACCCATGGCAAGGATATTGAAAGCATCAAAAAGAGCCTTCCGAGGGGATTGGGTCCTCCGACGTATTCCATATCTATGACAGGTGATGTCCACAGCTGTGCTGCTTCGGAAAATCTTTGGCGTCTGCGTCCTTCGTCGATGACGTCGATGCGCCGTCCCCGAGGACCTTCTCCGACGGCCGACGTCACCCGATGTGATAAGTAGGACGCATGACGCCCATAGCCTCAGTTCCGTTTTTTCCGCGAATGTGTTTGCTTCGTGAATCTCGGTACGCCTCGACTCGTTGGAGTTTGCTGTTTTCGATTCTCGGTTCGTTGAACCTTTTTGGTTGTTTGTGAAGACCTGTTCGTGACGATGTCTACTTCGTCTTCAACCCCGCGTCCGGGCTTCAAGAAATGCGGGTACTGTTGGTCCAAGATGACGGTCACGGACTCGCAGGACGCCTGCCTCTGGTGCCTCAGGGAGGCCCACGATACGGACGACTGTGTCCACTGTCAGTCGCTCACGGCAAAGGCCTTGCGGGAACGCAAGAAGAAGCTGTCGGTAGGCCGGGTGTCTAAGCCCCGGAAGTCGAGATCTGCGGGGCTTTCGACGGATGTCTCGAGGGGTGACTCTCCGCGTCCTCGTCGGAAGTCCAGTGGGTCTCCTTCCAGGAGTCGGTCTCACCACTCCTCCACCTCTTCGAGGCATTCCCGGAAGCGCCGGCATAGGTCGCCTTCCCCGTCCTCTTCCAAGGACTCCGCCCGTCGGCGGGTCGCTTATCCCTCTATGCAAGCGATACCGGAGGAATGTGCTTCCTTCGGGAAGCAGATGCTAGCGATTCTTGAATCGCAGGGCACCGTTCCGTCCGCGCCTCCGAGTGGGTTCGGTCGGCACCGGTCGAGAGACACCGCTCGTACGCCTTTGAGCTCGGGTGGACGGCACAGCTCGCGGGAGAGGTCCCGCTCGTACGCCTTCGGGCTCGGGTGGTCGGCACGGCTCGCGGGAGAGGTCCCGCTCGGACAAGGGTAGCCATTCTCGCCATGCCCGTTCCAGGTCCCGGTCCTCGACGCGCTCGAGACCTTGTGCTCCTGTGCCGTCTTCAAAGAAGACGTCGACGCCTGTGGCGCCGAGGTCGTCGACGATTTCTCTCGAGGCTCCGCATCCAAGGGGGTCGTCGGCGCCTAGGTCGTCGAGACACGCTCGGAGCTCCGGCTTCAAGGCCTGTGTCGACGCCACCGATGCTGGCGGCGCTGCAGCTGACGCCGATTCGCTCGACGTCGACTCCTTTTCTGTCAACGCCGACTCGTTCGGCGCCCTCCACGCCTTTCGAGGCGGTGGTGTCGGAGGACCCCGTGGCATGGGGTTTGCCCCTAGAAAGGCTCTGGCTAGGGTCAGGCACTGCTTTGGTCCCCAGAAGTCTTCCTCTCCCCGCCTGGAGTACATTTCAGAGGGTGATGAAGGCTCTGATGACGGCTTGGTTCCGGTTATGGTTCCAGATGAGCTTATCTCAGGCCATAGCCAGTTTGATGACCTGAGGCAGTCACTGCATGATGCCAGTGGACTGGACACCTCTCCGGAGGTGGAGGTTTGTAGGCCGGAGCCTGGCACTCATGCCGATTCTTCATATCGGCGCCTTATGTCTCGGGTCACCGAGTATTTGGGTTGGTCAGCTCCCCCAGGGGAGTTCGTTCAGGATGATCTCACGGACATCCTTGATCTCGGTCCCCCCACTGACCCGGTTTTGCCGTTTCGTATGGCTCTGCAGAGAAGGGTGGCGGCGGCTTGGACTGCTCCTGAGAGTCTCCCGGCAGTGGGCAAGTCTTTTTTGCGAAAATACCGTCTAACCAATAGCGACCCCTGTTACTTGTCCAGGCACCCCACTCTGGAGAGTTTGGTGGTACAGGCGGCTATGGCCCCTGCAAAGCAGGCGTCGTATCCTACCATCCCTCCGGATACGGACGACAAACGTTTTGACGGCTGGGCGAAGAACGTTTTTTCTTGTGGGTTATGGCGCTTCAGGCGGCCAACTCCATATGTGCTTTGTCTCGTTTCACACACACTCTGTGGAACTGTGTTGCATTAGCGGCTGAACATATTCCCGAAGGGGACGAACGGGATGGTTTCCTTGCTATGGTTCAAGATGGCAAGGATGCCATGTGTTAGGCCGTTCAGTCGGGTTTGGACTTAGCAGATTGTGTCAGCCGGTCCATGGCGGCGAGCACCGTAATGCGCAGGTTTGCGTGGTTGCGCAAGTCTGGGTTCGCTCCTGATGTGCAGTCCCGGCTCCTCAACATGCCCTTTGACGGTGAACACCTTTTTGGCAGCAAGGCTGAGAGTCTTGAGAGGTTGCAGACCTCCAAAGCTGCAGCAAAGTCGTTGGGCACTGCAGTTCGCCAACCTCTGCCTTTTCGTCCTAGGGGACAGCAATGGAGGGGAGGTTCCTTTCGCTATTACTCGTCCTTCAGTAAAGCGAGGGGAGCTAGCAGTCAAAGAGGCCATCGTAAGAGTGCCAGAGGTGGAAACAAAGGTACTCAAGGTGCCAAGGCCGCTCGGGCAGTTGCCTCTTTGCCCTCAGGCAACGCCGCAGCCGCTACCACTCAGTCATGAGGCCAGGTCCCATGGTTCGCCGGTTGGGGGAAGGCTGGCGCGGCATCTTGTAGAGTGGTAAGCCATTACTTCAGATGTGTGGGTTCTGGAGATCATATCCCACGGCTACTGTCTTCCTTTTCGGCAGAGGCCTCGCGACAATCCACCAGGGAACCTCTTTGAAGTGTCCGGATCCGCTCCTTGAGCAGGAAATTCAAGCCCTGCTGGAGAAAGGCACCATAGAACTGGTGCCTGTAGCGGAGAGGAACAAGGGATGGTATTCCCCTTATTTTTTGGTTTAGAAGAAAGACTGGGGATTGAGACCCATCATGGACTTGCACGGTTTGAACTAACTCCTCAGGAAGGACAAGTTCAAGATGGTGACTCTTTCTCAAGTCCTCCAGGCCCTTCAACTTCAGGACTGGTTGGTGTCTCTCGACCTCAAGGATGCTTACTTGCATGTGCCGATCCATCCCAAGCACAAGAAGTACCTGAGGTTTGCGGTTGGCGACTCGCACTTTCAGTTTCGGGTCCTGCCGTTCGGATTGACCTCCGCCCCGAGGGTTTTCACCAAGCTCATGGTGGTGGTGGCAGCGCATCTCAGGAAAGGGGAGATTCACGTCTACCCCTACCTGGACGAGTGGTTGATCAGGGGGGGGCTCTCCCGAGCAAGTCCTGGATCATCTGTCCATCACCTGCCACTCCCTTCACAAGCTGGGCTTCTCCCTCAATTTAAAGAAGTCCCATTTGACACCAACGCAGCGGCTCCAGTACATCGGAGCAGTGCTCGACACGTCCCTGGGGCAGTGTTTTCCTCCTCAGGTGAGGGCTCTTCACATTCAGCAGATGGTGAACAAGTTTCAATTTGCCCAGGATCTCCCAGCGTCCGAGTTCTTGAGACTGCTCAGCCTCATGACATCCTGCATTCTTCTGGTGCCAGAGGCTCGTCTGCGGATGAGATCTTTGCAGTGGGCACTCAAGCTCCAGTGGTCTCAGTCCTCCGGTAGGCTGTCGGGCCCTGTTCAGGTGCCGCCCTCGGTAGCCCGGGACCTTCTATGGTGGGCCGTCGAGGGCAATTTGATGAAGGGGGGCCCCATTTTGGCTGCCCTGGCCAGAGGTGACGATCGTGACGGACGCATCCCTCACGGGATGGGGAGCTCATGCCAACGAGTTGACAGTCAGCGGTCGTTGGTCTCCGTCGGAGTCCAGACTCCATATCAATCTGTTCGAGCTGAGGGCCGTCAGGCTAGCCCTGAAGGCTTTTCTGCCGACTGTGAAAGAGTGTCCTGATTCTAACAGACAACACAGTGGCCATGCACTACCTCAACAAAAAGGGGGGGGCAGGGTCACTTCCGCTGTGCAGGGAGGCGATGCCGCTCGAGTTCTGGGCCATCCAGCAGGAAGTTTCGATCTCTTCCTAAGCCTGGGGTGCCACTGCGCACAGTCATTGCCCGTCTTCTTAACTCCCGTGACAGGGACATGATTATCCGCCTCTCCAGAGAGAAGGGCACATTACTGTATGATTCCAACAGGATACACATATATCCCGATTTCTCCAACGGCGTGCAGGCTGCGCGCCACACCTTCGGCCAGGTCAAGAAAGCTCTTAGAATGTGATCCATCTCATGTGCGATGCTGTTCCCCGCCGAATTATGCCTTAAGTATGATGGGAGGGCGCAGTTCTTCGAATCCCCGGAGGAAGCCATGAGGTACATTGAGCACAATATCCCGCAAACACAGAAAGACAAGAACCCTCAGTCCAATTCGAATACTTGAAGTAAGGGCACCCGGATTCATATAATAATGGCACAGCAGCCATCAGATCAGTCTGGTCGGTAGAGGGTCAAGTATAGACTCACCAATCGGGGCCGCCCAATTGTTTTTTCTCAACAGTTGAAGTTCAGTTTGGGACCTGCACTGTCCAGTTGGGGCGATAGTGAGGGAGTGGGGAGGGGAGGCTATAGGGCCTTTTGCCCACAAGTTAAAATGGACAATTCACATCACAGAGCAAGCAGTAAGATGCAATACATTGACGAGGGAAATGAGCCACATCACGGAAAGGACGAAAACATTAAAAGCACAGACATGAGAAATACAAGCAGGATTACACCGCAGTCAATAAAGCACAAGCCATGGCAAGTCTGACATCGACCCCAATGGCAACTATGGTACAAGGAGTTAAATTACTCACCTGGAACATCAGGGGGCCAGCACACCCGATAAAGGCTAGGAAGATATTGGCATATGCAAATCGACACAAGGTGGACATCCTCCTCCTACAAGAAACACACACCATGAAAAATATCACTGACACATTTGCACGAAACTGGGGACCCGTCAAAGTTGCACCAAACTATTCCACAATGGCAACAGGAGTACTCACAATTGTACACAAGACTAAACTTTCAAGTGACCAAATCTATTACAGACGAGGGGCGCTATGCGATTCTGTGGGGGCGACTACATTACCAAGATATTATTCTTGTAAATACCTATGGTCCCAACTGCATTTTATCTACGGATTGTAGAGCAGCTGTCACTCGTAGGCACTGCAACAGTGATCTGGGGCGGAGACCTCAATCTAATACTAGACTTGGGCCTTGACCGCTCCACAGGACACTGCAAACCGCTTACTAAAGCGTGTTGTCACTGAAGCAAGCAATGGTCACACTACCTCCGATAGATACTTGGCGCGAACTGCATCCACAAGAGAAAGAATACACATATTACTCTGGGGCTCATGGTTCCAGCTCAAGGATTGATTACTGGCTATGCTCACCTGGGTTGATCGCTGAAGTTGAGCAATGTGACATCCTTCTGCATACATTGTCCGATCACTCCCTGGTCCTCTTACGGCTGATAACAAGGAGTATGACTCGAACCACCGGATCCTGGCGCATGCCCCCTAATATGCTGAGAGAAACAGTGGTAGAACCCCTCCAAACCGAAATAGAGGAATTCTTTCTGCGTAATGAAAGATCAGTACAATCCCTGCAATCAGTCTGGGAGACGTTCAAGGTGTGGCTGAGGCCAGCTGATGGGGACATCCTATGGCATATTGAGGGTCATAAGAAGGGAACTTACCCAGGCCGAAAGAAAAATGCGTGACTTCGAAGTCCAGCAGCCCGCAAATGAGGGGAGAGAACATATACTGAAAATACAGGCTCAAATGGACATTAACAAAGGCCTAGCCGATAGAGAATTATATTACATCTCCCAACCCATATGGGCACGCAGACGTGGGGAAGGGAACAAGGCCAGCAAATCTATGGTGACCCTGATCAGAGCTGAGATGGGAGCCAGACAAATCACTAGCATCTACGACTCTACCAGGTCGATACAGACATCCCCTGAAGCAATCAATGAAGTATTCAAACAATTCTATTCCACATTATACGCAAACGCAGATACTATTGATCCAGAGGAACTCAAAGTTTACATTGACTATCCCGTTGCCCAGTTTAGATGAGGAGGAGGGGCTCCAACTAGACCTCCCGTTGATGACTGAAGAAATTGAACAAGCCATAGCCGACTTGCGTGCAGGCAGGGGGCTGGGATCGGACCGCATTCCAGTCGATTTTTACAAAACATACAAGTCCGAAATGGCCCCTAGACTGCTCGAAGTCTGGGAGGATTCACTTGAGAGGGGAATATTGCCATCCACCATGTGGGAGGCAGTAATGTCAGTCCTGCTTAAACTACACAAGTCCCTCCCCAGGACGCCTCATCCTATCACCCTCTATCCCTAATTAATACGGACACCAAAATCTACGCCAAAGCAACAGCAAACCGCCTGACCCATACATGAATAAATTAATCCACACATATCAGTCGGGATTTATCCCCACACGCTCAACCGCACCAAACCTACAGAGATTTTTCACTATCACATCACAACTTGATCCCAGAGCCAAAGCTGCCGCAGTCAACCTGGACGCAGAAAAATCGTTCGACTGAGTATCATGGAATTATGTTTTTGATCCTAGCCAAAATGGGATTTGGGCTGACATTTATAGGGTATATCTGGGTGCTATATAAACAGCCGTCTGCAGTGGTGAGAACAAACAATACAATGTCATCCCCCTTCACGCTAGAGAGAGGCACCCCACATGGCTGCCCTCTCTCCCCCTTCATATTTGCTCTCACAATGGAAGGTATGGCGGCTAAGGTAAGGCATGAACACAAATGGAGGTGCATCCATATCCGAGGTTCTCCTCCGCCCTTTTTATTTTACGCTGACGCAACAATGATATATCTCGGACATCCTGCGACTCGCCTACCTCCTATCATGAAGGAAATATCCAGTTTCTCAAGCTTACTCTGGCTATAAAATAAACCAAACAAACAAAGTCAGAGATTATCCCTTTGACTCCATCCACCACGCAGGCTCTGGCTTTAACTGGGTTTAGATGGTCCCCCACCTCTGCACGCTACTTAGGAATTCTAATGTCCACCGATAGACAAACACTATACACAAACAATTATAAAACATACCTACACACTCTAGAGCAAAAACTCAAAATCTGGGGTGCATTACCGATATCTCTATATGGCCGGGTCGCCCTGCTCAAAATGGTGGTGGTCCCTAAACTACTTTACTTGTTCTGCAGTGTCCACATATGGCCGGCAAGGGAATTCTTTCAAAACTGCAAAAACTATCCACTGCCTTTATGTGGGGAGGGTTATCGGTTAGGCTCAATTGGCAAAAGATGTGTGAAAGATACGAAACCGGCGGCCTGTCGGTCCCAGACTATGTACTATATTTTCACGCAGCTCAGGCTCATTACGCTCGATACTGGGCTGACACAGCCGAACCACATGCCCATGTACGTGCCGAAAAGTTTCAGTAGCCCCCTCCAATATCCAGGCGATGCCGTTTACTACAACTAAAGGGAACATCACAGATATAGACCCAGTGGCCACTACTGTATGAGCCTGGTCCTCCTTATTTGCTAGGGTGGGATGCGAAACCCCATATTGGCCAGTTATCTCCTTGTGGCACTACCCTGGGTTGGAACCCACGTTTGACACCGCACTTCAGAGAAGATGGGACCCTAATAAGGAAATGAGACTTGGGGATCTTTACCCTGAGGGCACGTTCCCCACACTGCAGTTAGTGCAAGAAAAGCTAGGTACGGGTCTCATCATAACCCTACAATACTACCGCCTAAAAGCGTCATGCAAAAGAAAATGGCCCACATTCCCAGAAGCCCCGGAGTCTCACCAATTCATAACGGCAACTATGACGCAAGATGGCTTTACGGGTACAATATCTAGCCTATACAGGGCAGCCCAAGAATATGCCCCCTTCAAAAACTGTATGAAACAAAAATGGGAGCAAGACCTTGGTATTGCGATTGAGGATGTCAAATGGTCCAGATACTGCCAGCACACTAAATCTATCTCACTTAATTCCAATTTCAGATTAATACAATTTTTAAGATCCTAAATCCCTTACACATTACATCACACAAGGCTTCCAAATTCAACCCAGCACGGGACACCAACTTCCCCAAATGCAACTCTAACACAGCTAACTCTATACACATGTATTGGAATTGCCCCCTGGTCAGAGCATTCTGGGAAGAAGTTGCTACAACGGTAAGCGACATCGTCAGCCTATCTATACTGGCAACCCCACTGAAGTACTTGCTGGGCGTCATTGGCAAGGCGTCAGTCAAGACCCGTCGTTTTGTAGCTATTGCAGGGGCAGTAGTCGAGAGGAACATACTGAAGACCTGGAAAGCCAAAACGGCCCCAAACCACAAGACTTCGTTGAGAGACTTATTATATGTCCAAGAGAACGAAGAACAGTACGTTAGAACCGTGGCGACGGTATGTAGACCTAAGGACATATGGGCCCACTCCGGTCATATCTATCATCTACCCAAGACCGCGATGAGGAGACCATAGTCGAAATACTCCAATAGACTGTCAGATACTTCAGACTGAATAATATAAATGTAATTTCAATTGCTATGTTATACCATGATGTCCACTTTGGTGGTGATGAAATGTGTAAATGCTTGTCAAATTTAAAAGGCTAGTTAAATTACTTGGGGGGGGGGGGGGGTTAGTTTCCGGGGGATTAATAGTTTACGAGGTGGAAGAGATGGAACATGATGAAATCAACCTAAGAGAGTGGGCGGGCAGATGGTTGGTTGGGTCCATGGGAAGGACCATGTGCAAAGTATGAAGGATTCTTCTATACCCGACCTAGAAACGTCCATTAAGACTTCTTCTCGTCTTCAATTTATTATTATTCTGTCTAACAAATGCCAATAAAAGGAAAAACTGTGTTTTTAGTTGCGGTCACTTCCGCTCGCAGAGTGAGTTGCTGGCACTTTCAGTTAGGCCACCCTTCACTGTGTTTCATAAGGACAGGGTTGTCCTTAGAGTTCGTCCTTCCTTTCTTCCGAAGGTGGTGTCGGAATTTCATTTAAGCCAGAAGGTTATTCTTCTGGCATTTTATCCTCCTCCACATCCTGGTAACGAAGAGGAGAGGCTCTATAGGTTGGATCCTAGGAGAGCTTCGAGTTTCTATATCTCACAGATGTCACGGGTCAGAGTGGACGATCAGCTCTTTATTGGTTATGCTGGAAGGCATTTGGGACAAACTGTTACTAAGCAGACTGTCTAGATGGATTATGTTAGCAATTTCTGAGTGTTACCGCTTGGCGGGTAAGGACCCTCCGGTAGGATTACGGGCCCATTCTACTAGGAGTATGGCTGCCTCTACTGCCCTGCAGGGGGGTGTTCCTATTCGTAACATCTGTGAAGCAGCCACATGGGCTTCCATCCATACTTTTGTACGTCACTACTCCCTAGATTCTATCCATGGGGTGGATCTGGCCTTTGGCAAGGCGCGGTCCTTTACTCTGCAATTTGATTGGGCATTCTAAATTTCTATACTCAAAATTATTTTTCCCTCCTCCATATGTTGGTACTGCTTTGGGAGTCTGTCATAGATATGGAATACGTCGGAGGACCCAATCCCCTCGAAGAACAAGTTACTCTTACCTGGTAACGTTCTTTAAATGGGATGGTCCGACGACGTATTCCATATCGCTCCCTCCCTACCTTCCCCGCTACAGAATTTCTTATGCGATTGCAGCTTAAGTTTCTGCAAGGCTTTCTGTGGTCATTCTGGCAGTGGTTTGGTGCCACACGTTCTGGGGAAAAAACTACAACTGAGGCTACGGGCGTCGTGCGTCCTACTTATAACATCCGGTGAAGTCGGCTCGACGGATGCCCTCGAGGACAGCGTATCGACCCAGGACGCAGACGCCAAAAGAATTTCCGAACCAGCACAGCTCTGGTGATTACTGTCATAGATATGGAATACGTTGTTGGACCATCCCATCGAAAGAACGTTACCAGGTAAGAGTATCTTGTTCTTCTAGGCTACAAATATCTTCATGGGCCTCACTGTGCCCAATATCTGGCCACCTATATTTCCCAGTATTGCTCACATCTCACCCTCGGCTTTGTTGCTCTACTTAATCTGTCTCCCACCCCCTGCACTGCCTCCTGTTCCTTTATGCCTCTTCACCTTCCTTGCTCCCTACCGCTCGGACTCTCATGACTCGCCCTCGCCTCTGCACCCCCACCACCTAAACATCACCAGTATTCAAAGCTGCCCTCAAACATCTCCTCGCCCTTGAATGGTCCCTAACAGTAAACCATCCAATCATCATTCTCCCCGACCCCCATCCTCCACTTAATTGTATATAGTGCTAGTAATTGTTCTATAATAGGTCTACAAAGTATGTGTGTTCACATTTTAAAACCATGTTGCTACTCATCTAATGTCTCTAACTATGACGTCTTGCGGTAAATATATTGGTGCCAATCCCCCCCCCCAAAAAATCTTTCTTGCACACACGTACATGTGTTATTGACCTACACCCCATGCAGTAAAGGAAATGGAAGTGCCCAAAACTTTGTGACGCGGTCATATGGAACTACTTAGCAAGGATTCCCTCATTTTGGGAAATGTGAGTAATTGGCACTTCTTTCCTTTCGTGAATGGGGTACTATTTACTTGTGTGAAAATGATGCATCTAAAATGGTTACAAATGCTGCTTTCCTTTTGTCAATCAGCGCCCTAAGTATAAGGATCCAGTAAAAAGTGAGCACAAATATATCCTCCCTTTTTAAGTCAACTAAATACAGTACTTACATTTTTAGTGTGTGTGAATTTGGAGAGCATCATCTTTGATAAATGCTTTCCTACGCTTGCCAATAACAGAGTAGAATTATGTCATTTATAATGCGCATGTACACATGTGATTCTAGGCGCGACAAGACAAGGGAGGGATGACAGAGGGAGGATAGGACAAGACAAACGATCTTACTAGGCCTTATGTCATTCAGATCGTGCAAGTGTGACTATTTAAAGTGCTCAGGGAAGGGAGAGGGGGAAGTGCCAGAGAGAGGGAATGGGCAGCTGCAATCAGGGCAGCATTGCTCTGAGTAAGTGCAGCCAGGGCAGCGTGGCTCTGGGTAAGTGCAAGGTGGCAGGGGACTGTACGGTTACAGTTACATCCCCTAAGTGCACGGTAGGCCCGGAGGCAGTGCATGGGAGACTGATAATGGAGGAGCCTGGTACCCAGTGAGACTCAGAGGAAGAGAGCAGGAGAGGGGGAGAGAGGGATCACAATCTCTACTCCCCCCCCTCTGTGCCTGGAGAATTGCCTGACCCTCAGAGTTTAAGGTAGCTGAGCGAAGCGCTCGAGGGAAGGTATTTTGGAAGAGAGTTTGATGTAGTGCGGGCCCCAGCCCCAGAAAGCCTTGTGAACGATGCAGAGGGTCTTCAACTACTTGATCCTTGGAGCCAGTGGAGAGATTTCAGGGCTGTAGGACAATTCTTCCTGTTCTGGATTAGTTTCAGAGAGCGGAGAGTTGAGGAAGGCACGCTTCATGCTGTTGCAGTAATCCAGCCTAGAGAGAACCAGGGCTCTGGAGGGGGCGTGGCTTGGATGGCCATGTAAGGGGACGCGCTCCTGTGGAGCTCTGTCGATCCTGCACTGATCCTGGAGGAGAGGTGCGTCTGTGGGGGCCAGCCGACGCTGGAAATTGATGTCCCTGCGTGTGAGTGCCACTACCACACTGGCTGAAAGTTTGCTGTGTCTGGGAGGCTCGGATGCCGAAATATATGCCTTTGACCGTCGTGAGCCCCGAACCGGCGAACAAAGACAAAATGGTGGCGACACAAAGCGAACATCGGGGGTCGTGAGAACACCGCCGTGATCGCAAACGCATGGACCTGTGAACGGAGGCAGACCGCGGAGCCGAGTGAGGGAGGAGCACTTGTCTGCCCGAGACACGCTGCTGCCTTGCGGGCTGGAGGACCGAACGGATGCAGCGCACATCCGAGAGTTCGTGCGCCCGCTCGCAGCTGTTATAGTCATCTGATTGCTGCTGGAACACGTTGAGCGAGCTCGCGGCTGGCGCTGGGCCCGGGCTGTCGCCCGAATGTATGCGGATGATAGGAACATTGTGGATACGTTGTGGCAGCGTACTTCAAGGGGGAGGGTTCGCAAGCTGAACTTGGAGCGTGCCTCCTTCTGACGGACCAGCAACAAAGTAATTAAGGGCCTGGATGCTGGCGTGTGCTGGGGAGTGGGGTGCCCCGCGGTGTGGGGAACCGAATTCTGCGCTCGCAAGGAGTGGGGAGGACTCCCATAATGACTGTTGGCAGCCTGTAAGGAACGCTCTTATACTAAATCTCTCCTGAGCTGGGCCGCCTGACGGGAGGGCGGCCGTGGGCATTGTAAGGAGCGCAGGACCCTCCCCTGGTGAGACGGGGTGCAGGGCATCGTGAGGCCCAACAGAGACCCAGTACATTGTGTTGGAACACCTGGGCCTGACCATGGAGGGCCCTTGTTACAACAGGCACAGGCCTACATGTGACATTTGCGGATCCCTTGTCATTTAAAACGACCCCCCCCCTTGACCCGGGCACGTGTGTGCACATCTGAATCTGCTCTGGTGGTGGGGTGGCCTCGTGTCCGCGGAGGCTGGGAAACAGAGGGAGTGTGGCGGAGCGGTGTACGCTGGCCATAAGGTGAACACGACCAATCATAATATCGTGAGGCCACGAATACGGGGGAGGACACTGCCCACTCTGAGTGCGAGGGGAGAGGGGAATACACAATTGGACTGCGAGTGTGGTTTGCGGCCACGTGATCTCCCAAGTGGCAGGAGGCGAGACAAGCTTCCGCCCAGCCAACATAACAGAATGTCCTCAAAAGTGGTGAGACCCAGGGCCAAACAGCCCACGATAGAGGCCTATGCCAAGTCCCCCCCAGGGGCGGAAGGGGGCAAAAACAAGGAGACTCCCGTGGCAGTGGCAGAGTCGCCGGGTACGATCCAGGAGGTGTTGGCGGCGATAGCAGACTTAAAAGTGGCTTGGGAGACCAAGCTGGGCCTGGCTATGAAAGAGTTGCAGGAAGGCCTGGACCTCAAGATCGGAGCGGTCCAGGAGGAAGTGAACCTGCTGAGACAGGACGTGAGGTTGATTTCGGAGCGCACTGGGACCTTGGAGAAGGAGACGGCCACAAACACGGCGGCGTGTGCGCCGCACATGAGAAGGAGCTCCACGCCCTCGTGCAACGGGTGGGTAATCTAGAGGACAGAGCCGAGCAGGCAGAGGGACGCGCCAGACGCAATAACATCCGTATAGTGGGCCTGCCAGAAGGAACGGAAGGGTCAAACCCCACAGAATTTGTGGAAACCATGTTCTTGCAGGAGATAACTGGCGGGGTGCTGACCCAGGGGTTCGCGGTTAAGAGGGCGCATAGGGCCTTGACCAGGAGACCGCGTCCAGGAGCACCCCCGCGGCTGGTGATCGCAAAAATCCTGAACTGCCGAGACCGAGAAAAGATACTTGAATTTTTTCGGAAGGGAGGAACGATTGATAAAGGATCGGCAAGGATTACGGCGTACCCAGACTACACGCTACATGTACAGCGAAGCAGGATGAACTTTGGGTCGGTGAAAAGGAGACTAAGAGAGGCAGGCTATCGCTATATGCTGCTCTACCCGGCCAAGCTGAAAGTGTTTTACAAGAACAGATCCTTGTTTTTTGAAACGCCGACCGAAGCGATGGATTGGCTGGACATGCAGGGCAGACCTCAAGAACCGGATATCCAGGCGGAAGCTGCGGGAGATAAGTAGCTCGTGGCTATGGCACCTAGGGTGACAGGGCCACGAGATTGGGACTTGAATATAGAGGGGTACTTGGCCTATGGGGCATGTGTTGTAGTACTGACAGGCTGGACCCATCTGGCGCACTAATCCCTGATTATACGACTAGGAGCTCCTGAGAGGCTTCCCTTGAACCCAATAGTAATATACTTAGTTAGGTCACTGTTAGATCGGTGACGCCCCGCGGGGTCCTAGTCCTCGTATACGGGATAGAACCAGACGCGGGTGGGCCCGAGATCCAGGGATGGAGCTGGGCTTTTGTTGGGGTTGGGTAGGGAGGGGGTAAGGTTTGGGTTGTGTGCAGTGGATTGATGTCGGGGAACAGGGAGGGGGGGGAACTGTTGAGGGAGGGAAGGGGGAGAGCCGAAAAACAAGTTAGCAATGGGAGCATTAAGGGTAGAGCTAAGAGGGTTAGGATGGGGATGGTCAGAATAGATGGCGTCGGGTAACCTCAAAGTCGTGACCTGGAATGTACGGGGCCTCAATAGTTACCTGAAACGGAACAATGTGATGCTGTACTTAAGGAGGATGCACGTAGACATAGCCCTACTGCAGGAGACCCATCTTACTAGGGAAAGGCTGGAGGTGGTCGGGAGGAAATGGAAGGGCACTGTTGTAGGTGCGGCGTATTCGGCGTATGCTAGGGGGGGGTCATCACCTGGGTAGCGCTGCATGTGCCGTTTCGGGTGCTTGGCTCTACAGTAGACCCAGAGGGTAGGATGGTGGTGGTAACGGGCCTCCTGGAAAACAGGGAGGTGCACATCATAAACTTGTATGCCCCCAATACTGACACAGCAGCCTTTTTTAGGACCCTTTACGGTAAACTTGGGCCACTGGCAGGGGGTACGGTGGTGTGGGGGGGAGACTTTAATTGTACCCTGGATCCCGGGATGGACAGAGCAGGGAAAACGGTGCCGGCGGCTAAAGCGCTGGTAACATTACTGAAGGACCTAGGCCTAGAGGACGCATGGAGAAGATTGCATCCTGGGGATAGGCAATATTCACACTATGCGGCGCCACAGGATCTGCATACAAGGCTAGATTATATATTTGTAATGGCCGAGATGGTCGGAGACATAGTGGGAGCGGAGTATAAGGCTTTGAGTATTATCTGACCACTCGCCCCTGGTGGTAGAGTGGAGACATCAGCCCCCCGAGATCGCGGATCCCAACGTGGAGGCTCAGGACCGAGGCACTGCAGGATGAGGGGTTCCGGGCGGGTCTGCGGGATGCCATTGAAGAATATTTTGATATAAATACGGGAAGCGTATGTTCTGTGGGCACTCTGTTGGAAGCGTTTAAAGTGGTGGTGCGTGGGGTAGCCATCTCCAAGGATAAAGGGCTCCAGGGGGGCATAGAAAGGGAACACCAAGAAGCGGAAAGGGAGCTAGAGGATCTTGCGCGTTCTGCAAACACCGCCCTGGACAACAGAACCAAGATAGAAGAGCTACGGGTGTCCTGCAGTGCACTCTGGGACAGGTTGTGTAGACTTAATTCTAGGAAATACACGGAGAGGATACACGCAGGGGGCGATAAGCCGGGTAGATTGCTGGCCTGGCTGTATAAGAGTGAGACCCCCCGCACGATGATCAGTGAAATTAAAGATGAGTGGTTGCATATGCAACACTCAAGATGGGGTGAACAATGAGTTCCATAAGTTTTATAGACACCTGTATGAGGACACGGGGGAGGATATGTGTCAGGACATGCTGGACATTTTGGAGGACATAGAGTTGCCCACCCTGGACGACCTGGAACGCGCAGAATTAGACACACCTGTCACCTCAGATGAGCTGGAGGTGGTGATTCAGAATTTGCCCACATGCAAGGCACCGGGTTCAGATGGGTTGCCTGGCGAGTTTTACAAAACATATAAGCAGGAGCTGCTTCAGCCTCTGCTTGCCACCTTCAACGAGGCCTATGAGCAAGGGGAACTTCCTTTGAACCTCCGCGAGGCCTTGATCATCCCACTCTTGAAACCAGGTAAGCCGGCCGATGAGTGCGGGTCTTACAGACCGCTGTCCATGCTCAACCAGGACAGTAAGATACTTACTGCAGTGCTGGCCAATAGACTGAAGAAGGTGATTGGGAAACTGGTACATCCAGACCAGACGGGATACGTTCTAGGCAGGAATATCACCGATAACCACAGGAGGCTACACCATGTCATTGACCAAACTGAGGAGGATGCAGACGAGCTGGCCATAGTGTCGCTAGACGCGGTCAAAGCCTTTAATTCTGTGAGATGGCCATGGTTAAAAGCGGTCCTGAACGGATACGGAATGGGACCCGGATACCTCAGGTGGGTTCAGCTGCTCTATAGCGCCCCTATGGCAAGAGTCAAAACGGGCTCCACAGTCTCAGACACTTGGCAACTTAATGGAGGGACCAGACAGGGATGCCCATGGTCACCCATGCTATACATACTGGCATTAGAGCCGTTGGCAATATGCCTGCGTCACCAATATGGGGAGGTGGGCATACGCACTGCCAGCGGTAGGCACCTGATATCACTATATGCGGATGACATGCTTCTTTACTTGCGTTACCCAGAAGAAAATCTGCAGTATGTGTTGGAAGTAATGGAACGGTACGCCACCCTCTTGGGCATATCGGTGAACCCCGGAAAGTCCAGTCTGTTTCCTTTGGGCAGATACAAGAGTGTCCCAACGCAAAGGCTACCTATCCTACCAATACCATGGCAGATGGAGACATTCAGGTATCTGGGGGTAAATATATACCACAAGGTCGAAGCGGAACACAAACATAACACGGAAAGAGCGTTGGAAGGGATCAAGAACAGCATGGTGTTTTGGGCCAGATTGCCCCGGACTATGATAGGTAGAGCGGCCCTGCTTAAGATGTTGGTTTTGCCCAGACTTTTGCACTTTTTTGTGAATGTCCCGTTTTTGATACCCAGAAGCCTATTCGTGAAACTTCATAGCATGTGCAGGGGCTTTATATGGGGTACCTCCAGGAACAGGGTGGCCTTGTGGAAGCTTCAGAACCCATATGACAAGGGGGGTATAGGCCTGCCGAATTTTGAACTCTATTACCTGGCAGGGCAGCTGCTGTATGTGGCCAGGTGGCTGTCGACGGAAGACTCGGCAGAGGCTAGGCTTCTGCGGGGAGACTCAACCCCATACTTTTTGAAGGAAGTGGTGTGGTTGCGCAGGGACAAATTGGTGGGTTGGGGGCGGCTGTTGAGGCTGGGCTGGGAGGTCTGGCAGAGGACTTGGAGGATGAGAGGGGAGACGGAGCCGTGCTCCCAGCAGGCCCCATTGGTGGCGCTGTGTGGGAATGACTCTGAACTACTTGAATCGGTCCGGAGATACTGGGAACAGGTAGGCCTGGTCACCCTCGGAGACATTTGGCAGGAAGGAGAGGCATTGGGCTTCCAGAGGTTGCAAGAAGAGACGGGGGTGCACGGCGGCCAATATATAACTTACGCTAGGCTTGTGAAAAAGGTTAGAGAATGATGGCCCGAGACAGTGCTAGTAGAGGATCCTGATGCCTCCCTGGACACCATGTATGATGTGTCGGAGGGCGGTCACGAAATATCAAGGATACACGAGCTCCTGCGAATGAGGGCGGGGAAGGAGTTGCTCCAATTGAGACGGGACTGGGAAGAGGAAGTGGGAGGACGCATGACAGATGGGCAATGGGAGTGGGCTCAGAGATACCATAAAAAGGTGTCCCGGAATGCGAGATTCCAGCAACTTCAACTGTACTTTACTCACAGAGCTTATCTGACCCCCGGGAAGATTGCAAAGTTCGGGGGACCGGCTACGCAACAATGCCCTAGGTGCGGGGAGGTGAATGCAGGGCTGCTACATATGTTTTGGGCTTGCCCGGAAGTGCTTAGGTTCTGGGATGAAGTTAAAACGAAACTGGCTGGTGAGGGAGTGGTGTTGGATGTGGAATCGGCTTGGTCATGCATGCTCGGGCTTTTCCCTAGACTCAGGCACGTGAAACACATAAGCAAGATGAAGGACTTGGCTTATGTTCTGGCCAAGCGCAGGATTGCAATGGGCTGGAAGGCGGCCCACAGACCTAGGGTGGAGCTATGGTGGGCGGACCTTCTGAAATGGGCGGAAGCTGAATCGGTAGTCTGGTTTGAAACGGTCACCAAGGGGGGTGGGGAGGAAGTGGGGCCCCTGCTAGCCTGGCGGCAATTGGTGGCCTCTATGACAAATCCCCACCATAGCAACAGCGGAGCAGAGGACTCTGGTGAAGATTGTTAAAGTAATGTGCTACCCAAAAATGCTCCAGCAGAAGATATGTGCGCAGTGGCTCTAGTTTAAGGGGGGGGGGAGTTGGGGAGTTTCAATGGAAACACAATGGTTTAATGATTTTTGCGTATTGTAACAGTTGTATGCATTCTTGTTCGGTTTTGAAATATAATAAAAACATTTACAAAAAAAAAACAGGGCTCTGGAGACAGGTTCTTGTGGAAAGTGAGAAAATGTAGAACACCTCAGAGGAGGTGCAGTGGGCCTTCTTGGCAAGGTCCGTGATCTGAGGAGCGAGTGAAGTCAAAGATAACACCAAGGTTTTTTGCCTCCCAGGAAGGCAAAGGAAGAGGGTGACCAGAGAGAGAGGGAATGTCATTTTCTTCTCCTCCACCACACTCTATACCTGTGTGGGGTCCCTCCAGGAATCTATCCTATCGTCATGGCTCTTCAACATCTACCTGGCAAACCTGATATCCATCTACTCCCCTCATTTCTAGAGTTATGCAGATGACTCACAGCTCTCTTTCCGGCTGCCTTCCCCTACCACCACCTCCACCTCCTCATGCTCCCTTATACCTGACTGCTATTCAGGCATGGTGCTCGGCCAGTGATCTCTGCCTCCACGCCAGCAAGACTGACCTCTTTCTCATTGGGATGCCTGCTCCTAGTTTCCCCCTCACTCTATGGCCAGACTCCCTGGGTCCCCCCCCTTCACCCACTTGTAAGGCAAAAATTCTTGGGATCATCTTTGACTCCTCTCTCTTTCTCTCCACACAGCACAGACCTTGCCAAGAAGTCCATGTTTCTCTCTAGGCTTGACTAGTGCAATAGCCTCTTCCTCAACCTTCCTCTTGCATGCCTTCGCCCCTCCAACTAATCCAGAATCAGACTGCAAGACTTATTCTTGGCCTCGAGCCCAGGGACTGCATCTCTACAGCCCTAAAATCTCTCCACCGGCTCCCGGTGACTGCAAGGATGAAGTTCAAAACCTGTTGCATCATCCACAAGGCTGTCTGGGACCTGGGACCCCCCCTACATCTAGCTCTCTCTCCCGAAATACTTCAGAGCCAGAATCCTTTGATCTTCTGGCTCCAACTCTCAAACATTTTGCCAAGCAAAGAATGGGAGGTAGATCCCTTCCCTCGGCTGGCACCTCCCTTTTGAACAGCCTCCCTCCCCCCTCAGACTTGAACCGGATCTTCTTAAGTTCTGGAAACTTCTCAAGACCTTCCTCTTCTCCTCTTCCTTCCCTCTCACCCTCCCTTGCTAAACTCTCCACCTGGTGCTACGACCGGGGACTGGTCCCTTCTGAGTCATGCTGGGACCAGACCACCTCCCACCCCCCACCAGTCCCTTCCAGCATTCTTTGCCAGCACTTTCCCTCCAGCTTCTTTGCCTGGACGATCCCTACTTGGTACTCCCTGTCCACTGCACTCTTCCTCCCCTCCCCCGGCACTTACCACCTTGGACTGACGAGCATTTGCCTGTCCCCACCCTCATGGGTACTCCACTCTGCACTTGTCCCCCACCGCTACCCCCTGGCACTTATCACATTATCACACTTGCATGGTAGGATTGTCACAAAGCCAATATAACACTTTCTTTGTTGAATTCTTAAGACTTCCCATGTTCCCCTCTACCCCCCACTCCCTCATCTTGTCTTGACACTTGGAAACACCTTTGAATAGGCACCATAAAAAAATGTCCAATCAATTAAAATCCATAAATAAAGCAGGAGCAGGGGTCCCAATGAGACAGATATCCGTTGTACTGACATTAAGGCAGAGATTGTTGGAGGCGCACCAATCCTGAATTGTGGATAGATCGTCCGGAATGAGTGAGAGAGGAGAGAGGGCTGTGGGGAGCCTGAAGGAGATCTAGTTTCATTCGCATAACACTGAAAGTTGGAGGAGAAGGTAGAGATCAGGTGGGCCAAAGGGGCCAAGTAGACATTGAAGAGCCAGGGTGAGAAGATGGAGCCCTGGGCAACACCACATGTGGATAGGGAGGTGTTGGAGAGAAAGGATGCAAGTTGTACTTGGGAGGGTCGGTCCCGGAGGAAGGGGGGGTCAACCAATCAAGGGCCTGATCAGTGATGCCCAAGTTCTCACAGTCGATTGATCAGGATGGCATGATTGACCATGTCAAAAGCAGAGGAAAGGCCAAGGAGGATAAGGACAGAATGAAGGCTGGAATTGGGATTAGTGAGTAGATCTTCACGGGTGTTCAGGAGAGCAGTTTCGGTGCCTCTGGTTGCTCTGAAGCCAGACTGATGGTCATGGAGATAACCAACAGATTCAGTGTGGAGAGTAAGCTGGGAGATGGCCAGCTTTTCCAGGAGTTTGCCCAGGAAAGGAGTGATAGAGATCAGGCGATAGTTTGTCGGACAGGTAGGATTGGTAGAAATGCTTTATAAGCAGGGGGTCCCCAAGGGGGAGTGCTTGAAAAGAGAGGGGAGAGATCCAGCGATGAAAGAGTAATTGTAGAAATGGAGTGAGGGTGTCCATGTGAGCCTTGATTGTTCTGGAAGAGAAGGGGAGCACCTGTTTGGCCGACACTTTCATAGATCTAGAAACATTGTCAGGTGTTATCGGAGAGAAAGGGGAGAAAGGAGGAGGAGAGGGAGAGGCAGCCAGATGAGTGCCGAGAGAGTTAGAGGAGAGAGGAAGAGGGAGTGGAGCGGCAGGACAAGATCACAAATTATCCTGCTGTATGTCTATTAAACAAGTCCATACTCTGACGACCAAGATTAGGACCTTGTGCAACACTTGGTGAACCCCCAAGCTTCGGGGTGTGGTAGCGATGAAGATATTCTGCAGAACAAGCAGCCCGGCTCATCATGAAACTGGGATCCGTGCCTGACTTCCAGAGTGCGGGGGTCGGGAAGAGACGTGTGTGCATGGCCTGCTGGGGGGGGGGCGGAGCCATCAACAGTGTGTCTCCGGACGAATATTTGGACGCAGCATTACGCACAAGGGTCGGCAGACTCCAATTTAGGAACCCTGCAGAACCGGCCTGAAGTTGACTGTTGGGCTGAAGACTGAGTGGGCACACCAGCCGCCCGACCCGACTACACGACCGTTTTGTCATGGGGGCTCTGTCAGATAAACAGTAAACATCATCAACGCGGTAAAGCCACCTCGTTGCCCTGACTCGATACAGAAAAACGCTGTGGGGAATCCTCTCGCCAGGCTGCATACAACCGGCAACTAAACTGGAACTGAAGTAGCGACTGCAGAAAACTCAGTGCACAGACGGATCCGTGGACAGCGAGAAGGTACCCGCCCGGCAACCCGAGCACACTTCCCCGAGCTCCATTTGCTTGTCCCTCTCCACCCTGAATACAGCTTGCCTTCAAGCCAGGCGCAGAACCTGAGCAGAGTCGACGGGAGATCACGTCCCGTGGCCCACCCCACAGTGAGCTTCGAGTCACACTGGCTCAGCCTGCACCTGCATCGGGTACTCCAATATTATTACAACGCAGCGTTCTACCGCAGCACTCCCCAGCTCTCAAGTAGACGAAACTTGAGACCGGCAGACAGAGGGGAACCGCAACCCAGAATTGGCACAGAACCCAGAGCCACTGTTTACGGGCAACCAGCCCATTTCAGTAGATACAAGCGTTGCTGTCACCAGTAGGAATATATTGAGGAACACTCTGACCCGACCCACCTCGCACTGTAACATAGCAGTGAAAATCTTTCTCTACAACGGGCTAAGCAGTTAATGAGTAAAGGGAAGCCGGTGGTGGCGAGGTTTGGACACTCCTTATAATCCATAATGAAACTGCGTCATACATAAGCTACTCCTGCCGGTACTGCATGAAAATAGGAAACCACGAGTGATCAAACGTATGATACCCCTGTCCAGGTCTAAGGACTTTTGATGACCTGAGCACAGACGTGTCTATTTCTGATTGCTGCATACTACCCGGACGCTCCTGACAGTCTAACCACGCCAAGCCTGCATGCCGCGGAGGGCCCCTTTGTCACGAGATCGGACGGCAGACATCAGGGAGACCAGAGACATACCCTTACCCCCCTGCAGGCCGGATTCTCGGTGGCAATGGGCACAGAAGATATGACAAGCTAAGAATTGTAACCTTACCTACTCCTGTGATATCCATGCACCATAATCCCAGAATCTACTTAGAAGTCAGACACAATACCAGAACCATCCCAACACCTGACATTATCCAACAATAATCTGCAATATCCCTAACCAGCAATTGTCACCCAGAACACCAACTATTGTACTAGACACTAACAACAGTTTGAGTGAATAACAACTGGACTGTACCCCCCAGGGTGACCAACCGGACCCTCTGGCATATGGATAAAATCTACGTTGTCCTACAGCACGGGGGATAACGTAAGGTGCACAATACTGCAAGCTCACTCCAAGCTACAGGACCTAATACTCCACTATATCCTTTGAGAGGCACCTGCAACATTGACCCTCTGGCATATGGATAAAATCTACGTTGTCCTACAGCACGGGGGATAACGTAAGGTGCACAATACTGCAAGCTCACTCCAAGCTACAGGACCTCATACTCCACTATATCCTTTGAGAGGCACCTGCAACACAACTTAACAGCGTATGCAATCACGCATGTATCCGTCCTCTAACCCCAGTGAAGAGCTGTCCTCCAGCGTATCGTAGCACCGCAATACAGCACGGCCAAGGGAACTCCTTATAGAAGCCAATGGCTGCGCCCGGAACTCAAGACCCACCGTTACAGACCCATACTGTAAAACACCTGTCCTACTGTGCAGGGAAGCTGCAAGATACACGGGAAGAAACATGTACAAACCCTATCCGCGGCTAACGCTTCAAGATAGCATCATGACCAAAGGGGCCAATAAAAAGAAGGGCCCAATGGACTCCTTCATGGGACCGAGACCCTCACCCCCTGAAAGCCCACCTTCCCCTGGCAAATCACAAGCATCTGGTGAAGAGGAGAACTCGAGAGATGATCAGTTATTGCAAACCATGCTTAACAGGTTCGTAGCCATTAATGTGAAGTTGGATGACATTGTGGGTACAATAGGATCGTTGAAAGCAAAAATTGAAAAAGAAAGTGGGCGTATCACTGAAGGGCGCATTAGCACCAACGACGACAATATTGCACGCGGTGATATACTCAACTCCATTCAAACGGAACTCAAGAAAATGGTGACTACGTGTGAGGATCTAGAGTCAAGGGCCCGGCGAAATAATATCCTTGTGGTTGGGATCCCCGAAGCAGCAACAAAGGGACCCATAGAACTCTTCATGGAGAAACATCTCAAAACACTTTTTGACCCCTCCAGATTCTCTCCACAGTTCCTAGTAGAGAGAGCACATCGAACACTTGGCCCTCCCCCGGATCCCAGGGCTCCCCCGAGGACAATAATTGCTCCACTACCGTGATAGGGACTTAGTGCTTCGGCTCACCAGAGAAAGTGGCATGCTACAGTTTGAGTCAAGTAGAAGACATATATACCCTGACTTTGCAACAGGCATACAAACGCAGAGAAGAGCCTACGACAATGTGAATCATCTCCTTCGAGCCCGAACGATAACATAATCATTGATGTTCCCAGCCAAACTGAGAATTCAACATGAGGGGAAGGCTAATTTCTTAGAGGATCCCACTCAAGCGATAACTTATATGGAAGCGAATATACTTATACCGCCAAGACAACCACACCCGGGAGCAAACACACCACGCAATAATGAAGAAGGTATAGATAAAAATGACTGAAAAAATACGTACTCATAAAAAGACTAACAGAATCTCCGACATCCCATTACAACGGAGACGGACGAATAAACCATGAATCCCCATGGAACGTCGAGCCGACCAGGAGGCACGCTGATGGCATGGCCCCCCCCCCACCCCTCCCAGGAGTTATCCAAGAGGTTGAAATGGGCACATAATCAAGTTGGAGTAGATGGTGAGGGAGGGCGAGGGGAGGGTGGCACCATGGAAACTCAAGAATTCAGAGTTTGGGCAGCGTCCTGCCCAGAGGCTGTGGGTTATAAAGTTAACGAAAGTTGTGCCAATGAACATACAATTTGAAATAAACTTCTGCCTAATCGAGCTAAGGTGAGATGGGGTAAAATTAATAAAGGAACAAGCGCTGAGACATGGCTCTCCAACTCAAAGTAATCTCTTGGAATGTGAGAGGTCTAAACAACCCTATTAAGACGAGGAAGATTTGGGCGTACCTGGATCGTCACGCACCTAACATTGTTATGCTCAAGGAAACCCATGCCTTGGATGCGGCTCACAAACAGATGGCATACAAATGGGGAAAGAATAGATTTTACACCAATTACTCCTTGCAATAGAGAGGAGTTTTAACGCTCATTCATAAAAATATTGATTCCAGAGTTGGCACAACGAATATAGACGCAGAAGGTAGATATGTACTGGTATCCGGCACCATTAACAATAGACCGGTGCTCCTCATGAACACACAAGGCCCCAACTCAGATGAGCCGATTTTCTATACCAAAATAGTTACTCTAATAGATCGCTTCCTAAACGTTCCCATCATATGGGGTGGTGATTTCATTACAATCTTAGCCCTCTCCATGGACAGATTGAGTACGAAACAAAGAAACGACACCAGAACAGAACACGATAAATCTGGTCATTTCCCAATACAGTCTAATAGATATTTGGAGAGCAGAACACCCAACCTCCAAGGAATTTATATACTATTCCACAGTGCACGATGCCCACTCCTGGATCGACTTCTGGCTGATATCTGAAACCTGGTCAATTGGATCATGCAAGACCACAATCCTACCACGTACTTGGTCCGATCATTCACCTATAGTTCTTGAGATGCTGCTAGACGGCTCTGCTACATCAAGACCCCCGTTGGGAATGCCTCTGTCTGCACTACTCGACAACTCCTTTGTAGAAACACTAAGGGTAAATATAGAAACATTATTTGCTGAAAATGAGAACTCTGTCCCTAAAATCTCCAGTCTGAGAAACATTCAAAGTCTGGCTTCGAGGAACATTGATCGCCGCCACATCTAGCATTTTAAAAACCTCTAGAGCAGAGTTAAGAGACAGAAGGAAACCTTAGGAAACTTGAAAACTAATTCAGCGAAACACACAATAGAGCGCAACTGGGGTTAATTAAGGGCAATAAACAAAAGTTCCGTGAACTAGCAGATCGAGAAACCAGTTTCATGTCCAGAAAAGCGCAAGCAAGGCGATATGGCAAAGCAGTCCACCCCGGGCGGTTACTAGCTGGGATAATTAAAGGAGAACGCGATACACAACACATTAGTGGAATTACCAATTCTAACAGACAGACTACCATTAAACATGAAGAAATAAACAACATGTTCAGAGATTAATATCAATCACTCTACTCCAACAACGATAATGTTACTATGGAAGAGGTACACCAATACCTATTGCAGACCAAACTGCCCACGCTAGATGATGCCATCAGCGCCAAATTAAACTGTCCAATCACAGTAGAGGAAACCATAGACTCCATAGCCTCCCTAGCATCAAGTAAAGCCCCAGGCCCGGATGGCATAGTAATAGAACTGTATAAAACTTGCAAAGATATTCTGGCCCCTAAACTCCTTTAATGTATAGGAGGAGGCATGCACCCCGGGAAAACTACCAATCTCCCTCACTGAGGCCGTGATAAAGGTGCTCTTCGCCAAAACTCTTGCTATTAGACTGCTACCGTACATGCCCGAATTGGTACACCCTGACCAGTCAGGATTCATAACTGGAAGATCAACAGCTCTAAACTTGAGATGATTATTCGGAACTATGGCACAAATAAACCCTGAAATCCCGGCAGCAGCAATGATAGTGGATGCGGAAAAAGCATTTGACTCCTTATCATGGAACTTTCTATTCGGTGTCTTAAAACGCATGGGGATCGGAGGGGAGTTCAGTAAATATGTCAAACTACTATACACTGACCCATGGGCCAGAGTCCGCGCTAATCGGAACTACTCAGAAACCATTAGACTCTCCAGAGGGACCAGACATGGGTGCCCCTTTTCTCCAATCCTGTTTGCATTAACGATCGAACCCCTCGCGAGCAGGATCCGGCAATCCCAGGGGCATAGGGCCATACATATAAAAGGGCCCCCACAAATTATTTTGTTATATGCTGACGACACCCTAATATATTTGAAACACCCTGAGCAAAATATATCACCAATATTGGCGGAGATAGATAGCTTCACCCTACACTTGGGGTATAAAATAAACACCATGATATCTGAGATGTTCCCTCTAAATGACAAACCACAGAACCCACGCACTTACATGGAATGGAAAAAAAATGGGCAAGCACAAAAGTTTAATACCTAGGGGTACAGGTGGCGAGGTCACACCAACTTCTACATGAGCATAACCAGGCAAACTACCTAACCACACTGGAACATAAGCTTACTTTATGGAGTGAACTTCCCATATTGCTAATTGGCAAAATAGCGGTCCTGAAAATGATTGTTGCCCCGAAGTTGCTATACTTTTATACTTTAATACCATCCCGATATGGCCAGGTCGACAGTTCTTTGACACACTCCACAGCCTGACAGTAGGGTTTGTTTGGGGTGATAAAAATGGTAGTGAAATGGGAATCGCTCACAGAACCTTACCACCATGGGGGGGGCCTTGTAGCCCACGACTTTAAGCTATATTACTTGGCCGTGCAAGCACATTATGCAGGTCTATGGTATGTACCCGACATGAAATACTCACATGTTGAAATAGAAAAACAAACGTTCTGCTATACCATTTGATATTAAATCCACACTGATATGCTCATGTAAAATCGGAACCTGTCCGTTTGATCCACAGCTCACTACATTAGATGCCTTGAGGCGTATAATGACAAGACTTAACATCACCAAACCATAAAGTAGGAACATCCCACTTTGGGACACCCCAGACCTACTTCCCACGATGGACGCTGACATCCGGACAGTGTGGGACCCTGAAAGAACATTACACTCAGGAGATCTCTTTCCTGAAGGCAGATTTGTCAATATAAGCGAATTCAAAGAAATACTGGGTGATAACCCTATAAAAACACTAAAATATTACTGCATGAGAGCTGCAGTGAGACTACAATGGCCATCCTACCCGAATGAACCTGATTCCAATGAATGCATGGAATTAGTAATAAAAAGGAAAGGGCTTCTAGCGAGACTGTATAAAGATACAAAATGAAACCCCATTACACCCTAACTGTCATGATCTCTGCTTCCAAAAGGTCAGGGTTTTCCCAACTCCCTTGGAAGCAGATCCATAACCCAGGTTCCGAGTGCCAACCAGTCCCAATTGGGACCTTTTGGACCCAGTCCTGGCGCCAGTGGCACCAGGCTCATAAATATGCCCAGTCCCAGCGCTGGAAGCGCCGGGCTCATAATGCTTGGGTGGACTTACCTGCAGCAGACCATGCTGCTTACTTGCCTGCCAGTTGAGCCTCTGATCCTCTTCTGTTTGGAACTACTTTTCCTGTTGGGTGGGGCAGGAGCCACTCCCTAGATTCAGAACACTGGAACTCTTCTGGAAAGCAGGAACTCTTTTCTTACCTAGGCGTGGCTGTGGAAGGAGACACCTAAGCACTACAGGAGGCTATTTAAACCACACCCGATGGATGAATCTTGCTTTGCGTTATTCTGCATCCTCTGCAGCAGAACGCTCATCGTGTCTTCTGCATCTGATCCTGGGCCTAAGGGAAAAGGCTTACCATCCTGAATCCAGTCTTCAGCAACACCTATAAAGACCAGAAAGAACAGGTTAGCATTACGGTCTTCAGTGACAGCTCTTCACTTACCTGGTCCATAGGCTGTCACCAACGCCTCGCGCTGCATTCCGGCATCTGAAAGACAAAGGCTTACCTACTCTTCGTGCGCTCCGGAGGTCTTCACACTGCATTCCGGCATCTGAAAGACAAAAGCTTACTAACTCTTCGCACGCTCCGGAGGCCTTCGGCGCTGCATCCCGCATCTGAAAGAGAAAACAAGGTGCGTTTAAAGACATTGGGGAACTTTAATACTCACGTGCCATTACTCCTTTCCACATCTAACCCGGTGGGTATTCCGGCACCCTGCAGCCGCTCCGAACTTGTACCTGCAAAATAAAAAGACAGTTAGAGCGCA